>NW_020837952.1:14526799-14535666 GCF_003676395.1 Aethalodelphis obliquidens
ACACACACACACACACACACACACACACACACACACACACACACACACGGAACAGACAGAGCTTTTAAAATAGTCCAAAGAACTGTGATCACCCTCAAAATGCACCGCCTTGTGATTTTTTTTCTCTCCTGGCAATTCTACAAGATTTGGACAGTGGCCACATCTATATAATAAACAGATGGAATCTGGACTCTTTCCATCTGGCCCATCTCTAAAACATGCTCATCTCAATGGATTGGTGCTGGGGTTTCTGTGGTGGTTTAAGGGAATCTCCGGCCAACAAGGAAACACAGTTACTCAACTGACAGAGCTAAGAGATAAGGGTTTCCTTTTGTAGAGTTCTTAAGTACTGTTACTGTGAGTCTACTTGCCCCACCAAGAAATCAGTTGAGAGACACACTTTTCTTTTCAAATTAGAAGCATTAGCTTCTATTAGAAATGTTTAGAAGAACGGAAATATTCAGAGAAGGGAAAGAATTACTTCTCAGGATACAAAAGCTTGACGAAGAAATTTCCCTACAGATGAATCTTAGTCACTAAGAGCCAGAAGATGATGGGAGAGTTTGCTGAAGAAAGTTGAAGCAGCTAGGCTGCCACGTATGGCTGTACAGGTTGCTCACTGCGGAAAGGTACCAAGCTGAAGTGGCAAGTAAGACTAAAATCTAGCAAGCACTCTGCTTGCCAAATCATGAACACTGGTACAGGCCTGTGTCTGCTCAGGAGGGGAACTTTACTTGAATCTGTATATATTCACCAACTGTACGAGTGAAAGCCCTGCCCTAGGCTCCCTCCACTTTAAGAGTGCTAGTGGTGACACTGGGTGTTCATCTCCACTCTTCCGATCTCTCCCGCATTCTGGAGCGTTTGAGAGGCAGGTGGGTATCCCAGCGTTCCAAAGCACAGGTAGAAGTTGGTGCCAGATTGAGTCACAGCCTCTAGCCAGAGAAAAAGACCTGGCAAAGGATATTGCCTTTGAGCATCATTTTCATTTTTCTGAAATCCTGCCTTTGTTTCCAAGAAGCCTGCTAACACTAAGGAACCATTCTTGCTGGAGATGTCTGGTGCCACCTCCCTGCATCACACTCCAGCGAGGGTGCCACGATGATAAGGTCCTCAGGCCAAGATGCAGACCAATTCCCTTCCCCAGGGTCTCCTTCGGTGCTCACTTGTAGGGTATGTGTTACTATCAACACTATTTTTCGTACCACCAACATACTGCTCTTTTCCTCTTTGGGGAGACTAGAAACAAACAAGCAAAACCCAGCTCTTCTGCAACCACAGCACTCACTGCTATGCTTGTATCCAGCTTTTTCTCTGGCAGGTGAAGGTAGGAGGGAACATTCATACTTTCCATTTTTGAAAAGGCCTCCAAGAGCTTTCTGTCTTGGTCCAGACATGTTTCCCTGTGTGTATGTTTACCATGTTTTTATTCATAAATTAGAAAGCTAGGACAGTTGTGTTCTATGAACCTCAGCTTCTGAATGAGACTGAATGTTCGTCCGTCTACTCACTCCACGTTTCTGAGGGGTTGACACCCAATATCCAGGAGCCAACAAGTGGAAACTTGAGTCAATCGCCTGTGTTACAAACTGCATTTTTCTCTCAGCCACAACCTCGGGTGCCTCACGGTGGCTAGTTTAGTTCACTTTCCCACTAAGGCTTGTCCCTGGAAGGCCACAACTGCAGAGTTTCCCACTATAAAGAAGTCTGACTAATTGGTAAACTCAAAACCAACGATAAAGAGGACAGCAAATTTTTAATAAGTCAGTGTCTGCTGATTGGATCTGTACTCAGAGAGCCATGTGGCTTTCTAAGTTGTAAAATTTTCTAACCCAAATCAAAGAGAATTGTGTTAAACTATGTGCTTTGCGGGGAGAGGGGGGAGAAGGTGGATTCAAATAAAAAGCAGGTAGCAAATATAATTTATTTTAAGAAATCTGGACTCAGTTGATACCCCCTACCCCCAATCTTTGAGAGTTCCGGAATTACCTAACACAGGGCCTAGCACATCATACTTAGTCAAAAGGTTTTTGCCTTGCTCCTATTTTCTCTCTCTCCCTTCATTCTCCCAATCTGTTTCCAGTATTCTCTCGGCTAAAAAATACTTATTTTTGAGTTCTGATAAAACAGGGTGGCAGGGACTTAAGCCATAGGTTGTTTTTTCCTAAGAAAATGTTTAATAAATGTTTAATAGGTCCAAGACATTGTCCAGAAATCAAAGGAGATACAAAGATAGAGGAACCTTGAATGTGCCCTCAGGGAGTTTCAGCCAAGAGGGAGACCTTGGATGGGTGTTAATCATTGAACAAACATTTTTTAATGCTTACTATATGCCAAGCATGTTCTCAACATTGGGGAAACCACAGGGAACAAAGTAAAGACGTGGCTATCATTCTCGTATTCTGGAGAAGAGATTGATGAGAAAGAAATAACTCTTTAATGTGTCTGCTATTATAGTACCAAATAGTGAGTACTGTTCCCCAAATATTGCTGGTTGTCTGCCTGCTGTGCACATGGTGACAGCACGCTTCCCTTCCTCTTTTGGATTTAGGTATAGTTGTATGACTTGTTAGTGCCGGTGACACAGGAGCAGAAATTACTTGTGTCACTTGCCGGCAGAAGCTTCAGGAGCCTGGGCACAGACTACTACATTCCCTTACCACTGTGGTCGTTGTGGAAGCAACATGTTACATGAAGCCTCATCACTCTGAGACCCTGAGGGATTACCACAAGTGGAGCCCCCTGCTGGTCCGAAGTGGACATGTTGCACGAATCAGACATTTTTGTTGTGTTTAGCCACTAATGTTTGGTGATGATCATTACCACAGAATAATCAGAACTTTTCAGGAAAAAGGGAATGGCTAAGTATTCTGTGGAAAAATCAAGCACAATTAAGGGTATTTTTTAAGTGATATGGGCGGAAGCTGTTTCTATTTCAAATAGAGTATAGTTACAGGGGTCCTCTCTGATCAGTTGATATTTGGTCAGACACCTGAAAGAAATCAGAGTGCCAGCCATGAGGATATTTGGGTGAAGAGCATTACAGGCAGATGGAACAGGTAAGTGCAAAGGTCCTGAGACAGGAGCATGCTTGGAGTATCTGATGTGACCAGTGTGGCCAAAGCACAGTGAGCAAGGGTAGGAAGTGAACTTGGAAAGGTTAGTGGAGGTTGCAGGTGAGGAGGGCTTTGTGGTCCACATGGACTACATGTAAAGGTCAAGTGCAAAGGAAAGTTAGAGGCATGGGAGATGACAGCAGATGGATGAATGGCACTTGAGCTGGTCATCTTTGACCCTTATCTCTACCTCACCTCTTATATCTGAACTCATGATCAAGTCTTAATTATATATTGGATCTGTTCCCCATGCCCTGCCCCAATCCCACTGCCACTACTTTTGTTCTAGCCTTCTTAGCCTTGACATGAACCACTGCAGTAGCTTTCTAAATGGCCAAGTCCTTTCACTCCTGTAGCCAAAATGAATATTCTATGCTTCAGACTCCAGAAATTTATCCTTCAAAAACTCAAAAGTGATGAAGTCACACAGCCTGGTTATAACCCAGCAGAGGCAACTCCTTAGCATGGAATTTGAGGCCCTCCATCATTATGCCAGCCCACAGGTCCTCCTTTCCAGTCTTGACTCTCACACTTGCCCTCTCTTCCTCCCCTCCAGAATGACCTCACTCCTTATGGCTCCCCACACGCCATGTTGTTTCATACCTGGGTATCTTCACACAGCCATTCTCTTGCCTTTCCCACATTTATCTGCCAGCATCACGTTAAACCCTCTTAATTGTGACCTCCTCTGCAAAACCTTCCACAACACTGCCCCCAAAATGGACCCAGTCAGGTTCTTCTCTCTTTTACCTTAGCATTTGGGAGGTTATATGCACGATTGCAGCTGGGATGAAGTGTAGGTTTATCTGTTTACGTGACTATCTCGTCTTCTGGTGTGGTTCCTTCTTTGAGGATGAGACCTTGTGATTCCCTTCTCTGATCAGGGCTGGGCTGCTCTCTCTGCACCATGGGGTCTCCCTCCTGGGATTTTTCCAGGCCTTGCATTCTATACCTGTTCTGGGCCCAGTTGCTCACTGTGCTTCCAACTCCTGGGTTTTATTCTTTGTGATCAGCTTTGGGCTTAATAGTTTATTGCAATCCCTGTTTCCAGCCCCAGACTTTGCTTTGAATACCAAAACTTACAATCTTAGGCCTGTTTGGATCAGTCCTGGTACCTGGACAACCACTAAAGCCAGGGTCCTGTCCCCTAGTTCAGCTAGCGTGTGGGCATTGCTTACCTCTGTACACAACAGCTGTTCCACGCAGGATGGCAGAATGAGCTGACCTCCCCTTGACGAAGGGGATACTCCTTCCTTCTTCTTCACCGTGTACCCTCACCCCCGCCAACCTCTACCTCAGTAGGAGCAAAGTTTCAAAACGTTTGTAAGGTGAGTGGCAGCAGCTTCCCTCAGTAGTTTGGGTGGCCCCACTGGAGCCCACCAGGCTTATTTAACCCACTCCCCCTCTCCCACTCCCTCCCTACCTCCTTTCTCCCTCGAGTTGCTGGAAATGCTTCTGGAGCCATCACTTAGCAATAGAATTAGTAGAATTTGTCCAAGCCTGTCTGAAATAATGGTACAAAAACCACAAGAATGAAGTTGTGTGCTTTTTTAATTTAGTATTTGGCAATTCTTCTCAAACATGCATCCTGATATGGGTGAGGGGCCAGAATGAGCTGTACTCCTTGTCAGACTTTGTTGTGTTAGCGTGAATCTCCTCCTGGGGCCATTTTGCCTCAAAGAGTGTGTTTTGAATCTTCTCAGTCTTGGAAAACCCCACAGGAGCTGTGAGTAAGGATGGCGGCGTGCAGGGGCCCGGGTGTGGGCTGGGATGGCTCTTGCCTGCCAGCTCCAGAGTTTCTGGGAAAGCATAATTGTGGCAGGAAGAATTTCTAGGCAATACTGATTTCAGGGAATAAAGGTGGAAGTGAGGAGAAAATAAAGCTCGGAAATGAGAATGAAGGATCAAGAGACCCTCCTTTTCAATGACCCGATTAAGGCCATTACTTACCATTTGACGCAAAGAAGATCCAGCATAGGGATTTTGAGCTGTGCTGTCCATGGTGGCTTCATACCTAGATGGTAGAAGGAGTTCTCAGGTCCCTAGTTGGAAGGAAGGGCACCTAAAGAGATCAGAGATGACACATTTAGGTCTAGATCTCACAAAAGCAAGGGAAGGCCTGACCGTGTCCGTGCAGGCCTCTTCTATTAGATGCCTTATGGTACCCTAAAAAAATCAACAAGGAGCCTTCAAATGGTAGATGACCAAGCACTTGACACCTTCTCTACTTTCTTATTTTGGCATGGATTAATGGTTCATGATATTGTTTGACAGTGCTTTATTAAAACCAGAACTAACTCCCATTGAATTTTTGCTATGGGTGAGGTTTATTCAGAGACCACTGGGAAGATTCAGTTGGAAAGGTGTACAAGCTTGTTTTCACGTAGAATTGTGTTACTCTCAATGTTCGAAATAAGATCCTCACCCCACCGTAAGGTGATTTCCAGGTCACCCCAGTGAGCAATGGAGAGACAGGAGACACCAAGGAGACAGTCCCTCTGAGAACTGGTCAGAAGGCTAGGCCTGTTTTCTCAACACACTGAGATCACATGGAAGTTTTTAAGTTCCCAGAGAAGGAAGATAAGCTCAAAAGGTGCCCAAATGGAAATTAGAGCAATTACCAGAGTAGCTGTAATACAGCTGCTACCTCAACTGTGAGGTAAAGGGAAAATACTAAATACCAAACTTTAATTTACATTCATTTAATATAAGAAATATAGTCAATTAATAAGTTATATTTTAATATATCATTATTAATACATTGTCTTAATAATTACACTAAATCATTATTTTATATTAATATGCTATATTAACATAATTGTTGTATTAAGTATGCATTAATTTAATTATTATTAATATTCAATTCAGTAGATATATGTTTAATCTAGTATACATTAAAGGTACTGGATCAGATATCACCAAACCTTCAAAGACCATATAACAACAGTTCTAACAACTAAAAAAAGGGAGATGATCCCCAGTTCCTTTTATGAAACTAGCAAACTTTTGATATTAAAACTCCACATAGACAGTACAGCTTGAGAAAAATTATATGCTAAGCATAGCTATAAACATAATTGCACAAACATTTGGTAAAACTTAACATTTGTTCATTAAGTTTTTACAAAGGAAAGTAAGGAAGAGGAAGAGAGAGGGAAGGAAGAGAAAAAGAAAAAAGAGAGGGAAGGGAGGGAAGGAAAAAGCAAGCAAGAAAGAAACATTATAAATTTGGAGTAAAAAGAAATGTTCTTAACCTGATATAGCTACCTGCCAACAATCTAAAGCAAACATCATTCGAAATGTGAAACATTAGAGGCATGACTTTTTAAAAATTGAGATACAATTGACATATAACATTATATTAGTTTCAGGTGTACAACATCACAGGAACATTACCTTTAAAGTCAGGGACAGAGGAAGGATGCTCACTATTACTGCTTCTATTCAGGACAGAAATCCATAACAGGAAAAAAAGAGAGAGAGAGAGAAAGAACTGGAAAAGTGAAACAGGGTGGTCAATAGTAGCCAATGATATGGTTATTGACATATAAAATTGAAGATAATCCATAACTGGTTTAATAAAATTAATGAGAGTTCATCAAAGTTGCTGGAAAGAGAAACAATATGTAAAAATAGTAGCTTCATTATACCTAATAAACAACTATTTAGAAAATGTAACTAAAGATCCCATTCACAGTGGCAGCAAAAAGATATAAGGCAGATGATGAATTTAACCAAAGATGTGCAATTCTTAGTGGAAAATATTCAAATGTATTTAAGGACATAAAACCAATAAATGGAAATGTATAGAATTTTTGTTTGTTTTTATAAATTTATTTATCTATTTTTGGCTGCTTTGGGTCTTTGTTGTCACGCACGGGCTCTCTCTAGTTGCAGTGAGCGGGGGCTACTCTTCGTTGTGGTGCGCGGGCTTCTCATTTTGGTGGCTTCTCTTGTTGAGAAGCATGGGCTCTAAGCACACAGGCTTCAGTAGTTGTGGCACACAGGCTCAGTAGTTGTGGCCCGCAGGCTCTAGAGCGCAGGCTTCGTGCTCTGTGGCATGTGGGATCTTCCCAGACCAGGGCTCGAAACCGTGTCGCCTGCGTTGGGAGGTGGGTTCTTAACCACTGCACCACCAGGGAAGTCCCTGGAATGTTAACAGATGGAAAGACTCCATGCTGTAAGAATGTTAATTTTTTCCCAAATTAATCCATAAATGTATCGCCCTTCTAATCCCACTCTTAACAGGGTTTTTGACTAAATTTGACAAGCTAATCCTAAAATACATATGGAAGAATAAAGGACCAAGAGTAATCAAGAAAATTTTGAAAAATAAAAATAAGGAGGGGGACATCTTGCCCTCAAGATTTATTATAAAGCTTTGGTCCTTAGAACAGTGTGATATTAGGACAAATAGATGGACTAATGCAACAGGATAGAAAACCCCAAAACAGACATTCACATATTTCCCAATATGTACTTCTGGTATATGTACTTCTGGTGTCAGGGGGCCCCTGAAAGTGGCATAATAAATAGCGGGGAAAGAATGGGCTATCTAATAAATGAGGCTGAGAAAATTGACTACCCTTATGTTTAAAAAATGAATTCCACATATAAAAATGAATTCCAGGTTTATTCAAAGTCTAACTATGAAATTCAAAACTTTAAAATTATGAGAAGACAATGTGGAGAGTATCAATATATATAGGAATGTCTCTATAACCTTGTAATGCTAGGGAATTTCTTAAATAAAACACAAAATTTACCTCATGAAAGCAACTGAAATTTTCCATATGGCAAAGCTCATCTAAAAATGCAAAGACACACTATTGGAGGAAGATGTTGACGATACAATCAAGAAAATATTATTATACAGAATGTACATGTTTAAAAATCTATAAATTAATCAGGAAAAGACCATCAAATAGAAACCTGGAGGACTTCCCTGGTGGCACAGTGGTTATGAATCCACCTACCAACACAGGGGGCACGGGTTCGATCCCTGGTCCGGGAAGATCCCACGTGCCACAGAGCAATTAAGCCCATGCGCCACAACTACTGAGCCTGCGCTCTAGAGCCCGCGAGCCACAACTACTGAGACCGCGTGCCACAGCTACTGAAGCCTGTGCGTCTAGAGCCCGCACTCCGAAACAAGAGAAGCCACCACAACGAGAACCCTGCGAACCGCAACGAAGAGTAGCCCCCGCTCGCCGCAACTAGAGAAAGCCCATGTGCAGCAACAAAGACCCAACACAGCCAAAAATTAATTAAGAAAAAAAAAGAAAGAAAGAAAGCTGGGTAAATGATCTGAACAAGCAGTTCACAACAAAAGGAAACCAAATGGCAAATAATCACACAGAAAGATTTTCAACTTCCCTGGTAATTACGAAAATGAACATTAAACGAAAGTGGAATAGCACATTATGCTAAGTAATTTGGCAAAAATTAAGAAGTCTGACAACACATGTTATATAAGCTCTGATCAGGCATGAGTTATAATGCTGTTGCTGTGAGTTCAGTGTTAGTGAATCAACAATATACATTAAATAAGATGTCTTTAAACAGAAACATATAAGACAGGTTATGCGTTGATCGGCAGAAATTTAACCCTATATTTCTCCTAGTACTAATGGTCTGATATTCACTAACTCAGTGTTCCCTGGAACTTTATAGAGCCTAACTACCGTGAACAATGAAAATTGACTCTGTGTGTGTGTGTGTGTGTGTGTGTGTGTGTGTGTGTGTGTGTGT
>NW_020837952.1:14535676-14884236 GCF_003676395.1 Aethalodelphis obliquidens
TGTGTGTGTGTGTGTGTGTGTGTGTGTGTGTGTGTGTGTGTGTGTGTGTATGTATATATATATATATAAAATATATTTATTAAATATATATATTTTTTGGCCGTGACGCTGGGCTCACGGGATCTTAGTTCCCGACCAGGGATTGAACCCCAGGCCCCAGCAGTGAAAGCACCAAGTCCTAACCACTGGACCGCCAGGGAATCCCCAACTGTATATTTTAAATCTAAGTTATGGGTATGTGAACATATTTTTAAAAATAGTTTCTTAATGGTCTTCCCTGGTGGCGCAGTGGTTGACAGTCCGCCTGCCGATTCAGAGGACGCGGGTTCGTGCCCCGGTCTGGGAAGATCCCACATGCCACGGAGCGGCTGGGCCCGTGAGCCATGGCCGCTGAGCCTGCGCGTCCGGAGCCTGTGCTCCGCAACGGGAGAGGCCACAACAGTGAGAGGCCCGCGTACCGCAAAAAAAAAAAAAGTTTCTTAAAAGCACATGACTTTTTGTGTGTGTAAGAAATAGTTCACAATTGTAAAGCATTAAAAAAAATAAAAGGCCAGTGGGGCTGATGCTTAGTGAATGACAGGGAGGAGGCAGGCAGGAGCTTGGTCACGAAGGAGCCATAGGCAAATGTAATCTGTCTGAAGTTCATTGAGAACTAGAATAAGTAACTAATACTAGCAAAAGATTTTGCAAGGTTATTTGTTCTTTTCTTCTCCATCCTCTCTTCATCGTGCTTCCTGCAACTTTCCCACCCAGCTCTCAAGAGGTCCAAATAGCTGGAATATCATCTTCAATAGGACTTCACACGGATATCTTATTTTAATGAGGATTCTGACTCCATTTTTTGCCTTAACTGCTGACAGCTTGTAAGCCTCACCTCTCTCTTTCCCTTTTCCCCACATCTGGGCAAACTGATAAAATCTGGGTGTTCCCTCTTTTGGCACTGGTGGGAGTTAAAACCACACAAATCTCCACTCATGCACAGGAACCCTCAGCCTGGACCCACCCTTAAACACCATTAAAACCCCAAGTTCATCTCCTTTCCTTGCTCTCTCAAGCCATTTTCAGACCCACTTGGGGTTTCTGCCCTGCCTTCCCCAGAAAATCCTCAGTTAGGTGAATAATAAACCTTTTCATACCCTCTTGGTGTGTCTGTATATTGGAACCAAATTGTGGATGGGGGTCCATCTTATTTTTCAGAATGGCTATAGCACTTTCAATTTAGAAAAATTATTCCAGGATTAAGAAGGAATTAATATGATTGAGGGCCTTGGAGAAATAAATACATTGAAAGACTACTAAGACTAAGCATAAATTTTAGAATAACTAAAGTATAATTGATGTGCAAACAGAAAGACTCATTTGTTTTTTGGTCCTATATTAAATGCATTGCACTTTAACCTGAGCAGTGTCTTATTCTTATGTTATGGCTGAAGATAAATAGGAGGTTATTTCTTGTTCAGTGCTATTACTTTTCTTATTCATTGCAGAGTCCCACAGCTGTGGATGGAAAGACAAACACCAGTCCCTGAAGAGCTCTGTTAACTTCCCTTGCACCTCTTTGGCCCTCCATCCTCTACAGCTGTGGCTCACCTCAATCAGAGAGGAATATAGGACCCTCCTCTCTAATGGGAGAGGCTTAAATTGCCATTTCTGCCATACGACCCTGGCTTTTGCTATCACATAAGAGGTGCTCAGCTAAAGGCCTGTCACTCTACATTTCAGCAAGAAAACACTTCCCTATCTTCCCTCAAAAATGGAAAGTGCAGTTGTAATAAAGGGCCTGTCATTAGAAAAAGCCATTAGCTAAATATATTATAAGAATATATTTGTGGGCTAACAATAGCTACATATTCTGAGCATCTACCAAATCCAAAATCATCTCCTCTATCTTCCTCAGGTGGCATTCTCCATGCCCCCTTCCTGGGCTTCAGTAACAAAATAATGAATGTCAAGGAATATGATTTAACACGGGAGGGAGATAAATATCAATATTTACAAAATATTATCCCCTTTGTACTTTCCAAAGTTCAGGATAGATATGTCTGACTGCAAAGCTTGTCCTCTTTACACCTTATCACTCTACCAGGCACAATTAGTCAATCACTTAACAGCTATTTCTTACATTTTTATTTGCTAGTAATAGAATCCTGATTTTGCTCAGCTACCAGGTGGCTATCTGCTTCAGAGGAATTTGTTACCCTCCCAGACCAGAGGTGAATCTTGATGTTACATCAAACATGGTAGTTCCATTCCTATTTAGCAACTGGGCATGTGATCCAATCCTGCTAAATAAGACATGTAGGAAGTCTTAATGGGAAGCTTCTTGGGATATTTTTCTTTCTCTGAGCAAGTAATAATACAAAAAGGCCATTAATTTTATTTATATTTTTATGTGCTTTTCTTCTCTTCTTTGGTAACTTCAGTAACCATCTTAGAACATTGGAGGAAGTTACCATAAAAGGACACAACAATATCCTGAGAATAACAGAGTAGAAAAGAGAAAGAACCTAGAACCCTAATAAAATCGTTGATGTGATTTAACCTTTTACCTCTATTTTTCTCTTCAAATGAGATGATAAATAACTTTTGGTTTCAATATTTGAAGTTGGATTTTCTGTTACTTGAGGTTCTAGATGAACTAACTGATATTTGGTCTATAAAATAAGATTTACCTATAGATGGTTTGAACACCTAGAAATGAATTTTCTTATGTCAATAAATAGGTTTCTGGCTTCACTATGGGATGTAGAAAATAGGAAAGAACATCACCCCACACTCACAACCAGAAAAAAAAGGTAGATAACTTACAAAATTACAACTTTTCTTGAATCTGTCACAGAGATGTGGTCACAGGTCAGAAAATTAACTTAAGAAGGACAGATGCCTCCAAGGAGAGCACTTGCTGAGCTGCAGCAAATACCAAATGCTATACAAGCTAGTAAGAAAAATTTGGCTAAAATATTTAACAAACCCTTAAAGGGCAAGTGTAAGAGTATAGGGTATAGAGTTTAGAACTACTGAGAGTCACAGATGTAGAGGAATTCACACCCATTTACAGGCTCTTCTCCACAGACTTTACTGAGTGTGAATAAGAAAACTGGAGACAGGATGGGAGTCTGGAGAAGCATCCCTTGTGGTGCAGACCTGGGGAAAGGAAGAGCAGGCACTGAGGTGAAGGCATGAAGATCTGCCCATTCCTTCTCTCCTATATTTCCTACAGAATAAAAGCCTTATCCCACTGGGTAAAAGACATTAAACCCTGCCACCATCAGAGTACAGATGAAGATATATTGCAGCTGGGGAGAGGAACAAAAATACCCTCTGAGAAAGATCAGGAATACTTCCAAAGCTCAGAACATTAGAGATACCTAACTGCTGGGTGAGCAGAAGGAGCCCTCTGGGTGAGGGCTCCACCTGTAAGACCCAGGGATGCAGTATCTATTTAAACTGGGACTGAAGCAGAACAATAGAAAACAACTCCATTCCACTCCCCAACACCAAGCTAGCAAACTCAAAAAACAAGTAATAGCAGTCTTTGAAAGTATGGGGAGAGAACTTTCTGAAGCATAGGCATAAGGGGAAGATCTAAATCTGAAAGTGAAGTAGACATTGAGAAAAACCTTCTAGCAAACCACTCCCCACCCTAAACACAAGGTAATGCTAGAAGTTGAAGCTTGTGGTACAATGAGGGCAACCATAGCAAGAAAATAACCCCAAACCCAGCCCTACCATCTAGGATGATAATCTCACACACTAGCAAAAATAGGAAGCATGCCCATTTTCAGGCATAAATACAGTTTACCTTAGTCTATACTGCTCTATATAAGATGTCCAGCTTTCAACCAAAAATTGCAAGACACACAAAGCAGCAAATAAAAATACTACACTATTTTAAGAGACAAAGCAATCAACAGAATCACATTCAAATAATAGAAAGATGTTGGAACTATCAGACAGAGACTTTAAGCTCCTTCAAGAAGATATAGTTAAACTGACTAGTCCCATATTTTTTAAAGAAATTGAATTTCTAATTAAAAACCTTCCATAAAAGAAACTTCCAGGTCCAGATGACTTCATGGCAAATTCTACCAAATGCTTAAGAAAGAAATAAGAACAGCTTTGTACAAACTCTTCCAGAATATAGAAGAGATGGGAAAAATTCCCAACTTGTTTAATGAGGCAGGCATTTTTCTGATGTCAAAACCAAAGATGTTGTAAGAAAAGTGCAGACAAATATCCTTCTTGAACAAAGATGAAAAAAATCCTCAACAAAAACCGAAAACTAGGAATAACAAGAAACATCTACAATCTGACACAGGGCATCTATCAAAAACTTACAGCTTATATCATAACCAATGGTAAGAAACTGAATGTTTTCCCCATAAGACTGGAAACAAGGCAAGGATGTCCTCTTCTACCACTCCTTTTCAACATCATATTAGAAATTCTAGCCAATGCAATAAGGCAAAAAAGGAAAAAAGATGCGTATGGATTGGAAAGGAGGAGATAAACTGGTCTAAACCCATATAAATGGTCTGAAATTTTACCCTACTTGCAAATTAACAGGTTAGCCTGCCCCAGTTTATGGATGCTGGCAGAGGGCACAAGATTCCTGGGTCAGAGAAAAGGACTTTATTACTTACAACAATAGCACTCATCAAAATATCAGTATTTTCTTGTGCTAGTAACTCTAACCCCAGTTCCCACAGAGCAGCCTGAAGAGGGCCGGATGATATCTGCAAATGGTTAGGGAACCCAAATATTTTATACTGGTTGTCACTGATTTCCAGAAACTGAGGTTAAAGGGATAATTTGACTACAAGGAAGCACAGAAAATTTTCTGGTGTGATGAAACTGTTCTATGATTTTAATGTGGTTGTAGGTATATGACTTATAGGACATTATACTAAAAATGGTAAATTTTGTTGTATCTAAACTACACTAATTTTTTAATGAAAAAAAATTATGGAGAGGGATACAGACAAAAGTGTTATCTAAAAAAATATGGATCCCAGTTCCAGAAGTTGTTCAATTATTTCACCTTAATGGTCATCTCTTTCTACATTTGCTTCAGTTTTGATTCTCCATTCTGGGTTTCATAATTATTTGATTTTGTATGTGAAGATTGTTTTTGTGGTTATACCTATATAATTATATTTAAATATAACAACATAAATTTAATAAAAAATATTACTATACTACCTGGAATTCATGAGCATTTTTCTATCAATGACTTTATAAGCACCATTACAGCTGTCCACTCAGCTCCATGAAGAAGGAAGGAAAATGTAATCATGAGACACAAAAGTTAAATAACTTTCCTGGCCTCATGCTAAATTGACCAGTTCAGATCAGTTCAAATGTAATTCAAAGGCCTTGAGTTTTGTGTGCTGCACTCCTATGGTTGGATTAACTGGGTCTGGCTACTGTTCAAGGTCAAAACTACACAACCCCAAATTGCCAGGCTGGGGGAGAAATCAGGAGTTGGAGTAAGATTACCAGGCCAGAGCTAGACAAACGAAGATGAAAATCTGAGACAAGGCAGACACAGCCAAAAGGAAGCAAGGAAGGCCAAAAGTTTTGGGAGTTTGACCAGGCTTCAAGCCATAGGGGAACAAACCAGAGGTCAAAGGGGATTCCCAGAGAAAATTCAACCCTTTAGACTTTCTAGCTGAAAAATGATGGGGTTGGGGAGGCCAATTGCCAGGTGAGAGGAGAGAGCCTGAGGCTGAAAACCCAGTTTAACTCAGGGTATCTCCTATACCCTTTCTGGTCCAGGTTCACAGATTAACTCTTGCATGCTTACTTCACCCACCTTGCCCCCCTGCAAGATCCAGAACTGATCAGTCAATTCAGCCGAACAGCTAGTTTTGTGAAATAAGAATGCCAAGCCAGTTGGTTGAACCGATAATACCATCAATTGTTCAGGTGTTTTGGTGCCTTTTGGACAGAGCCTGTACACCAGTAACATTGTTGGTATTTCAGCGTAATCTCATGCTACAGGAGTCACAGACCCACATGCCAACTGAGGTCCACCAGTGAGATGAGCAGCCCAGTGACATGGTTAAAGAGTGGGGAAAATTATAAAAATTGAAACTGTCTCTATAAAATGCTCAGCCACTACTATTTCCACTTGATGCTGCTGGAGAAAATGCCAACGTAGTCAGATCTGATTTTTCAAGAGAAGCTGAAATCTGAATTTTTACATGAAATTAAGTGATTTTCCGAATAAAATTCCTCAACGGTACTGGTTCTGCCCAGGAAACATCATTTTGCAACTCCTGTAGAGCTTTAGGAGACTCCATTTTTAAAAAGCAGTAGCAGAAACGATCTTTAATTGTCTCTCACTTTCTATACTGAAGATACTTTGAGAAATGCAAAATGCCACATGGCAAAGATTTTGAACTTTGTTCGTTTGCTCGTTTTTTCTGAAGCTACAGCTGTTATCCCACATCTAAGAGTGTAGAGCTCAGCTGGTGGATCCCATAATTCATGGAGAAGCTACAATAAGGCTGGAGTAAGGATGGATTACAGGGAATAGGGTTCGTTCACCCTGACGGCTTCTAGCCTATCTCACCGGAGCACTACCGCACGCGGGGACTCGTTGGAAGACGCAGCTTTTGTCTTCTCTCTCGACGCGGCTGCAGTGAGAGAGCACATCTGTGAAGTGTTTGCCACCATGTCAAGAGTAACAGGACTCTTGAAGCCATTTCAAACGTCATGCCAATCCTTGTGCATAACATCTTTAAAAAGATTGTTGCTTTAGAGATCTTAATATTTTTTTTAAAAAAATGAAATGCAATACTTTCAGCCACTTAAAAGTGGAGTTCTTTTTCACTAAGCAAAGTTGAACTTTTTTAACTTCTTTTTACCAAACAAGCTCTTTTTTTTTTTTCTGCTAGGGAGCAAATAAGTTAGCATGGGGGTCCTAAGTGCTCTTAAAATCATTTTGCTATAGATCTGTGCACTGTTTATAACTCTTGAATAAAGCTAAAAGTAAAGAAAGCCTTTCTCTGAAGGTTTATGAGCATTTTTCCGTGAAGCAGAAGTCAAACAGATCAAAGAGATCTAACAAAATGCTTCAAACTTGGGATAGGGTGGGCTGAAGGCCTGTGAATAGAAACCAACCTCTCCAGATAGTTTGGAAGATATCTCTTGTTATTTCAAAATAAAAACAAAACTAAAACATGATAGTCTGAGTGTATCAAACTGACATTTTCTGAACACTTGTTAAAAGCATCAGTCTTTGATATTTAACCCACAGTATCAAAGACATTTTAAAAGTGGTTAGACAACTGTTTTACCAAGTGGCAAAAATGAACAAAATCAGGTGAATTTCCTAACTCTCTTTTCCTCATAGCCATTCTTCTCTGGGCTTCTCTGAGTCTTTCTACAAAAGGCATACTTTTCCAGGTTCATGAAGAATTACTGTACACTCTCGGGCCTCCCTGGTGGTGCTGTGGTTAAGAATCCGCCTGCCAATGCAGGGGACACGGGTTTGATCCCTGGTCCGGGAAGATCCCACATGCTGCGGAGCAACTAAGCCCGTGCGCCACAACTACTGAGCCTGCGCTCTAGAGCCCGCGAGCCACAACTACTGAAGACCGTGCGCCTAGAGCCCGTGAGCCACAACAAGAGAAGCCACCACAATGAGAGGTCCGCGCACTGCAATGAAGGGCAGCCCCCGCTCCCTGCAACTAGAGAAAGCCTGCGCGCTGCAACAAGACTCAACGCAGCCAAAAATAAAATAAAAAATTTTTTAAAAGCCCCTTCCGTTCCACTTAAAAAAAAAAAAAAAGAATTAAGGTACAGTCTTGAATTGTCTCAAGCAGTAAAATGTATTCTGTATATTTTGAATGCTAATTAACTGAAGCTTTTGCTTTCGATACACTACCAATTTAAATGCATACTAGCCATTTACTTTAAAATAGAAAAATAAAACAAAAGAAATAAAATGAATGTATTTATTTGCTGGAAAGTCATGAATCTGTCCAGCCATGATTAAACCCTCAATAAATCTGCTTCTAATCATCCATTGGTATTTAAATATATAGTAACTACTCTATTAAATTTAATTCTCTCTATTTAATGACAGTTATTCTAAATTTAATGGCAGTTATTTGAAATATATACCCACAGATTATTAACAACATTTTAACAAGATTTTTAAACCGAGGAACGTGAGTGTGAATCCATCAAATGTCAATAAATCAATTACTGTTTAATGTAGAATGCCTGAATTGTTAAATCGAAGCATACCCGCCAAGTGAGGATGCTTTGAAAACATTTCAATGAAAAATAATTTGCCAGCGGGGGTGGGGAAATCCATCTGTGAACTGCTAGTACTATTTCAGCATAAAATTAAGACTATATAACTTTAAAATACATTTATTTTGTATGAAAATATGCATTTGGTGAAGCACATTAAATTTTCTTGATTGGGAGTTAATTTTAACCAGAGTACCATTTTAACGTTATAAGTCAAGTGGTTTTGATTTTTCTGTTGCCAATTAAATATGTGCTAAAAATATTGCATACTATTTTATCCCGGGGATTCACAACTAGGTTTTTACAAAACATGCCTTTATATTGAGTATAAGAAAACGCTTTTTCAAGTTATGGTGCCCACCAAATCACCATCCCTCAAACGAAACAAAGTCCTTAATCCAAATAAGTCTGTTTCTGCCTGCTGGCAGGGTGTGCTCCCTATCAGAAGGACTCCGGCTGCCATACCTTCCTGATGAGTATGAATGACCCATGCCATTCTTGCATGGCCCTGCCTTTCCAGCCATCCTCTTCCACATCACTGGGGCACTTACTGGGATCAGAAACATAGACTGGCAAGTTTGTGTGACGTAAGAATTCCAGCCTATAAAGCACATCAGTAGACACTTTGTAGCATGTGCCGTTTGTTAGGGTTTCCATTAAAAGTATTAGGTTTCCATACTTTACAACCACAAAAGAGTAAATAATTTCAAAGGACTGCTTGATAGGAGATTTCTGTTTTAAATGGAACTTGGAAATATCTGGGAAATCACTGGAATAAATGTACTTAATAGACCCAGTGCTGTGAAGTTCTTTTTAACTGTTTTCTTAGGCACATAAAAAGATATACCATTTCCTCCAACATTTTTTGAAATAGGTTTTGGTTTAGGGTTTTTCTCTGTAACATTTGACTTATAAATATTTCTTACAATGCTTCCATTGTTTTCTTTCTTTCTTTCTTCCTTTCTTTCTTTTTCTTTCTTCCTTTCTTTCTTCTAGTGCTGAGGCTGACTTCTTAACACCAAAAGATTATGCCCCCCTTCACTGCTCTAACCTACAGGATAAGTTAGAACTTTAAACCAGAAAGTAACATTACATACCACTCAGGAAAACCTGCTGGACCACTTGATAAGTTGGAAAACGTATAACAAATGCCCCTATTGAGATATCTCCTTTTTTAGAGGAAACAAATTCCATCCATGGGACTAAGCAAATATTTCATCAATCTGGGCTGTGTGGGAAGCCAATACACCATTCATTGCATGGAAGAGATTAGATCAGGTCAGTTTCAGAATAAAATCATTTTTTAAAATATTGCTCATATCAAACATTTTAAGAAAAGTTAAGTAGCCTATAAAATATTAATATGTTATAATCCAAGTGGAATCATCCAGTTTGGCTGTCTCTACAATCCTAGTCTCCAGAAATCACATGAACTTCTGCTGGATTTTGTCTGTGTAGACATGGCATTAGATAGAACACTTCCTTCTTTCAGGGTTTTTACTTAAAGGATGAAGTGAAACATTTCTGAGCCCCAGCAACACGAGCCATCAGCTGATGAATAGATAATATCGAGAGTGAAAATCATTTGATTATCTAACTGTACAAATGAGGTCTCAAAAAGGTGGAGATCAACTTTTTTAAACCCAAAATGTAAACCTTCAATAACAACCTTGAGAACTAAGAAAAAGAGGGAGCATAACATTTTCAGGTGGGTTCCCTAGACTTGGTAAAGAGGGCTCCAGTCATTGAGAACAGCAACTTCTAGACGCGCATGCCAGGCTCTACACTGAATTCTTGGCCCATATTACATCTTTTAATTCTTATCACCCCTCCTCATCTTCATTTGACAGATGAGAAAATTGAGGCTCAGAGAGGTTGAGTAACTTGCCCAAGCTCACAGAGCTAGTTGTGTAGCTGGGATTTTAACCCAGGTCTGGCTGAGTCCAAAGCTTATTCCCTTTACTGCCGTGTCCAATGGCTCTCCTGCTTCTGAGCTAGGTAGGGCCAGAGGACAGAAGGCAGAGCCATATCTAGAGGCTTGATTCTTAGGAGGTAAGAATGCCCTGAAGTGAAGATGGAATTCACTCAATGGCTGTTCACAGGGTCAAGGCCTCCTGCTGCAGAGCAGGTCTGGTTGGCAGGGAAGAATAAATGGGTGATGGATGCGTGAACAGCCTCTTGAATCTGGGCACAAGACAATTTCTGCACTCAGTCACGTGGGAGATGAATCAAAGCTACCAGCCTCCCTCTGGTACTAAGCCTGGGTGGTGGAGAGCTGGTGGATCCATCTAGCCAGGGGAGGCCAGTAAAGAGGAATGAAGTCTGGGAATGACAACCCAAGGCAGTTTTAAGGTGACCAAGGCCTTGTTTTTCCCATCAAAGCCACGCAGCCTCACTGGATGAGGACATATTTGGGAGAGGCTGGGAAAGGGAACAGCAGAAGAGGAATCCGGAGCAATTAATCACCTTGCCTGCCGAGGTGGGGCAACTCAGAAACCAAAGGGAAAAACAGGGCTCGCTTCCACAAAGCACTCAATCTCCTGAAAGAAACAGCACAAATAGAGTCATATTTGCCAATGAAGGTTTCTAAATGTTTAAACTAGCCAGTAACGCCACCCAGATGGAGAAACTAATGCTGGCGGAAGTTCATGATTTGTACCGTAGTCACTCAGCAACTTGGAGATAGAGCAGATGTGAACCCCCAATCTCTTGACTCCCAGATCTGCACATAAACCATCAAAAATACAAACCTAGCCCTGAAATCTGCCCAGCCCTTTGTCTGCTGTGTGGTCCTCTGTCAACCGCCAACATTGCACTACACAGAAGGGATTTCTTTCCCCTTACATAGTCTGTAAGTCTTGGTGAGCTGCATAACTGGGTCTTCATGTTTTTCTTTTATCCTTTCACTCATTTGACAAATATTTATTGAGTGCTTACTATGCATCAGGCAATGCTCTAGATGCAGGGATACAGTGGTGAACAAGACAAAGAGCTTGTTTTTCGGAGTGCAGATCTTATGAGGGGCAGGCAGACAGTGAATAACAAACAAGAAAATATCAGAGAGTGAAAGTACCATATAGAAAATAAAGCAGCGTGATGGGATGGAAAGTGACAACAGTAAATACCTTAGATTGAGTAGTCAGGGAAGGCCTCCTAGGCAAGAAGACTTTTGAGCTGAGACATGAATGATACGAAAAAGCCAGCCATGTGAAGACTGGAGGAACGCAGATTTTTCAGCCAAAACTTGCTCCTATAGACTTCCCCAGTTTTGCTTTTCTTTAACCTGTTTGTTTCTTCTACCCAAGATAACTTATTAAAGTGCAAGTGAGGGCTTCCCTGGTGGCACAGTGGTTAAGAATCCACCTGCCAGTGCAGGGGACAAGGGTTCAAGCCCTGGTCCAGGAAGATCCCACATGCCACAGAGCAACTAAGCCCGTGCACCACAACTACTGAGCCTGCACTCTAGAGCCCATGAGCCACAACTACTGAAGCCCACGTGCCTAGAGCCCGTGCTCTGCAACAAGAAAAGCCACTGCAATGAGAAGCCCATGCACCGCAACGAAGAGTAGCCCCCGCTCACCACAACTATAGAAAAGCCCACACACAGCAACAAAGACCCAAAGAAGCCAAAAATAAACAAATAAAAATAAATAAAATTTATTTTAAAAAATTGCCAGTGAGTGCAAGTGTCATCCTACTAAGAGTAAAGCAAAGTATTTTATTCTGAAGTTTAAAGTTTCATTAGTAAGATTTGACATTTTAACTATTATTATTAATTTTGATCAAAATGAAATTCCCTACACATTTCACAACAGACTAAGACACAGCAGAGTCTTATATCAGAGAGGTTGATGCACAAAGGAATTGAGAGGTTGACAGAAGAGCTCAATGGAAGGACAAGTGTCACATCCAGATTATTCTCAAATTCACCTGTACAGTAGATCCAACACGTGGTTCACCACTGTCACCGTCTCTCCACATTTTATGTGGCAGCCTTCTAACTGGACTCCCAGCTTCTCAGCAACCAAGGTGATCCTTTCAAAAGGAAAGTCTGATCACGTCTTTCTACTGCTCACCTCACTCTGACAACTGTCTGTGATTGTTATGGACTGAATTGTGTCCCACCCAAATTCATGTATTGAAGCCCTAACCCCCAATGTGACTGTAGTTGGTGATAGGTCCTTTAAGGAGATAAAATTAAGGTTAAATGACGTTACTAGTTCACGTACAAAAGACACTATACTGGGCTTCCCTGGTGGCGCAGTGGTTGAGAGTCCGCCTGCCGATGCAGGGGACACGGGTTCGTGCCCCGGTCCGGGAGGATCCCACATGCCGCGGAGCGGCTGGGCCAGTGAGCCATGGCCGCTGAGCCTGTGCGTCCGGAGCCTGTGCTCCGCAACGGGAGAGGCCACAACAGTGAGAGGCCCGTGTACCGCAAAAAAAAAAAAAAAAAGACACTATACTTTCATCTTTAGGACTAAGAAAACTCAGTATCTTATGTGGTAAGATAGGAAGACATTACCACAAAATGTAGTAATAGCAGTTCACAATATGCAGTGGACAAGTTGTACAAGACATATAAAGTACATCTACCAAAACTTTGTTCTAAAACTTAACTTTTTAAGTGAAAATTTTTTGAAATTAAAATTTAGCTTATTTTTTTGTTTTTCTTTTTTTCCAGTTTTATTAAGTGAATTATTTATTTTTTTTGAATTATTTTTTAATACAATAGAAAAGATTACTGAGTTTAACAACAACAAAGAAAAAAGATTGAGAAGGAGCCTGGGATAAAACAAAAACTCTATCTGCAAATAACCCTCCCTTAAAGGTTGGGACTGGGGAACATTTCTTTTGTTGACTTATTTTGTTTTTATTGTTGTTTTATGTAAGTGATTTTTTAATTGAGATATACATATAACATTGTATTAGTTTTAGGTGTGCAACATAATGATTTGACATATGTAAATATTGCAAAATGATCACCACAATAAGTTTACTTAACAGCCATCACCATACATAGTTATAAATTTGTGTGTATGTAATGAGAACTTTTAAGATCTACTTTCTTAGCAATCAAATATAAAATACAGTTTTGTTACCTGAAACTAACACAATACTATAAGTCAACTATGCTTCAATTAAAAAAAAAAAACTACTATGAGCAAAGAGAAAACAATTAAAATTCAGCTTAATGTAAATAATAATAATAATAAAATATAGTGTTGTTAACTATAGTCATCAAGCTGTACACCCTGGGACTTATTTATCTTATAACTGGAAGTTTGTACCCTTTGACAACCTTCGTCCATTTTGCCCACCCCCAATCCTCCACCTCTGACAACCACCAATCTGTTTTCTGTATCTATGAGTTCGGTTTGGTTTTTTTTTTTTTTTAAGATTCCACATATAATTTTTTTTAAGACTACACACAGTATTCGTCTTTTTCTGTCTGACTTATTTCACTAAGTATAATGCCCTCAAGGACCATCCATATTGTCACAAATGTCAGGATATCTTTCCTTTTTGTGGCTTAGTAATATTCCGTTCCACATTTTCTTTATCCATTCATCTACTGATGGATAGTTAGGTTGTTTCCCCTGTCTCATTTTTGTAAATAATGCTGCAATGAACATGGGAGTGCAGATATCTTTTCGAGTTAGTAATTTCTTTTCCTTCAAATAAATACCCAGAAGTTGAGTTGCTGGATCACATAGTAGTTCTATTTTGAATTTTTTGAGGAAAACCTCCATAGCAGTTTCCATAGTGGCTGCACTAATTTACATTCCCAACAGTGTACAAGTGTTTCCTTTTCTCCACATCCTTACCTACACTTGTTATCTCTTGCCTCTTTGATAATAACCATTCTAACAGGTGTGAAATATATCTTAAGTGGTTTTTCTTAGAGCAGAAAGTTTAACATTGGAGTCACCTTTGTTGCATACATCATAGTCAGTTTTCAGATAACCGCCTGTCTCTTGGTTTAGGGGTTTTTGTTCTCTCCACAACTATCTGCCAACCCTACCCACTGCCAACTTCTGAGTATATTCCTAAGCATCCCCACTGGAGAGCAATGCAACAAGTCAACCCAAGTCCAGGTTAGTAAAAAGTATAGGGGTTGGCAGTCAAAACTGCTGACCAGAAATGTCATGCTCTGATATTTCTCTGTGGATTCCCATGAGCCTGGGGCTGTAACCCACTGACCTGGATAATTGAGTCATATTGTTATACACATCTTTGCAGAGGGTAGAATGGTTTCTCAGTAAATCTAGTAGTATTACTGAATCCTCAGTACAACGAATATAACAATTTTATATTTTTTTACTTTGAGAAACTACAGGTTTAGATATTAATGTGTTTCCTGTTTTGTTCGTGGTTTAAGCAAAATCAATAAACTGATTTTATCAATATAATATTTGTTGGACTTTTTATTTGCCCCAGAAACATTTATTCAGTGGTGTGTTAGTATTAAAACATTAAAAAACCAAAATAAAAATATATAAACACTCATTCTTGAGACATTGGTTTTAAGTGATAGAAAAAGCCAACTTCCACACCTAAAAGCAGTGAAATGAAGAGAGGAAGTAACAGAAAAGTGAGTGTGGGCTGAGACCTCTTTAGGGCACCTATACATTTTATGCTAGGGAAGTGGTGGAAGTTAAAGAATGGGCCTGTCTTTTTTTTTTTTTTTTAATCTGAGAAAGTCTTTATTTATCCACTTTTTTTTAAAAAGATCTCTATTGGCATATAATTGCTTCACAGTACTGTTAGTTTCTGTTGCACAACAAAGCGAATCAGCCATATGCATACACATGTCCCCATATCCCCTCCCTCTTGAGGCTCCCTCCCACCCTCCCTATCCCACCCCTCTAGGTCATCACAAAGCACCAAGCTGCTCTCCCTGTGCTATGAGGCTGCTTCCCACCAGCCAACTATTTTACATTCGGCAGTGTATGTATGTCGCTGCTACACTCACTTCGCCCCAGCTTCCCCCTCCACCCATGTCCTCAAGTCCATTCTCTATGTCTACCTCTTTATTCCTGCCCTGCCACTAGGTTCATCAGTACCTTTTTTTTTTTTTTAGATTCCATATATATGTGTTAGCATATAGTATTTGTTTTTCTCTTTCTGACTTACTTCACTCTGTATGACAGACTCTAGGTCCATCCACCTCACTACAAATAACTCAGTTTCGTTCCTTTTTATGGCTGAGTAATATTCCATTGTATATATGTGCCACATCTTCTTTATCCATTCATCTGTTGATGGACATTTAGGTTGGTTCTATGTCCTGGCTATTGTAAAGAGTACTGCAATGAACATTGTGGTACATGTCTCTTTTTGAATGATGGTTTTCTCTGGGTATATTCCCAGTAGTGGGATTGCTGGGTCATATGGTAGTTCTATTTTTAGTTTTTTAAGGAACCTCCATACTGTTTTCCATAGTGGTTGTATCAATTTACATTCCCATCAACAGTGCAGGAGGGTTCCGTTTTCATCACACCCTTTCTAGCATTTGTTGTTTGCAGATTTTCTGATGATGCCCATTCTAACTAGTGTGAGGTGATACCTCATTGTAGTTTTGATTTGTATTTCTCTAATAATTAGTGATGTTGAGCATTTTTCTTGTGCCTCTTGGCCATCTGTATGTCTTCCTTGATGAAATGTCTATTTAGGTCTTCTGCCCATTTTTTAACTGGATTGTTTGTTTTTTTGATATTGAGCTCCATGAGCTGTTTGTATATTTTGGAGATTAATCCTTTGTCTGTTGTTTCATTTGCAAATACTTTCTCCAATTCTGAGGGCTGCCTTTTGTCTTGTTTATGGTTTCCTTTGATGTGCAAAAGCTTTTAAGTCCCATTTGTTTATTTTTGTTTTTATTTCCATTACTCTGGGAGGTGGGTCAAAAAAGATCTTGCTGTGATTTATGTCAAAGGGTGTTTTTCCTATGTTTTCCTCTAAGAGTTTTATAGCGTCTGGTCTTACATTTAAGTCTTTAATCCATTTGGAGTTTATTTTTGTGTCTGGTGTTAGGTAGTATTCTAATTTCATTCTTTTACATGGAGCTGTCCAGTTTTCCCAGCACCACTTATTGAAGAGGCTGTCTTTTCTCCATTGTATGTTCTTGCTTCCTTTGTTGTAAATTAGGTGCCCATATGTGTGTGGGTTTATCTCTGGGCATTCTATCCTGTATCATTGAGCTATATTTCTGTTTTTGTGCTAGTACCATACTGTCTTGATTACTGTAGCTTTGTGGTATAGTTTGAAGTCCGGGAGCCTGATTGCTCCAACTCTGGTTTTCTTTCTCAAGATTGCTCTGACTATTCAGAGTCTTTTGTGTTTCCATATGAATTGTAAAGTTTTTTGTTCTAATTCTGTGAGAAATGCCATTGGTAGCTTGATAGGGATTGCATTGAATCTGTAGATTGCTTTGGGTAGTATAGTCATTTTCACGATATTGATTCTTTCAATCCAAGAACACGGTATATTTCTCCATCTGTTTATGTCATCTTTGATTTCTTTCATCAGTGTTTTATGGTTTTCTGAGTATACCTCTTTCACCTCCTTAAGCAGGTTTATTCCTAGGTATTTTATTCTTTTTGTTGCACTGGTGAATGGGATTGTTTCCTTAATTTCTCTTTCAGATTTTTCATCGTTAGTGTATAGCAATGCAAGGGATTTCTGTGCATTAACTTTGTGTCCTGCAACCTTTCCAAATTCGTTGATTAGTTCTAGTAGCTTTCTGGTGGAATCTTTAGGATTTAACATGTGTAGTATCATGTCGTTGGCAGTAACAGTTTTACTTCTTCTTTTCCAATTTGTATTCCTTTTATTTATTTTTCTTCTCTGATTGCTGTGGCTAGGACTCCCAAAACTATGTTGAATAACAGTGGTGAGAGTGGGCAACCTTGTCTTGTTCCTGATCTTAGTGGAAATGCTTTCGGTTTTTCACCATTGAGTATGATGCTTGCTGTGCGTTTGTCATATATGGCCTTTATTATGTTGAGGTAGGTTCCATCTATGCCCACTTTCTGGAGAGTTTTTATCATAAATGGGTGTTGGATTTTGTCAAAAGCTTTTTTCTGCATCTACTGAGATGATCATATGGTTTTTATTCCTTAATTTGTTAATGTGGTGTATCACATTGACTGATTTGAGTATTTTGAAGAATCGTTGCATTCCTGGGATAAATACCACTTAATCATGGTGTATGACACTTTTTTTTTTCAACATCTTTATTGGAGTATAATTGCTCTACAATGGTGCATTAGCTTCTGCTGTATAACGAAGTGAATCAGTCAGTGGTGTATGATCCTTTTAATGTGCTGTTGGATTCTGTTTCCTAGTATTTTGTTCAGGATTTTTACATCTATGTTAATCAGTGATATTGGTCTATAATTTTCTTTTTTTCTGATATCTTTTCTGGGTTTTGGTATCAGGGTGATGGTGGCTTCGTACAATGAATTTGGGAGTGTTCCTCTCTCTGCAATTTTTTGTAAGAGTTTGAGAGGATAGGTGTTAGCTCTTCTCTAAATGTTTTATAGAATTCATCTGTGAAGCCATCTGGTCCTAGACTTTTGTTTTTTGGAAGATTTTAAATTACAGTTTCAATTTCATTACTTGTGATAGGTCTGTTTATATTTTCTAATTCTTCCTGTTCAGTCTTGGAAAATTGTACCTTTCCAAGAATTTGTCCATGTCTTCGTGGTTGTCCATTTTATTGGCATATAGTTTCTTGTAGTAATCTCTCATGATCCTTTGTATTTCTGCAGTGTCAGTTGTGAGTTCCCCTTTTTCATTTCTAATTTTATTGATTTGCATCCTCTCCCTTTTTTTCTTGATGAGTCTGACTAAAGGTTTATCAATTTTGTTTATCTTCTCAAAGAACCAGCTTTTAGTTTTATTTATCTTTGCTACTGTATTCTTCATTTCTATTTCACTTATTTCTGCTCTGATCTTTATGATTTCTTTCCTTCTACTGAGTTTGGGTTTTCTTTGTTCCTCTTTCTCTAGTTGTTTTAAGTGTAGGGTTAGATTGTTTATTTGAGATTTTTCTTGTTTCTTGAGGTGAGATTGAATTGATATAAACTTCCCTCTTAGAACTGCTTTTGCTGCATCCCAAAGGTTTTGGGTTGTTGTGTTTTCGTTATCATTTGTTTCTATGTATTTTTTAATTTCTTCTTTGATTTCTTCAGTGATCTCTTGGTTATTTTGTAGCGCACTGTTTATCCTCCATGTATTTCTGTTTTTTACCGTTTTTTTCCTGTAATTGATTTCCAATCTCATAGCATTGTAGTCAGAAGAGATGCTTGATATGACTTCAGTTTTCTTAAATTTTCTGAGGCTTGATTTGTGAGCCAAGATGTGATCTATCCTGGAGAATGTTCCATGTGCACTTGAGAAGAAAGTGTATTCTGCCACTTTTGGGTGGAATGTTCTATAAATATCAATTAAATCTATCTGGTCTATTGTGTCATTTAAAGCTGTGTTCCCTTCTTTATTTTCTGTTTGGATGACCTGTCCATTGGTGTAAATGGGGTGTTAAAGTCCCCTACTATTATTGTGTTACTGTCAATTTCTCCTTTCATGGTTGTTAGCATTTGCCTTATGTATTGAGGTGCTCTTATGTTGGATGCATACACATTTATAATTGTTATATCTTCTTCTTGGATTGATCCTTTGATCATTATGGAATGTCCCTCCTTATCTCCTGTAACAGTCTTTATTTTAAAGTCTATTTTATCTGATACAAGTATTGCTACTCCAGCTTTCTTTTGCTTTCCATTTGCATTGAATATCTTTTTCCATCCCTTCACTTTCAGTCTGTATGTGTCCCTAGGTCTGAAGTGGGTCTCTTGTATACAGCATATATATGGGTCTTATTTTTGTATCCATTCAGCCAGTCTGTGTCTTTTGGTTGGGGCATTTAATTCATTTACATTTAAGGTTATTATTGATATGTATGTTCCTATTACCATTTTCTTAATTGTTTTGGGTTTGTTTTTTGTAGGTCTTTTTCTTCTCATGTTTCCCACCTAGAGACGTTTCTTTAGCATTTGTTGTAAAGCTGGTTTGGTGGTGCTGAATTCTCTTAGCTTTTGCTTGCCTGAAAAGCTTTTGACTTCTCCATCGAATGTGAATGAGATCCTTGCTGGGTAGAGTAATCTTGGTTGTAGGTTTTTCTCTTTCATCACTTTAAGTATATCCTGCCACTCCCTCTGGCCTGCAGAGTTTCCACTGAAGAATTAGCTGGAGAGGAGAGCAAACATCCTCCTCTCCTCTCCTGCCTCTTGCCTGCCTCTCCTGATCTCCCCAGCCTCAGGGGCGCTGATCCTGTCTGGCCTCCACTTCTCCTCCCCTCTCAATCCCCCCACATCCTACTGGTTCACTTTGGGGTTCCTCCCATCTCCTTGGGCGTCAGAGTCCCACACCAGCGTACAGCAGGCACCCTAGTTGTGGGGAGACACTAACTCCGCAGTCTTCCCACACTGCCATCTGACTCCTCCTCCTGGCCTGTCTTTGAAGACCAGAAAACCATATGAATAGAGGAGGCACCTTTTATATCTGTCAGAGTTCATTTTGGAATTTTTTTACATTCTTCTGATAACAGTTTAGAAAGAGATCAAAATTGAAACTATTAAGTAAATAATTAAGCCAGGAAGTTATTAAATATCACATCCAAATTATTAAAATTTAAAATACAGAATTTAAAAGGAAAAGAGGTACCATATACAATGGGATTATATGAATCCCCAGACCCCTGTGTCTGCAAATATCTCTCCAAATATTCATGAATCTAAGTAACTTCCTAGCAGGACATCTCCCAAACAAAGTGTGACTGAAAACAGAAAGCTGAACTACATTAAAAAAACAGGCTTGGGTATTTGCCTTGTCTTGAATTTATTAAGAATCAGAAATGCCACCAAAATGGAAATTGCACACGGGGGAAAAAATCCCACCATGCTTTTATCCAGATAGGTTGGAAGTGATGTAATAAAGGCACCATAATTTGCGTACATAAATGTGTGGGCAACTCGTTCAGGGAGTGACAGATGCAGAATTCTAGTGGAAAAAAAAAATAGTGGACATCAAAGAAATTTGACGAGCTGCCAACAACCATTAATCTCTTCATGACCCTTTTAATAGAGAGATGCCAAATAGAGCTTGTCATTTTATTCAAGCCTCAAAGCAATACATTCTTATTTATGAAGTTATGAGTGAGTATAACATTAAACTTCATCTGATACATCCACAAAGTGTACGGCAACCTTGAGAAGATTTCATTCTTAAAAATGAGGACATTGATTAACAAACAGCCATAGAACTCAAGGAAAATGGTTTAAGTCTGACCAGAGTCCTCAACTTGATGTGACTGTGATCTTCATTCATCTTTCCGTGGTCAGCAAATCACATCACAGAAACCACTGTATGTGATACATCACTAACAGTCAGCCCGATGACCAGGAGAGACTTCAAATAAATACAGCATTGAATTGTTTCAGATGCAGAGGCATGAGAAAAACCTTCAGAATTACGATAGAAGATGTTAAATATCACACTAAGAGAAAACATTTGTGTAGTTGTCCAGAAAACCTAGGAGGTGTTGGCTGCAGTTACCACAGAATTACAGCATTCCATGTGCGAACACTGTTAAGTGATAAACGTCTCCAATGATGTGGCTTTACCAGAAACCACTTAGCACTCTTCAAATTCAGAGCTTGATAGGTTTCCATGGAGGGCTTCCCTTAAAGACACTTCCTTCTTTGGACTTCTATAATTCTATGTCTTACACACCTCAGCAATAAAACATAACGTGTTACTTATTACTTCTTCTGAAATGAGTAACCAATATTTTCCACCTTGAAACATTGCTTCAACAAAGTCTAGATCAAATTATTTCTGCTTCTCTGGACATGAATGAAAGAGGCCTCTCAAATAATCATTTTAAATTCACTCAAGTAATGGTATAGCTATATTACTGTTCCTCCCACTGCAACCTCGATAAATATTTAGAAGGAGAAGTGTGTATGGGTGGGAGTGTGTGAGAGAGAAAACAGAGAGAGACAGAGAGACAGAGGCAGTAAATCATTAGATCAAGATTTTGCCCACTGGGGGAAGTTCTACTGAGTGCTTTGATCAAGTTCCCTAGATGTTGACTTATAAATGCTAATAAAATAAAATAACAAAAATGACTTTAAAGAGTTCACAAAGCAATGAAAATATACTACTCCCCAGCACCTGGCAGAGGGCCTTTCACAAAGTAAAGGTTCAACAAAAACTATGAAGTGATCGGTCACTGTTACTATAACCATCTTCATAATCTAGTGACCCCCTCATCCTTCAACTACTATCCTCTGATTATGGAAAAGTTTTTCATCATCTGGAAACTTCACAGGTTGAGGAGAGCAGGGTGTGTGTGCAGACATCAGTCTGCTCATAGCAACCAGCCCTGCTGGCCTTGAAAAATGAATTTCCCCATCTTCAGAATGGTCCCCAAACGATGTTACTTAGTACCTTGTAAGAAAGTTAGGAAGACAAATAATGTTCATTCTCACCTTGTGTTTCCATTTGGAGAATAGACCAGAGTCAGAGTATAGAATCTGAATCAAGCCTCCTAAAACACTCTAATATTGGGTCCATAGAGAACAGACGAGGTGACGGAACTCAAAGTCATACTTCTGGGTTTGACGATGCTGGAGTCTCAACCCATTCTCAGTGGTCACTTTGTAGGACTGTATTTCCCAGGAGGCAAGAGGAAAATGAAACCGGCAAAACCAGGGTCGCCTACCAATTACTCATGCCTAGTCCTTGCTCTCTTTCTCTTAGTTAGTGGCTATTTCTGACAGTTCCTAAAACTGAAGCAGCCAATGTCATCACTGTGGAAACATGGATCATAACTGACACTCAAAAAGCAACCAGATGGATGGACCTAGAGATTATCATACTAAGCGAAGTTAAGTCAGAAAGAGAGAGACAAATACCATATGATATCACTTATATGTGGAATCTAAAATACGACACAAATGAACATATCTACAAAACAGAAACAGACTCACAGACATAGAGAATAGACTTGTGGTTGCCAAGGGGTGGGGGGATGGAAGGATTGGGAGTTTGGGATTAGCAGATGCAAACTAGTATATATAGGTTGGATAAACAACAAGGTCCTACTGTACAGCACAGGGAACTATATTCAGTAGCCTGTGATAAACCAGAATGGAAAAGAATATGAAAAAGAATATATATACATACATATATGTATAACTGAGTTACTTTGTTGTACATCAGAAATTAACACAACATTGTAAATCAACTATACTTAAATAAAATTTAAAAATAAATAAATAAAAATATTCACCACACACACAAAAAAGCAACAAGCTGGGGGCTATATATTAGCAAGCACAAGGGACGGAAGACAGAGACCCAGAATAGGCCAAATGATGGCAGATCATGCCCTGGGGTCAAACATGGATCTAACCAAGGGACAGAGAGAATGATGATCTTCTCCTGGATGCATCCTCTCTCAGAACACAGAGCCCCTCAGATTTATGCATGTGTTTTGACAAAACTGGATGGTTCCTGCTGTCCAGGGCACTGGAAGTGTCCCCTATGGGAGGCAAACAACTTACATTGGGCAAATTGTAAGAGGTTTCAGCAGCCTGAGGTGTCCAAAGTGCAGAGTCAACAGTCACACTCCAAGCACACTTAGTGCACCTGGACCCACAAAGACCCCCATACAAGCTCTGACATTCTGTCCCCACCTCTAATTCAGCCTTGGGAGAGCCAGCTCCTCTCACTGGCCACAACAAAGCCTGTTGATGTCACTTTGTTGTCTCTCTGTGGTTTTAGTTCCATGTTTAAATTACATATTTATGTGAACTCTGTTCATGCTCACCACCCAAAATTTACTTACTCAGTTATTTCTTAAGACCCGAGACTTAGAGACCATTGAATTCACATGGTTCAATTACTGAGTAATTCTTAAAATCTCATTACTAGAGTGCAACATTTATCTAAAATTAAATCTACAAAGGAAAAAAAAAAGATGTGATGGCAATAATCTACTATTGAAACAGAATCGTAGAGCTGAATGTCAAACAATAGGGTATTGTAAATGACACTCTCCCAAAAAAGGTTCTCTCTGATAGCCACAGTTAAGGAAAACATATGATAACAATAAATATGATTTCCACAATGCCACAGTCCTTTCACCACTTGGTCCATGTGGGGATGATAATCAATAGTTCTGCTCTGCATCTTTTGTTAAAAAAGAAATTCTTCCTCTCAAATAATAAATTTATAGCAAGAGAATGTCTTTGTGACTCAAGCTTCCATTTCTTTAACTTACTGCTTTTATAGACATAAATTCTATTAGCCTATGTGTGGAAAGTTCATTAGGGCAACTCAGGATCGGTGGGAATTGGTAAATGTCTTACAGTTTAAGAGGAAAACATACAATTCACTTTACAATCTTTTCAGCTCTCCACAATATTCTTGGCATTTCAACCCAATATGTGAATTAATACTACTTCAGTCAACACTGGATTAGGCAATGGTCCACATTAATTGATTATATTTGGGTAAAGAATGATCAATTGAAAAAAACAACATGGCATACATGAATGTGTATATCATGTCAGCTGTATATGCATTTCAGAATACCATGCCCTTATTTACATTTTAGAAACTGTTTCATTCTTAAAACAATTTCAGTGTTAAAATAGATTCATTCTTCCAGTGTCTGAGTACAAACAGGACCCATATGATACCAGAGATACTCCATGTATATAGTTTATTTTACTTAAGCAAACACTTCAGTGATTTTTATAAATCAACAGTGCTCAGGCAATTAAATATTTACTTTCAAAAGAAAAGAATACATAATTATACGAGACCAAATTATTTGAAAAATACCAGAATTGATCTCCCTGTCTGTATTTCAAGAGTACGTTAATGGCTCTGAAGTTTAACAAACTAAACTATTATACTTTTCCTTTCGTACTTCAGCATAGAAACCATCTAAACTGGTGCTACTTGATGAACAGTGCCCGCCCCTGAGCTGACTGTCACCATACGACAAGTTAAGCACAGAAACTGAGAGGAAGCATTTAGATACTTTTAGAGTAATTTCACAGGTAATTTTTTTGCCTGCTAAATCTAACATTGGAGGCTTGCATTGTGCATGATTTGAGGGGTTTTCTTAAATTTAATTTTTCTTGTAATTCATTTTTGTTATATTTTACAAAAATATCAGTCATGACTGATTGGAAATTCTCACACTGGACCTTTGTCACAGGTAGTTTGAGAAGCATCGTTTTAAACTACAAAGTGATCTGGATAGTCAGGTAACTGCCTTGTGAATTAAATGTACAGCTTTCACGTATATATATATATATTTAAAATATGTATGTACACAGGCCTTATCTATATGACAGAAAAATCAACTCAATAAATACAAAGCTCAAAACTCTGTGAACTCATTTCCTCAGTCTTTCCAGATGTGCCACAGCTGAGGAGATTGTTCAGAAATAGGATGGTTTGATTAGATGATGAAAACAAATGGACTTGTTATGCTTTGATTCTTTTCCTTCCTTTCTTTCCTTCCTTCCTTCCTTCCTTCCTTCCTTCCTTCCTTCCTCCCTTCCTCCCTCCCTCCCTTCTTTCTTTTCTATGTAGAGACAGTGTCATAATCTTCTCTCTCTTTAAAGAGTGAAACCAAGAGCCCGTGTTCACACACATCAATAAAGTACGTCAATAAAATTCACTGAGGTGGAAGAAGGAGGAAAAGACTGTAGGAAAATATGAAGAAACAAAACTATGGATGGGAAACATGGGTACATTAGGATCCAGAGGAGCGTCCACAACAAAGAAAAGAAGCATTCCTCCATGAACCCCTTTTTTTCTGAATTAAGTCACCTTTACTAACATGTTTTAATTGTCTAGAGAAGGGATTTTCGATTTGAATTTTGGAAGAACTGTTCTTGGCCATTCACCCATGAAAATCCAGAGAAATTTCTTCTAAGTCATTAATAGAGATTCCTTTAGACTCTTCTGCAAAGAAAATTGGTGAAGCCATTCCCTCTGCCGCTCCGGCCTCCCACCCCGCCCGCAGCTGAGCTGTTCAGACCACAGAACTTTCATTGGACCCAAGTCATTTCTCCTAGTTTCTGAAATACTGAAGGTTAAAACTAGGACGCCAAAAACAACCATACTTCCTCCCACCAGGCCGCTCCTTTATTTGCACTCAAAACGATGCAGATTTGCTCTGCCTCACCTGTGTCTAACGTCAGACACGTGCCCAAGAATCTCTGACAACTTTTGGGCTTCATGTCACAGTCAAGGAAGTGTACTGCCCAGGCTCGCAAGAAAACACAGAGAAATGAATCTAGGTCCCTTAAGCTTTCCAATTCGTTTTTCTTCTTTGCCTGTTCTGAAAACTGAATTCCCTGGGTTGGAGTTTCAAGCTACAATTTTGTCTTCTGCCCTTTCCTCTACTTCCCCTCCCCCACAGCGGGGTCCTTGGCTCCAAATCAAAACAGCTTTCAAGTGGCCAGGACCAAGTTCCAAAGCTCCTACGCTTCCTAGAGATTTTCCTTCTTTCCCAGATTTTCCTAAGCCCCAATCTTTGTAGGAGGGCATAACTCCAGGTGGGGCTCTGACTGTACGTATTGTGCCTGGGCCCCCATCCTGACTGCAGAAGTTTATTTGAAGTATGTTACTCTTTGCCTGCTTCTTAACTTGAGGCCTGATAGCCTTACAATGTCATTTTTTTTCCCCTACTGTAATTCAAGAGACAGCTGTCTTTGGAATAAATTCCAAATAGTTGGTCTGGAAATGAACTTCGCAGTGGGTCCCTCCTCCATTCTGGCTGACATTTCCCCATTAATTTCTTTTTATCTTTCATCCATTCATTGGCTGATGAGTCTATAAATACACCTCATCTGCTTTTACTTTGCTTTTTAAGAATAAACTGATACCAAACACACTGTCTTAATTACATCCACAAGCAAAAGCATAACAAGTTTAAATGTTGTCACAATATAGTTTAAAAACTTGACATTGTTAATTATGCCAGCTGTGATAAAACTGGCAAATGAAAATTCTAATTTGAATGTGTAAATGAGTAATTCATCTGAAAAGGTATTTTTAACATGAATAAATGAAAATATCCAAAAACCTACTAAGGAAAAGAAGAGAAGTGGACAGGAAACTGGTAAGTGGATTGGTAAGGAAGCAGGAAGACGTGGCCTCCATGTCTCCGGGTCACCACACTTCTGAAACTAGGCAAATCAGTCCTCCTAAGTTCAAATCATACCCGAGAAAACAAGGTCTCTGTTCCCTTAAGTGTCCACATTATGAGGTAGCTCCTCATTCCTGAGGATCTGAATCCTAGGGGCACATCAGAAGGCAGGCCCAGGACAGACCTGATTCATTCCCAGAAGATAGTAAGTTTTCGGATGCAGACAAAATTAAACAAAAGGATAAGGTGAAAATCTTGGGAAGGTATTTCCAAAGGATCTGCCCTATTGCCAAGCCAGTGTCCCAAGCCATCTTCTTTGTGTGATTATATTTCTTTTCTATTCTTTCTTAAAGTGCCTTCTATAAATTCACCTATGAAGTCATTGTCTCTTCCTTTTCTCTCCACGAGATGCAGAAAGGGGAGATCTCACCACCAGTCCAGAAGAAAAATTACTAACCTTCGATATGGTTAAATAATTGCGGTTTATTGTAGGACCTATTTTTCACTCAAGTCAAATACCTTTCAAGTTATTGAACTCATCAAGATTTACTTCTTTTTAAAATGTTCTGATATAAATAATGATCATAATAGCAAGTATCGCTCATATGTTCTTGATAGAAAATATCGTTATGCTGGTATGGCTGACAATTTTCAGATAACAGTAGCCCACTGCCATAAATTAACATTCTGAATTTTCTAAAGAAATCTTTGTTTTCCTGATGTGTTCTCATATGATATACAGTCTTATTTGATAAAGAGCTTTGAAGAAATGAACATCCATTTTTGAATGGGAAATAAAAGTCAATGGAAATGTTCTCAGGTATGAAATTATTATAATGCTCCATATTTCACACCCCAAAAGCCACAAGAAAATAGCAGTTAATACACTTTGAGTCATAATACACTTGTGAGTCATAAAAGTTTTAAGCGAACCTAAAGAAGAAAAGACTTACAGCTGGCCAAACGGTCTTGACATTGATGGAGAAGTACAGGAATAGTGATGATCAGATGTTTTACTCTTTCTCTGAGGACAATTCAAAATGAATATGATGAAATGTAGAAGAATCAAGTTTGGCAACCTATAAGAAATTTCAGAGTAGCTGGAACCCATTCATCACTAGAAAAGTTTACTAAAGGAGATTGTGAAAGAATCTATTTTCTTCGAAAAGAATATTTCCCTTCCTTGAAAAAAAAAGAAAACCGATGTCTCAGCTGGTAGTTCTCAAACTTCATTGCATTAGAATCACCTGGAAGGATTTGTAAACACACTGACTGTCGGCCCCACCCCCAGAGTTTCTGATTCAGTAGGTCTGGGGTGAAACCCAATCATTTATTTCTGCCAAGTTCCCAGGTGATGCCAATGATGCCGATCTGGGTGCTGCACCACGAGAACCGCTGGTCAGTGCTAACTCGGTGTCAGGCACTGTCACTTAACTCTCTCCCTCCCTGACTCTTTGCAACAACTCAGAAGTAGATTTAACTCTGAGAGAGAGACATACAGACAATTCTACAACGTTCATACGTTCAGCTCTCATATACCACGTGTGGATGGCTATAAACTGCCTACTATACAACCAAACCACCGTTTTGTACATCAGTTGATGACTAAACTTTTTGAGAGATCACCTGCTGGCTGCCTGAAGGTATGATTCAGTGTGGTCAGCAGTGCTGTCAGGCAGAGGCACTGTGAGGGGTTCACCAAAACCATTTTGTTTCCCTCTTGGAAAACAAAGACGAAAACAACATCTCTCACTCCTCTTGCATCTAGATGGGATCTTTTGACAATTTATGGCCAATGGAATATGAGCAGATATTATATACCTACTTACAGACCCTTAGAAAAACCCATGAGATTCTCCTCATTCTTTCTCTTTGCACACCAGCTGGCTGAATAGAACAGATCCAGCAGAGGCCTCCCAAGGAGGCCCTAATGGGTGACAGAGCCACCCAGGGAAGATGCCAGGAACCCTGAGTCCCATCTTGGAGAAGAACTGCTCAAGCAAGATCAGCTCCATTGGACTCTATGTGAGCAAAGAAATAAACCAAGCCACTGAGGTTTGGAAGTTCTTTGTAGCAACAGCTACCCGCTACCAACTACCCCAATAAGTAACTTCTGTGAATAGAGCAATCCAAACGAAGTTCAATATTTCTGCAGTTATTTGAATATTTTATTTCAATTTATCATTATTTCCTATTAAAAGGGTGAAAAATAGAAAAATTAAAGATACTAGTAAGTAATAGGAGTATCACAAACTTAATACAATCCAGAAGAGGACGAAAAGTTACTCAGCATGTTAAAAATGATAAATCTCTAACCGCACCAGATTCTCACTTAAACAGGCTTACTACTTGTTCAGCTGTGAAGAGAAACAAAATTAAAGAACATAGGTGAGATGCTAGAATTCAAATCATTAAAATACTGTGTCTAAAAAGCAAAACTTATATGGAAACAGGATCCCTCACCTGTTAAATCCATTGTTTCGCTGCCTTACAATCGAAAGTACAAAAGCACCTATTTCCTCATTTTTGAATATGAGAAAATTAAAAATCAGAGAGCATGGACAACTCCCTCAAAGTCATGTTAATAAATAATATGACTAAAATTCATTCCAATATTTGGAACAGCCTACAGCCTAGCTTGTTTTCATTATACCTGCCTCTCATCTCTGTAAAAATTTGGATGCTTGCCTATCTTTGAAGAGAATACATAAAATGATCTTACAGCGCCTCCTTGGAGCACTTTGATTCTATGGTAAAGATATTCCCATAACTTCCTAGTCTTGCTAATGCAAGAACCCTGTGAAAATGTCCCTTTGCTACCCAGGTGGATAAGTGTCCAGAGGCAGGGCTCTGGTTGGCTATGCCATGCTATCTGTACAAAATGACATTATTTCTATGAAGTGTTTATGCTCACTTAATGTGGAAAACAAAGTTACAACAACATCAGTGAGTATCCTACGGTTTCATGCTCTACACTGTTGGCAAGAAACTTGGCCCCTGTCCCAGCATTCTGCCTCAACCACATCTCAGGAGGAAAGAATTCCTCCCATCACTCCACAGCAGCCCCTTCTGCTTAACTCAGACCCCTACAGATGGCTGGTGATGAAGACAAAAGGCTTCCTAAGACAGAACTGGCAAACAAAAAGCTTGGGGGAAAAAAAAAAAGAGGGAAAAAAAAAAGGTTGGAGACACCCTAGCTCTTGAAAAGAAGAAAATTAATTATTTATTTATTAACATCATAATGGCTTAGAAGAATGTCATAAAAAGCATTCTTTGTCACCAGTGCCATATCAAAGCAAATGTGTATGAAACACCTTAACTGGAAAAACCATTTTTCATTGACCACCCAACAACTTTGATTCACACAGTATTTTGAGAGCCCACTTTTACAGTAAGTCAGTTCCACACTGTTTTGGACCCGATAACATGTGTCTGTAATGGTTAGACTTTTGCTTGTGAGTGGTACTGATGTAAAAATAAGCTTTAATAAAGTTATTGGCATCCATGTACCCTTGTACCCATAACCGCTTCTATACCTCTAGTTCTGCCAAGTTTCTTGTTTGAGGGGTGTTTCCTGTGAGGGTTCCCCTGCCCTCCCATGCATAGCACTTCCCTATGACCTGCACAGGGACAGAAGCAGCCACTGGGAGAAATTATTAGTTAGGTGGCCCTCCAGAGCCACTCAGAAGTTGGGGCCAGACGCTGTTTAGGGCATCAGTGCCACAAGCAAGCCCAGTGGCCCACCCACTTCTCTGCAAGCCTCCTGGCCCTCCCTGTTCACATCTTTGAGCTAAGTCCAAAAGTGGAAAATGAAACATGATGATGGATGGGAGGAAAGGAGAGTTCTTGGGGTGAGTATTCATATCAACACAATGGGATTCTACAAGCAACAATCTTGCTGCTCAAATCACTCCTGAAGAGAAAGTTGGGCACACCAAGAAGTATGTTGGAGCTTTCAGCCACAGAGATCATGGACACTATCAGGAAGTGTGTACCCAGCAGGAAGCGGTGCCGTGTAGATCAGTGTTTCTCAAACTTTACCGTACATACGAGTCACCTGGGATCATACTAAAATGCAGATTCTGACTCAGTGGGTCTTGAGTGAGACCCAAGATGCTACCTTTCTAACAGACATGAAGGTGATGATGCTTTGAGGAGCAAGTGAGGACACAAAATCCAATATCAGAACATATGAGCTGTGAAACCTTGGGCTTCAGCCTTCTTATCTGTGAAACAGAGATTATCGTGAGCATTAAACGACATGATATCATCTACTTGGCACATAATAAGGACTCAATGCGTTGACTACTATTAATATTTTATTTTTACTGCTCTGAGTGTTGGGACAACTTCCAAAAAATGACACTCATTGTCAATTTGGTATTTTAATGGTGAGACCAAGGTGTGCAGGATGAGGTGAAATGTGTATGTGTAGGGAGGTTGGGTGGGTGGGTAGAGGAGGTGGGCTAAAAAGAAAACCTGGGGTGGAATAAAATGAGAGATTCCCACCCATACCTCCATTCATGCTTAGATAGAAACCAGCCCAGTAACAAATGCACCTCTGTGCAATTACTTTAGGAGAGGTGTTTCCTGGAGAAGGTGAGGGACAAGCTTTGTGGTTTCTGTTTTTTAGTCCAAAAATAAAGGCACTGAAGTAAGACTGCAGCTACCAAAATGCCAGATTGCTTTAATCCTCGTATTTGTGCTTGTCACAGAACATTTCCACAATAAGGGCAGCATAGAATTATCAACTGAATGGAAGAAAGTAAACCAAATTATTTTGATGCATTCCCAGAGTACTGCACCAAACTTTTAGTCAAGTGCTTAACTCCTAAACTTTCCTCAGTTCTCTGAGATGCAGACAGTATGAGCTTATCTGTGAAAAAAATACATCGAAATGATCTCCACTTTAATAAGCATTTCTGAAGTGCTTCCTGTACCAGGCTGTGTGCTAATCACTTGGAATATAAAACAAATAAGACATGGCTCTTTCCCACGAACAGCTCTAATCTAGTTGGGAAGACATATATATATATCAACAAAACATTATAATACATTTTAGTAAGTGTAACAGAGATACCCACCGAGTACCCTGAGAGTACACATGAAGAATAGCTAACATACTAGTTGTATCCTGGTGGTCCAAAGGCTAAATATAGCCCATGAGTATAATATGGAGAGACAGGGCTTTTCAGTTTGGGTTGAGTTTGATTAGTTGACTACATTAAAATAAAGGAAGAGTTGTGCTCAATTTCCTCCCAACAAAAATGAGCCAAAGCTGAGTAACAGATGTTCCCTTTAGATGAGGCATACGTTCTTGAGTTTATCACTGTCCCCACTATTTCCTGTCATCATTCACAGGCTTCCCTCATTTACCTAATCAATCTGGCTCATCTAGGGTGTTGAGTTTGACCTAAGGAGAGTTGCTAAAGAAGTATAGGGTTTCTCCCCAGAAGGATGGATAGGTGTGGAAGAGATGAAAATGAGGAAAAAAACATGTTTTTTTATATCTACCCACATATTTATCATTTGGGTTGCTCTTTACCTCTTTCTATAGATCCAAATTCCCATCTGATATTATTTTCCTTCTGCTGAAATGACTTATTTTGGCATTTCTTGGGCTTCCCTGGTGGCTCAGTGGTTAAGAATCTGCCTGCCAACGCAGGGGACATGGGTTCGAGCCCTGGTCCAGAAAGATCCCACATGCTGTGGAGCAACTAAGTCCGTGTGCCACTACTACTGAGCCTGCGCTCTAGAGCCCGTGAGCCACAACTATTGAGCCCACGTGCCACAACTGCTGAAGCCTGCGTGCCTAGAGCCCATGCTCTGCAACTAGAGAAGCCACTGCAATGAGAAGCCAGCGCACCGCAATGAAGAGTAACCCCTGCTCTCTGCAACTAGAGAAAGCCCACGCACAACAACGAGGACCCAACGCAGCCAAAAATGAATAAATAAAATAAATAAATTTATTTAAAAAAAAATACATTTCTTACAGTGAAAGTCTCTTACCTTTTATTGCCCTGAAAAGGTTTTTATTTTGCCTTTATTTTTAAAAGACATCTTCCATGGGTATAGAATTCTAGGTTGGGAATTTTTTCTTTCAGCACTTAAAAGATAACAGTCTATTGCCTTTAGGCCTGCATGGCTTATGATGAGAAGTCTGCTGTGATTATTATTTTTGTTCCTCTATAGCAGGTATCTTTTTTACCTGCTAGTTGCTATTTAGATTTTCTTTTTGGCATTGGTTTCAGAAATTTAATTACGATGTGCCTGGGTGTGGCTTTCTTTATGTTCCTTCTGTTTTGAGTTTGTTGAGGTTCTTGGATCAGTGGGTTTATATTTTTCATAAAATTTGGATAATTTTTAGCCATTACTTCTTTTTTTTTTTTTTTGCCATGCGCGGGCCTCTCACTGCTGTGGCCTCTCCCATTGCAGAGCACAGGCTCCGGACGCGCAGGCTCAGCGGCCACGGCTCACGGGCCCAGCAACTCCGTGGCATGTGGGATCTTCCCGGACCGGGGCACGAACCCACGTCCCCTGCATCGGCAGGCGGACTCTCAACCACTGCGCCACCAGGGAAGCTCCTAGCCATTACTTCTTCAAATAGTCGTTCTGTTTCCCCAACACCACATTTCTAGGACTCCAATCACACATATATTGCATGGCTTGATATGGTCCCAGAGCTCACTGAGGCTCTGTTGTGTGTGTACTTGTTTTTGGTTCTGTTTTCGGTCTCTTTTTAAACTGTGCTTCTTTTTGGATAGTTTCTGTTACTATGTCTTCAGGTTTGGTGATCTTTTCTTCTGTATCATATAATATGCTGCTAATCCTAACCAGTCTTTTTAATTTCAAATATTTTCATCTCTACAGGTTACATTTGGGTCATTTTGATATCTTTCTCCTTTTATCATGTTATGTTTTCTTTTTTACATCCTTCAGCATAAGAATAAGCTTTGTACAGTATTCTCAAGGTCCTTATCTACTAATTCCTTTATCTTTGTGAATTTTATTTTGTTAGATGCTGGATTTTATTGTCTTCCTTTAAAGAATATTGGATTTTATAGCAGCTCAGTTTGATCCATGAGAGACTAGCTTTCAAGCTTTTTATGGTGGGCCCACAGCAGCTTTTATTCTAGGACTAATGTAACCCCACTTCTAAGGCTTGACACTTCTGAGAATTCCACCCAAGGCCCTGTAGATGTTGAAGTTTCTTCACATGAGCTAGGGAGACAGAAACTCTTCCCAATTCTGTGTGAGCTCCAGGTATGGTTCAGCTCAGTGCATTCTTTCCCTAGTCTTGGTAGTTTCTTCACATGCATGTGCAGATAATATTCAGCCAAACACTTTGAGTAAGCTTTGCAGCTCTCCAGAGTCGCCTTTGCATTTAGTGCCCTCCTTTCTGGCGGTATGACTTGCAAATTCTTGCCTCCTTGGTCTTCCCAGATTTTGATGTCTGCCTCCTCAACTCAGTGAGATCACTGGGCTCTGCTTTCGTTCCCCCACCCTGAGAAGTGGCTTGGAAACTTTCTCCAAGCCCTAAGCTCTGGCAATCATAGAGCTCACCTTATTTGCTTTCTCATTGACAAGAATAAAGTCTGGGTGTCCAATAGCTGACATTTTGTCTGATTCCTAAATGTTTACGGTGGTATGGCAATTGCTGTAGTAGCTAATCAACAGCAGAAGCAGGAGCTAGTGCAGTTGGTAGAAAATAAAGACAAGGAGAGCATTTCAGGCAAGAATGATCGCATAAGCCAAGGAAAACAGGTGAGAAACAACAAGCACACGTTTCAGGAAGTAACAATTTGGTGCTGATGCACCATAAAGCCAAATGCAGGAAGGGACTGTCGAAACGTGAAGCTGAAACTGGGGTCTAGGGCCAGAATGTGGGGCCTCAGAGATATGCGATTGAAAACTGTGGAACAGGAAGGAAAACCATGAACAAAGATTTAGGAGACCTGGGTTCAAGTTCTAGCGTATTATTAGCTGTGTAACCTGGAGCAATTTTTTGTGTTTTCGTTGTCTCATTTGTAAAATAAGAGGCCCTCTTAACCAGTTCTTAACCATTTTCACAGCAAAGTTTCTATAATTTAGCTTAGTGGAGGTGGAGGACACTTCAGGCTGAGCTCTTTAGAGAAAACAGGTTATTAACTAATTGTATTTATTGATAAACTACCACATGCCAAGATTCATGCTCAGAGTTTTAAACACATTATCTTTAACCCTTATGACAGCCCCATCTCACAGATGAGAAAAAAAAGAGGTTAATAGCCTGTCAAATGTTATATATCTAAAGATAGTGGAGACAGAATCTGAACCCAAGTCCGGGTGACTACATTTTTTTTTTTTTTTTTTTTTTTGCGGTACGTGGGCCTCTCACTGCTGTGGCCTCTCCCGCTGCAGAGCACAGGCTCCGGACGCGCAGGCTCAGCGGCCATGGCTCACGGGCCTAGCTGCTCCGCGGCATGTGGGATCTTCCCGGACCGGGGCACGGACCCGTGTCCCCTGCATCGGCAGGCGGACTCTCAACCACTGCTTCACCAGGGAAGCCCAAGTGACTACATTTTGCCTGGCCCAATGTCTTTAAAGCTCTTTGGGTGATTCTAATGTGCATCCAGGTCTAAAGCCACCTATTAGAAAGGTTAAAAGCAGGTCCGAGATATCCACCGTAATAACAAGTAACGCCTTCCATAATGTTTCTCCTCCCCTGTTAACTGTTACACCAGTCCGGACACATTATACTTATACTACACCGCAACCCTATAAGGGGCTGGGAGGTGGGCAGACGAGTAAAGCTTTAATTTTCTGGAAGAGGATGCATTCAAGAGGTGACCTTTGCATGGACCTTCACAGTACAGTGACAGTTGTAGTATCTAGTCTTCTTGGTGATTTTTGAAACAGCACAGATTGACTGAAAGTATATTATTTATTAACGTTGGAGTAAACCGACCCCATATTTTATGCGATTTAATTTTTGGAGCATATTGATGGCATCAAGGCAAGATTTCTACTGGACTCACAGCAAACAGTTGAAACCTTCCTTGGGTTTAGGTACCACGCTGAGCACTCCACTTGGATTATCTTGGTTAATTCTCACAATCTCATGAGGTAGGTACAGTGATTATTCCTGTTTCACAGGAAACTGAGGCCCATAGTTAAACAGTGGATCACTCAGAAATGAGGCCAAGTAGTCTGGCTCCAGAGCCACAGATCTTAGCCCTGCATCAGGTTACTCCTCTCCTCGCAAAGGTTACTGGTGGGAGGGAGATGTTCTTTATTTCTTTTTCAGCTGTAAATAGCGAGACTAGGACAATCGAAAGGGTTAAAAAATGTTGTCCTACTGTCCTTTTAAAAAAAAGACTAGAACAGAAAAGGAAACTCTTGATACCCTGAACCCAAACTCTTACATTCTTCTGGTCTCTTGTAGGTGAAACCTCATTTCTGGCACACGGGTCACTGCTCAAAAGCAATGCGTGCCTTTATCTTTTAGATCTGTGTGTGGTCTCAGTAACGTATGTGTGTTATGGGCCATGCCACAAATCTGGCTCTCCCTTCACTGGCAAGGATTTTACTACGCAGACCACGTTAACATAGAAAACCTGGAACAAAGAAGAACTTTGACTAGCAGCATTGTGTTCAAGGCTAAATGGGCGAATGATGTATCACCCATTGATAAGAAAAACAATTTTAAAACATTTTCTTTCAGTATGGGAATCACCAACATCTACCTCAGAGATGAGTGCTTAAAAGATCTAGGAAGGTAGGAAGCCAATGAGCACAAGTGTGTGTCCATATGTAGGTCTTTAATATGAAGCAAAATGTTTTCTAGAAAGCAATTTTACCTGAGACAAGTCTTGATCACTCAGCAGGGAACAGGCGTCTCTGAGCTTACCCACTTTTCACCACGTAAAGTGACTTTTCACACGTCTAGAAGAAAAAACAGGGGAAGGAGCTGCATTCCGAGTACCCACCAATCATAGCTTTCCCCCCTCCCCAGCAAGATTGGCAGTGAAGATACTAAGCATAAGAAAAATGCATAGATGACACTCTTGTTTAATTTAGGTATTAGTTTCAACTTCCCTCAAACAAACAAAACTCTTTGATCAAGCTTATTACAAAATAGGAAAATTCACGTAATCATTCCACACAGACACCAGCTCCATATGGAGGAGCTAACAAAACCATCAGAAAGGGAAGCCAGCGCCACCATAATGACAAATCAGATATTAGTCCAGGATATTAGCTGGTCAATCTTACATTTCTATCATTTTCTGTTTAAGAAGCCTCTGACCCAGTGTAAAGATGATTTCTTCCATCAAACCCTGAAAGTAGTGCCTGCCCTGTCCCAGGGCATATTCAGTGTCAGGAGTGTAGAAGGATTTCCCCAATGGGCAGGAGTGTGGACTCAGTGTTTCCAGATGTTGAATAGCACATGCTGTTCATTTGCTGATGAACAGACCCATCCAAGGACAGAGGGAAGCCCGCCCCCGAGAGAGAGCTGCTGAAATACTCTGACATGGTCTCCCCGTGGCCACTGGAGATAGCCTAGTTCCTTCTGAGGTGGAAATATAACACAGCCCCTGGGTACGTGCCAGAGAACATTTGCTTTATGCAGGGGGTGGGGGGGTGGCAGATGGGGAAATGGGGTTTTTTTTTTTTTTTTTTAACATCTTTATTGGAGTATAATTGCTTTACAATGGTATGTTAGTTTCAGCTTCACAACAAAATGAATCAGTTATATATATACATATATTCCCATATCTCTTCCCGCTTGCGTCTCCCTCCCTCCCACCCTCCCTATCCCACCCCTCCAGGCGGTCACAAAGCACCGAGCTGATCTCCCTGTGCTATGCGGCTGCTTCCCACTAGCTATCTACCTTACGTTTGGTAGTGTATATATGTCCATGCCTCTTTATCGCTTTGTCACCGTTTACACTTCCCCCTCCCCATAGCCTCAAGTCCATTCTCTAGTAAGTCTGTGTCTTTATTCCTGTTTCACCCCTAGGTTTTTCATGACATTTTTTTTTTTAAATTCCATATATATGTGTTAGCATACGGTATTTGTCTCTCTCTTTCTGACTTACTTCACTCTGTATGACAGACTCTAGGTCTATCCACCTCATTACAAATAGCTCAGCAGCTCATGCAGCTTAATAACAAAAAAACAAACAACCCAATCCAAAAATGGGCAGAAGACCTAAATAGACATTTCTCCAAAGAAGATATACAGAGTGCCAACAAACACATGAGAGAATGCTCAACATCACTAATCATGAGAGAAATGCAAATCAAAACTACAATGAGATATCATCTCACACCAGTCAGAATGGCTATCATCAAAAAATCTAGAAACAATAAATGCTGGAGAGGGTGTGGAGAAAAGGAAATGGGGTTTAAACACCTCCAGAGACTGTGCTGTAGCTTCTTCTAGTGCTCTCTGTGCTCACTGGCAAAGGCCAAGTTCCTGGACTTCACTGACGCATCAATCCCTTCAGTAACTCAAACCTTTAAGTCCTGGTTGCCCACCCAACAAGTGGGAGGTCTTCTCTGGGTCTCTAACCTATGGAGTCTGAGGCAAAGCAGTGGCCACTTGCAGGAGAACGCTGTGATGCTGCAGGCCCCAGAGAAGATGTCCCCACGCTGCTAGGCAGCGCCCTACCTGCCTGCACCATTTTAACAGGGGGGACTTCCATGGCGCTGCTTCCCACCCACTACTGGACATCAGAAAAGCCTGCCAGCAGGACCAAATCAATTCAGATTTCCCGGGTTAAAACTTGCAAACCCCCTGAATACAGCCATGTGAGTACTTTGTTTTGGTCCTAAGTTTTTAAAAACTTAACATCATTATTAAAATTAAAAGCCTAATAACTGCTTTATTCCTCTAAACTGCTAGCTTGAGTTTTACAATTTACTCTGTTACAGATTCAGGCTCTTCAAATCCTACTTGAAATCTAACTATGACCTGCAGAGAGCCTAGGACCTTGCTGCCACCAGAGCACGGCTGGCAGCTGCAAGCATAAGAGGACACAATACATTCTCCTTTCCCTGTGCAGACAACATGCAGGGCTGTGAGGAAAGCAGTATGTGTCCAAGCCGATGATGAGAGCTTTCCTGTGTGTTTCATCCAAACTGAAGCCAAGTCCAAAGGGTTGTGTGAAGGAAATCACGTTAGACAGTCCCCTTTCAACATCTAAATGCCTGTGCCTTTAAAACACTGAATAGAGACAAAATTGAGACAGCACAAAAGTAAATATGTTGTGCTACTCTTATTTTTGGCTGTCAGTGGGAGCAATTGGAAATAATAAAAATAAAATAAATACAGTTGGTGGTGGTGAGAGTGGCTGAGGGTGGAGTGTGGAAGGAATTGTCTTTCTGATGCTTCACTATTGCTAAACAGCTAGAAACTGCTCCAGAGCATTGCTTCTGCCTTTCCTGGCTACGTCCTCTCTTCTTCTATAGGCAATAGAGTGAGATGGTTAAGGGAAAAGCCACTTCAGGCTTCAGAGAGACCTGAGTTCTAGGCGCTGTTCTGCTATCACAGCTGTTCATAGTTGTGCTTAAAACCTTGGGCAGTAATAAAAATAAGGCTATTCCCTGGTGGTCCAGTGGTTAGGACTCCACCGTTTTCACTGCTGGGGCCCAGGTTTGATTCCTGGTTTCGGAACTAAGATCCTGCAAACTGCATGGCGTGGCCGAAAAAATAAAAGTAACGTTTACATAGTACCTACTATGTGCTGGGTACTCTTCTCAATGTTTTGTGTCTATTAATTTAGTTAATCATCATAATGGTAGTAAGTACTATTTTCACACTACTTTATAGATGAGACAGTAATTAAGTCACTTGCCCAATGTCAGGCAGCTCAGAAGTAGGGGACCACAAGCTCTTAACACCTGCACTGTCTCACCTATCTAAGCCCCTGTTTTCTCTTCTTAAAAAATGTAGACCATAAACTTCACAGATATATTGTGTTAGTCAAATGAGATACTGTATGCTCACCACAGGCCTGGAGTATAATAAGCAATCAAAAATGCCAGCTATTATTTTTTGCTTTTCTTTCCTCCTCCTTTTAGCCCAGATCCAAAGAGGTGGGACCAGCAGGAAGGAGTTGAAGAAATCATGCCAGTTTCTAGAAAAGAAACTCCCCATCCAGGGAGTCCTGTGTCCATATACTATTGTGCTACATCAACCAGTACTCACAGGCATAATAACGAGGTCACTGGGTACCACGAAGATGTGAGGCATTACACAAAACCCGTCATTCTACAAAACCTGCTTGCTTCCAAGCCTGCCCAGTCTCTGCCTAGCAGGTTTAAGATTACTAACAATATATCCATTGCAAACCCTTTTAGTCAAGAGGGTCTGCTGCTTTGTCTTTAAGGCTTTGTCTCTGCAAGAATACAAGACTCTTTTGTTTCAGCTGCAAGGGTGTTTGGGTAGCAGCCAGAGTCTGTAACATTTGGGGTCCTTAAGCCTTTATGTATCTGTTGTTTGGCCATCACAACTGACTGCATTGACTTGGTTGGAATTACAACTCAATTTACACCCTATATTTCCCCCTTATTCTGCATCATAAAGGTCTCAAGATTTAACAGCATTTCTTTGCCTTTCTGGCCTCCTCTAAAGACTTTATTTGATTTCTACATAATGGGGTTCTCGGCAGCCAGTAATAAGTCTTCAGCTGGACACTGTAACCAGGCTGTTTTCCTTGGCAAGAAGCTCTAGCAGCCTCCTCTTCTGTCCTGCAGGCGCAGAGAGACAGCTCCATTTCCAGAGCAAGGCAAAAGCTAGCTCAACAGGTGAAAGAAAGCCGACTTCTATCAAAGCGGGAAGGGCAGTTCCTCCAAGAGAAAACTCTACCCCGTAGGAACTTGATTCCTTAGGAAGCGATAAGGCCAAAATAACCGCTTGTAATCCAGGGCACCGAGTGCAGTTCCTGATGCTCACTTGTCACATGATTTAAGGCAAGCCTGTTTGTTTCTGTGGGACTCAGTTTTCACATCTGTAGAATAATATTCTCTGGCATCCTTACCACAGAGCTTAAAGCATTTCACCATATGTTACCTCTTTACTTCTCACACTCCCATAGTCAGGCACCAGATACTTTGAGTTAGGACCTAAAAGGAAACAGAGGAGCAAAGAAATGTGGGGACCTGCCCACATTGCAATGTAGCTGGGATAGGAATTCACATTGTTTGTCTTGATGCTAAGTGTTATTGTTTCTAGAAATGTCTTTGCCACAAAATGGAATTCTTAACATAGAAATAAATCACCTTGCTTACATATCACTTGAGTTGAGTATTTAAATGAACTTAGGAGATTTGAAAACCCAATCTAATAGAAAACAATACTGCTCAGCCATGAAAAAGAAATAGGTCCAACAGAGTTTCACATTATAGAAATATTTCAATACTCAGAGTCTACCACCTTGAAACACTGACCACTTAGTCTTCACACTTATCTTGTGAAATACATTATTAGTCATTATCAGTTCCATTTTACAGCTGGAGGAACTAAGGAAGAGTAATCAAATGGCTTCTCTGGGGCCTCAGAGGAAGTCAGTCCTACAAGGGAGAAATTCTTGTATTTGCTTTCTCTCTCTTCCTCAGGCAGATAGAGAAAACAGGTTGTCTGGAGAAGTCCTCACAGCTGAACTCATTCCTGCAACTAGAGGCACATTCACATCACACCAGCTTTTGGGTTACAGTAGCAGCTATAGGATTTCACAAATACAGAATAAAAACAAGCCTAAGTTCCATACTGGGAAAATACCCTTTAAGTTTTTTTCTTTAATTGGAGTCACTGGGCTGCCAGGAATTTGGGGGGGACTCTCAATCATTCACTGACTAAGACACGTATTCTCTTATTCATGGATTAACTATATATTTGTTAATTCAATTAAAAGCTGATAACTTCTTATACGTTTCTTAACCAAAAATAGTGCCAGGCTTCCCACTGGGTTTCAAAAGGTGGGGTATTTGTGTGTGGTGGTGAAGAGTGTGTGTGTGTGTGTAATGTCAACTAGGCATTTACTGAGCATTAACTACACATCAAGCAGAGTGCCTACTTGTTGGAAAAGAGAAATAAAAATACTCTCTAAGGAATTTAAAATTTAGGCAAGGAAACAAAACACAATAAACTAGGCTCTGGTAAAACCTGGAGTTTAAAGATATGTTATTTTTAATTTTGCTGAACCTCATATTTCTTTAACTTTTTGAATCCTGAGAAAACTTTTTTTTTCAAGAAGCACCTAATAATGCCACTCTAAGTCATTCCTTTACATTTGAAAATTAATTTTTTAATCTCCCAATCAATGTTCAGGTTTAGAATTTCCTACAGGGTTATTCACTGTACTTGAGCTCTCTTATAAAGCCATTATATAACTAAAATGCAAATAAAAATGGCTTCATTTACATTTATATTCCATTATTTTAGATTACATTGGGGCCTTCTATCTGCCAGGTGCTATGCTGTGGGTTGAACGTAAAGGAATCCAACACGAGCCAGACTTGAGAGTACAGTGGGAGAGAGGTGAGTAAACCACTGATCATAGCACAGTGAGGTATCTGGTTGACAATGTACAATATACGACCAGTGCCTGTAGATCAGCCACACTACCACGTGGGGTGCATGTGGGTGTGCCCGGGGGAGGGGAGGCTTTATGGAGGAAGTGATGTTTGAGCGGCTCTGAAAGAACAGAAGGTCCCCAATGGAGGATGAGGACTTTTCCAGGCAAAAGGCGAAGCAAGCTCAAAGCCGAAATGGCATGATTTGGGAGTCTCCCGGGGGTCTACCGATCAAGAGAAAACTTCCTGAAAAAGGTTGAGAAGTGGGGCAGTGTTTGTAGGGGGCTTTGCACGGAGAGCTGAGTCAGACACCAGACCGCTTCAGCTCTGACATCTGCTGCCATCTCCCCCCGGCCCCCAGCCTGCAGTCTCCTAGACACTCCTAACTGCTCTCCCGTCTCCCCTTCTTTTTCTGTCAAATAATGGTAGTGTCTGCTCCTAAATTCTCAAGCATGTGATAGAAGACCTGAGCAACACCAGTGGGAAGACCAGATAAACAGCAATAAGTCGCATCCTCGTTTTTGTCAGTCTCACAAAAAGAGCTTCTTCAAACAACCATTTGTAGTCTAAATTCCAGAGCCTGGTTGCTTAATATGTGTATTAGCTGTGCTTTCAATAACTCTTTCTCTGTTGTTTACCATTTGGCTATTTTCACTGTTTGTTGACTTTTATGCCCACAATTGGTTGTGTGATTCCACTCTTTCAGCTACTGTTATTTCTTCCCCCCCCCCCCCCCCGCCCCGTTAGTGAATTTAGAAGATCCTATCAGCGTAGCTTCAAAATGTATTATTCAAAAACCAATAGAACTACAGGGAGAAATTGACAAACACCCAATTATAGTAGGAGATATTAACACATTTCTTTTGGACTAATAAAATAATCAATGGGTTAATACAACTAAAAAGGTTATGACAAGTAACAAGCCTAACCTAAAACTCTACCCTTCATACAGAGAAGGTTCAGTATTTTGACCCCAAAGGATGCCTCGACAAATTCTGAAACAATAATATTATACAAATAATTTTCATGGACCACAATGCAATAAAATAAGAAATCAATCCATCCAAAAAAAGTAGCCAAACCTTCCATTACCCCTCCTCATAGTAGTAAAGATTTATTTTATAAACACTAACATAGCACTTATTATATGCCGTCAGCTACTGTTACATCTTAGACCGATAAAAGTTCAAGTTGAGGAGTGCAATAAAATTGGAGAATAATCTGTGGACTTTCTGTTTTTGGTTTATTTCACAGAAAATCAAGATACTTGTGTTATTTTATGAAAAAATTATGAAACTGTCAAAATGTTCTTTTTGGTGAAAAACGTTTTTCGCTAGTCTCCAAAATTGTTGTACGACTATAATTCTGCTGAATTTCTTGAGCACTAGGAAAAGTCCGTATAGCAAGTGTAGGGGTTTGACGTTATTAGCAAGGGAGTGCACTGTATAAAGATAATTATGTTGTGACTAAAGACCTGTCTTAGGCTAAAGTCCTTGAACAGAGAACAGTTATAAGTATCTTTGTTTGAAGTTTTGTGGTGAAATAATCATTGGAAACTTATGTAGCTATGCCTTGATTGATAGCTGTCTTACAAAAATATTTTTAAAAGGCTAAGCATTTGCTAGATAATGCAAAGTACATTTTAAAAATTCCATATTGGTTAAGGTTATATATATTCACTCAGCAAATGTTTACTGAGTTATTTCATTTGTATAGATACTATCAGCTACAAATCCTTGACATGTCACTTTTTTTAAGAGTAATGATTATAATTACTCAAGGAGAACTTACAGTGACTACCGTGGGCAAAGACAAAATCATAAAATTATATTACTACGTACTGAGCAATTACAAGTGCCAGGCACTATACTAAGTGTTCAATGGAAATATTACCAAATTTAATCCTCTTGGTAACCCCTTGGGGTAAGTTTATTATCCCCTTTTTTATAGGTGAGAAATCTGAGTCTGAGGGATCAAGAAGATTTGTCAAAGTTTATTAGAGCTAACAACACACAGAGCCAAGTTTTGAACACAGGAATGTCTAATTCCAAAGACTTGTCTCTTAACCACTATCTCCCCATTGTCTTAGGTAATAAACATGCTAATTGGAGAGCTACTTATAGCAGATACTCATCCCTGGTTGGTAACGTGGTTATATATCACCTTACAGTTTACAAAATGTTTTTACATATGTTAGAATTTGTCATCTCTAACAACAATCCTTGAGGTAGGTGTTATTAATTCCTCTTTTTTAGAGCTGAGTACATTGAGGCTCAAAGAAATTAAGGGACTTTCCTAAAGTCATCCAACCAGCAAAAGGCAGAATGAAGACTGGAAAGCAGGCCTTCTTCTGGTTTCAAATCCTCTGCTATAATTGCTCTGCCATAATAGGCAGAAAGAGAAGTGATGGAAAGTTTGCTCTACACAAACATATATGCACATACACTCAACAAATAAGGAGATATTACTATATCTCTTTATGCTGCTAAAATGATCATTTGAATTAAAACACGTCAATTTTAATTTTTTTACAAAAACTTAGTAGCAATTGTAACTGTTAACAAGACTTTAATAATAAAGTCCAAAAGGATCAAATATTTATCAGTTCTCATGAAACGTTGAGACTTTACTGATTATAAGATGTACTTTTCTTAGTCTACTTAATAACCTTTCGAAGACTGGAGATTTCTTTAAATTATAGATAATGATTTTAAATCTTTTTCATTGTAGGCAAAAAACAACATCAACAAAAAAGGAGTAACTCATTATCTACCTGTTTTAATCTGAAAAAGGGGAAATTTTTCTAAAATGAATTGTTAATGAAAACTCTGAACAGATAATGAACCAGGAGACCTTTGGATCTTGTTAGCTCTTGAAGTTGAAATTTTTACATTTAAAATGGAGAGGAAAGAGTAAAAATTTAGCCCTCTGAAGGATGCTTAGAGGATAATATCATTCAAAAAGTCGGTGCCAACAACAATTTATACACAGCATGAAGAGCAACAAATTCCACTTCTGTGGTTTGTATCTGGAAAGGAAAACAAGTCAAAAGGAAAAATTCCAAAGAAGGTTCAAATTTATTCTCCAACCTCAGAGCCTAGTTCAGGTTTGCCTGTGTGGTTTTATTGCTTAGTTCACACACAGAAATTAGCACTGGAGATCCTAAAAGCCAGCTTAAAAAAAAAAAGAAAGAAGGAAAGAAAGAGAGAAAGAAAGGAAGAAAGAAAGAAAATCTTTTGCTCCTGGTGTTGATGAAAGAAAACACGCTTTCTCAAAAATGTGATTATTTGGTTCCTCACAAGTTCAAGATGTGTAAAAAGAGAGAGGGGAGTTTCTTTAAAAGAACTTCCTTCTACCACATTTTAAAATGTTGCTCTTTCGTCAATGATGGGCGATCAGGGGCTTCCAAAAGCAAAGAAACATAATGGTATCTTTCAAATTAGTCAATAGGGAACCTAGTGTCAAATTATGTATATAACTAGAATACCTTGGGGCTGCTTTCTGTAGCTATCCCTTTATAGGGAAAAAAATAATACAATAATTTACATTTTAAATCATTGGAATTTAACAGTGACCTTTACTACAGTAAACTCTCATTGAAAAAAAAGTCTTACTACAACATTCCCTCAAGAATAACTTTTTATAATTATAGCCAGATAAAATATGATTTGCCTGTAAGATGAAAGCTACTACTATGCTCTACCATCTGCATTATATATTACTGTGAGCTTATATTGATGTTATATTGAAATAAGTATTAGAATAAGACCAACTGTCTAACCAAAGAAAACATTCACAAATCTAACAGTTTAAAAAAGGATATGAAAAATGTAAGTTACAAAATGTGTATTTTGCTAAAGTCATATAATACACTGATCAGGGAAGAGTGTGCAAATTGCCTAGAAGTCCGGGAGTTCACCATGTGCATCAGTATTTGAACTTTATCAAATACCTTTCAACACTTCAGAGGCCACTGCCAATCAAACTCGTTTTTAAAAATACTGATTGGCTCTTTTTCTCTCCGTCAACCTAGTAAAGTTATTTTTTTGTTTGTTTGTTTGTTTTGTAATTTTTCACTTGGTGACATCCACAGTGTAGCCTGGGTTTGAGATAAGAAAATTTTAGAATTCATTTGTTTACTCCTTAAAAGAGTTATTTCCCATTATTTTACCTTAGCCTCTTTTTACATTTTGTAGATGAAAATATTCTTCTTTATTTAACATTGTCAAAAGATAGAACTTCTGTTATACATGAGAATTTCAAAACTCCCTCCTAAATTAAAAAGTATGATTTACATCCCTAAGAATGTACTTTCTAAATGTTTTTTAAAAATTAAAAAGCTCAAAAAAATCCCAACATGCACCAATATGCCCACTTTAAATATTTTGAATAAATCTAATTTTTACATGATTAAAATACCAAACTAAGTCCCTTTGGCTGAACCTCATATGACCACCTACTCTGGGTAGATGTAATGAAGTTGAGGTATTGGGGTACGACATCTGGCGAGGACTTGTGAATTACAATTTTCTTTTACAACTGAAAACCATATCCTGGTCAGGTCTCAGTGGGGTTTAATGCTGTCAGAGCATACAAGGTTTGTTTTGATCTGTTATGGAGTAACACACATAGCTTTCAGTTCACACTAATAACATCCCCGTGTCTGGTATACACCAATCCAGAGGCTACTAATTAAAGGTTGGAATTAACCAAACACAGTTTCAGTACAAAACATGTGAAACTTATTAAAACTTAAAAGTAACTGCTGATTCTCAATACAGACAGAACTAAAGAATGTGGGAGTCTTGTGAGGTTACTTCAGCAAAAATTTTAAAGCACATTCAAGATGCTTTGGGTCTGCCTAGTCAGTACACAATGTGTTAACATAATAGAAAAATATGCTAAACATTTAAGATTATTGAAACCAAGACATGAAAAGGATTCAACAAGGAAACAGACCATTTCCCTCACCGGGGTGAACTCCTACTCTGAGTCTTTGGTCTAACAAACAATTCTATATGCAGTTGTTGGAAATAATTACCTTACCATTTTCTCACTAGAGAACTGTTTGTTGATTTGGAAATGAAAGGGGGAGTGGGAATGAGAGGAAGATGGCAGAGAGGAGACAAGTTTCAGCAGCTAAGTTACAAGACTACAGCTTTATTTTTTTATTTTTTTTGTGGTACGCGGGCCTCTCTGTTGTGGCCTCTCCCGTTGCGGAGCACAGGCTCTGGACGCACAGGCTCAGCGGCCATGGCTCACGGGCCTAGCCGCTCCGCGGCATGTGGGATCCTCCCAGACCGGGGCACGAACCCACGTCCCCTGCATCGGCAGGCAGACTCTCAACCACTGCGCCACCAGGGAAGCCCCAGCTTTATTTTTTTAACTCAGTATAAGACTACAGCTTTATTTTTCTTAAACTATATGTAATAGACATAAAGAAAAGTGCATATTTCATGAGTGTACAGTTTGCTGAATTTTCACAAACTGGATTTATCCATGTAGCAAGTACTCGGATCAAGAAACAGAACATTCTCAGCAGCCTTACAGATTTTTTTAAACTTAGCAATGTATCTTCACCCACAATGGGCACTTAGATCTTTCTCTATATCATGATTTGAAAGAATAGTGAATCCCTGGAGCTGGAAAGCAATAGGGAATGACAACAGCCAGAGCTGAATTCTCTCTGCTTGTGGTTTTAACAGGGCTTCTGGGTCCCACCATGGTAGGTGTGACACCAACTGCTCAAGCTGGATCCAAGGTAAGTATGGAAGAGGGGGGGAAGACACTTCAATTAAAGCTCTTTCCCTGTGAGGTGCCCTCAAAACTGAGATTTAGAAAAGTTGTGAAAGCACTGTGATTTGGGGGCTGAGGTCCCAGATTCTGAAAGCAGAGATACCATCTCCTCAATTTACTAGAAGGAAGACCCAGTCCAAGCTATTTAATCTCTCTGAGCCTCAGGGGCCCCATCAATAAAATAAAGATGTGCCTATGTCACTGAATTATTGAGAGGATCAAATGAGATCCCTTACAGTTGCATGTGGAAAGTGCTGAATGCAAAGAAGTAATCAAAGGATGGCATTTATTATTATCGTTATTACAATGCCTGAAAAACTGATTAATCCATTGGAGAAGAAACCTCCTGATTTTCTCCTCTGTTGAATATCAGTTCATTCTCAGCATGTGGATTTTGTTATCTCTTAGCCTGTTGGAACCAAATTCAAGACTAAAGAGTGAGTGACCCCTACTGGTAGAAGAACCAGTGTATTCCATTCCATCGCTTCCCATCTGGACTTGCCTAAATCTTTAAACAAATACCTCCTAATATTTACCCTACACCGGGGTTTCAAACTCTGGTATGCATAAACGTCACCTGGATTTCTGGGGCGCCATACCTAAATATTCTCTTTCAGTAGATCTGGGGTGAGGCCCAGGAATCTGCATGTTAATCAGTGCCCAGGTGATTCTGACATAGGTGGTCTTTGGGCCAACCTTTCAGAAACACAGACCCTCTGAGTCTCAGGATCTCAGAGATTATAAAGAGCATCTGTTGAAGCAGAGGGAACATTCACTGATTCTATTTTCTATGCTGAGTAGACAGTATCCACAGTTGACACCTTCTAAACATTAAAGGAATTTTCCAAGGAATAAAAAAAAAATCTCCAAGTGTGTGTGTTTCCGGCCTTCATTTCAGATAGATCATTTGCATATCATTAAATTCTAAGCGAAATGGGATGCTAATGAAATTTGTTGAGTCAAATCAATGCAACTTTAAAATTCATGGAAGCAAAAATAAGATTCCTGCTATTGTATAAACGTAACATTTTTCTCATTATGGTTTTTTATTCCTTGAACATATTTCTTGGCATCTGACATTCTCTGTTTTATGGCACTTTCAATTCCTCTTCTTTTTTCTAAAAATAAGCCTACCGGTGCCACAGCCAAGACATTTTTGTAAAAAATTTCATTTGTACATATACACTTAGAGACGTGTGTGTGTGTGTGTGTACATATACATATATATGTGTGTGTATATATATATATATTCATTGAGATAAGCATAATGCTTTATTAAATGAATAATTCTTCCTGGCCTTCACGTTTTCCTCCTTTTCCACTGTCATCGTCTTCATCATCACCTCATCCAGTGCATATTAAGTCATATCCACATTCACTTAAAAGATATATCCCTTAACTAAGTTCAATTATCGTTCTTTCATGAAAACAATTCGATATTCTTAAGTGACATTGCAGTCCAGATTATAAATTTGGTTTTCTTTAGTTGCACTCAATAAGCATTTATATAGGCCCTACCATGTGCCCAATTCTATTAGGCGGGGCTGGTTATTTTCACAAGGCGATAGGGGAATGAAAATCACCTTGTGGTGGAGGATGAGTTGGAATAAGGTGAAGGTACCACTTCTCTCCACCAAAGAAGCCCTGGAGTCCTGGTCCGGGAAGATCCCACATGCCGCGGAGCGGCTGGGCCCGTGAGCCATGGCCGCTGAGCCTGCGTGTCCGGAGCCTGTGCTCCGCAGCGGGAGAGGCCACAACAGTGAAAGGCCCGCATACCCCCCCCAAAAAAATAAATAAATAAAAGGGAAAGAAGCCCTGGAGCAAATCTGAGCTACAGACAGACAGGTCATTCGACCTCCAATACATTTGAATTCACTTTTATGGATCAGATCATATTTGTTTCCCTTCCCAGGCACCCCACACACAAATTTCTGCCCAGAGAGCACAGTGGTTGGAAACTCTCCCCTTACACCGTTCTAGTCTACACAACCCTGGCCCAGGTTGTCTAACATTGTTAAATTTGCCTGCCTTACTGAGCCAATCCATTTCTAAGAAAGCACCTGCTGATGTGAGAAAAAAAGATTTGGGGCTAGAGGAATATATACCAACATCAGTGCTTGTCTTCAGGAGAAGTAGGGATCATTAAGAGTGATTTTTTTTTTTAATGTTCTCCAAATTTTCCATAATTAAGGTGTTACTTTCACAATTGGAAAAAGTAATTTAGAAAATGAATAAGGAAAGTGTATCTTAAGCTGAGCTGCCCAGCCATTAGAAAATAGGGTGTAGAGCCATTGTTATTGGTTCTACTATCAGATATTGTCATTCGTATTTTAAATTCAAGTGCATATTCAGTTCAAAATATAGTCGCTTTGAAAAAGGACCCTCAACAGAACACACAATTGGTTTTTTCTTGGATGTCAAGATTTCAGGCATGAGTGAGATCGAAGATGGTTCTGTTTTCTTCTTTATTCCCCTCAAGTTTTCTAAAATAAGCATGAACAACTTTTGTAATTAGAAACATACCAATAAATGTTATTTGGAAAGAAGATTTTAGACTTGCTGAAGCCCATAGATATTTGGGCTTGCCCAAATTTATTTCTACACTGCAGGAATTTGCTTAACTGCTTCCAGTGTGGTGGACAATTTCTTAAAATAACATTCAATGAATTCATTTGCTTTAATGATTTTATAATTAGATATCTTGTAAATATTCTTAATTTTTCAGTCTATCTGGTGTGCGTATGAATTAAATCCAGGAAACTGCACAATTAACAAAATTCAGTCTCCTTTTGATATGGCCTTTTAAATAAGCAAGCATCAGATTTACAATGTGAGACTTGTGAAAATGTCTCATTACCTGGGATTATCATAATCCTGGAAATGACAGATTTTAAGATTTGTAGATTCATTTTAAGACCACAGAGAAGGCTGAAAGAAGGAGCCTATATTTATTGTGACCAGGTGTTCCTGGCCCACTATCTTTAATAGCCGAGGCCACATTGCTCTATCCCCAGAGCTCTGTTCAGGAAGGCATAAAAGATATGAACGTTTAAGAGGGCCTGGTAAACTCTTCACCCTAACTTTTCAAAGTGTACCTCGTTCTTGGGGTAGAACCTAGCAGCTTCCAACTAAAGGTGAGAAGTGCTGAGATTTCTGAAAACAGATGTTGCAGTCAGTAAACTCAGTCTATGTCTAAACCATCATCCTACTGGACCAAACAGGAGTATAAGAAATGGAATTCATTCAAACAAACAAATGTGAGAAGACAAACAGACATGAAAAGACATGAAAAGACAATTAGAATTGGCTAATTCTAGCCTCAGCCTGAGTGGACTCATCATATAAATCATTTTTATTCTTACGTTTCCTCTTAGAAGCAATATTTAATATTGAAAACAAAACGTAAGACATCTAATACTTTAAAATAATACCAATCAGAGAAAGGAGAAAGATGCACACATCTGTCTGGTTTCGTTTACAAGGTCCATATTTGAAAGCCAAAAAAGAGATTTTATGTTTTAAATATAACTAAGGATGATTTTCTTCAATGGAACCACCACTGAAAAGAAAGGTTTCTTATTATTTTATCCCGGGAACAACTTGTTTTTCATAAAGATTGAATTGATCTCCAAAGGTTATTACTTTAAGCAGCAAAGCAATCAATGTCCGCTAGTGAAGGGCAAGTGGGCAGACTGCTCTCCAACACCGAGACCCAAAGGCCACTGGTTGCCTTGCAAGGATCTCCATTAACTACAGTCCTTTGAGCTATGCAGGTCCTCTCTGTGGTTCACTTTGCACAGACTAGGACCTGAATGGCAGTGGAACATAGCAGTTAAGGGCTCTGGAGCCAGACTGCTTGGGTTCAGATCCCAGCTCCCCTGTCCACTCTCTCGTAACCTTGGGTGGCTTACTTATTTTAGTTCTTTCTGCCTCTGATTCCTTGTCTGTAGATAAGGATAATAATACTACTACTCTATCACAAAGCTGTTGTAAGGTGTCAATAAAGTTATTCCATTAAAGTTCTTAGAGCAATGCCTAGAACATAATAAATTAGAAGTATTAACTGTATTCACAAATACAGTCAGTGTGAAAATATAAATAAAAGAGAAGTCAAGAAGGAAGAAAGAAGAATTGCCAAACAGTATTGTGAACACTGTTTTTGAAAAATTAGAAATTATATGCAGATGCTTTCATGGTTCTGAGTTATGCAGTTGGGGAGTTTTCTCTTACATCTGGGTGAAAGTCTCTAGGAAATATGAGGGGAGACTTCTATACTATCACCCAAACTTTGCCACAAACAAAAACGAACCTCCCACAAGGCTGAGATTACGTTTTTAATGAAACAGCAGTCACCTGTGAGACATTTTCACCTATAAAAGTAATGGCCAAAACTTGTTCTCAATTTCACTTAGAACCCACTATGTTAAGAAGTGAATCTCTTGGGGAGCAAACATCAATTGCATGCCTGTAGAAAAAGTATTTTTTAATCGCACGCAGTCAGTGGAAAATGGTACAGAAGAATGAGGAGGTTATCTAATGAACGGGAAGCACAATGACGAATCCAATTCAACAGATTTCTCAAAGGCCTTTCCAACAGCTCTTACAGCAGCCAAATGAAGGGGAAGGTAACAGTGGATTATTACCTTTCACTCAACGCTTCTCCCTCTGCCAAGAATTTTTTAAATGTCACAGGAATATAATTCACATGCTTCACAGATTGTGAACAATTTTCGCTAAACCTTCCACCACGTATGTGTCCAGCAGCACCCAAGCTCCACATAATCTGAGCGCAACAGCAAATGGCCAACATCTGCCCTGCCACTCAAATGCCCTGGGGTATAGAGAGGAGGACTTCAGGTGGCTCTTGCCCACAGAAGAAGAAAAACCAATTCTTCTGGGGATGAGGCACGCTGAACATAACGGCAGCTCCTGCCAAAATATTGGAAAAGCTGGGAGCCATCACGCAGAGTGAGTGCAATGAGAAACTCCCACTGGTGCTCATTTTATGAACTTGGCAGGTTGTAGATAAGGAAAGGCACTCTTGAGCATCACAGTGCCAATCACTCACAAGCCATGAACTCAAGAGGGCGAGGACCACCTCTTTTTTTTTTTTTTTTTTTTTTGCGGTACGCGGGCCTCTCACTGCTGTGGCCTCTCCCGTTGCAGAGCACAGGCTCCGGACGCGCAGGCTCAGCGGCCATGGCTCACGGGCTCAGCCACTCCGCGGCATGTGGGACCTTCCTGGACCGGGGCGCGAACCCGTGTCCCCTGCATCGGCAGGCGGACTCTCAACCACTGCGCCACCAGGGAAGCCCGACCACCTCTTTTTAATCTTTGGATGGCCAGAGTTTGACATGGCTCCTGACACATCGAAAGAAAGGTAATTGCTAACATGGCTGAAGGCTTACTGTATGCCAAGCACTGTGCTAAAAGCTTCACTCCAAGTATTACTCCATTTAATCCTTAGAACCCTATTTTACATTTAAGGAAACTGAGGCACACAGAGGTTAATTGTTTTACCCAGTGTCACCCATTAGCAATTGTGACTTATGTTATGAATACTCAACATGTATTTAAATGAATAAGTGAAGTGAATGCATTTCAAGGTAGGCATCTAGTTTCCTAACATGCAAATTCACTAAGTATGCATGTATTATTCGAACTGAAGGGAAAGGACACCGAAAAAAAGGATGAGGAACTCTGAAAATTCCTAGGATTGCTTAACAGGATTGGGAAGACGCATTATCGCAAAAATACAGTGATCATTACACACTCTCCTCCTGGTTATCTTTTATTTTTAATTGAATGTCCCATGATTATACTTAAGTTGGCTTTTAACTGTTCTGCATAACCATGATCATTACTGCTGTTTCGTTTGGAGCTAACAGTTTATCGGTCTCCAATACACGGTAGCAATCACCTCCCGCTCCAGCAGCACCCATCTAGTGGTCATCCAAGCACTCACTGGTCCTTCACTCATCCTACAAATTTTCACAAAGCATCTGCGTCAGGCTCTGGGGATATGGTGGTGAACCAGACACAGTCCTGCGCTCAGGATCTTGCAGTCCAGCAGGGAATCCTAGCGATAAACAAGTAATTGCCCAAACAGTTAACAAATTACAATCAAGATGCATGCTCTCAAGGAGAGAGACGTCACATGTGAGGGATGTCAAGGTGGTACTTGCCCAGCCTAGATGAATCAAGGAAGACTTCACTGAGAGGATATTTAAGCTGAGACTTGAACAGAAAATACGGAAGATGAATGGAAATTTCCCCGGGGAAGGGAATTGGGGAGATAATAGGTGAAAAAGTTCCAAGCAGAGGGAACAGCACGTGACAGCATGCCTAAACGCCACGAGGCAGGAAAGAGCTGGATGCAGTGTGGGTATTTGTTTTCATTATTAAATAATTAACACGTCACGGCTTGGCAATAGAGGAGTATCTTTCTAGAAACCACCATGTAAGCTGAGCACTAGAAAACGGGATACTGCAAGACAGACCAAGGAAAGTAGTCAAACAATCACACCATTGGCCATGCTGCTGGCAAGTCTTTGGAACTATTCGGTCTGGGAGCAACCTCTGCACTGTTGGTGAGTCTACCAGGAAGATCCTGTTGCCTCTCTCAGGCCCTGCCTGCCTCATCTCCCACCACAGAGAATGAGAAGAGAGGGAGAGAGAGAGAGGGTCCTACGGAATAGCCTCTTCCAAAACATTCATCTGATGCTTATTCAGGTCTTCTAGCAAAACAAAACAGGGTGGCAGCTGGCCTCGCCGCATTCCCATTTTCTCCCTCCACACGCTTCCTTCCCTGAATGCCTCCACCCACCTTTCACTTAGACTTATACAACTGCCAAAGCAAACAGAGATGCCTTAGAGAGAAAAAAAAAAAAGAAAAAAAAAAAGAATAAGAATAAAAAGAGGAAAAAAGGAGAAAGGGGAAAATAAATCCCTTCAGGACTTTTTGCACTTTGGGATTCACACAGCAAAACTATCTGAATGCCAACCAGACTCCTGTAGCTTTTCAAAGCACACAACAACCCAGTCCCCCAGCTTAAGTGGCATGAAAAGCAGACCCACCAACTGATTGCATTCACGGTGTGTGGTCCAGAAAACCAATCCATTTGGAGGACAAAGCCCACACCTCTTCTTTGCAAGTTCATTCGGTTTCCTCACTTATTGTTTTCTCCAGGTAATGCCTGCAACCTAAGTAGGATCAGTAAAGTTAGTAGCCCTTGATAAAGTACAGGAAACATGGGTGGGAGGGAGAAGATGGAGGGAGATGCTGGCGGGAACAGGAGAGCCTCCTTTATCCTGGGACCCAAGGGAAAGTCTGATCAGTCTTCAGATGCCCGAGTCCTCTCAAGGTATGGGTAGCAGAGCATAGAGCTAAAAATGGCTAAATTTTTACATAAAAATTAATAGAAAGCTCAATCACAGGTTACTCAGCACTCTCCTAATTTTGAATCCGTAGAGACCTCTCTGACTAAAACACTCCCAATCTGGCATGGAAATGGGGTAAGTGCCACCCAGCACGCGTGGGCTTTCCAATAATCTCAATCCTTTTTCAAGAGGCTGGGTGAGGATTTCATCTTGCCTCCCTCCCTACACATAATCACTCATCATTTATGACTGGCTTTTAAAGGGGACTTCTGAACAAACTATGCACTGTTTAAGCTTAGCCTTAGTTCTGTTTTGAGTTTTAAAGCAATCTCATTGTTCTAACCAAACAAAAAAAGTTTTGACTTGGGTGAAATAAATAAATGTTACCTGAAAGGAAAAAGAGATATAAGCTATAGATCGAATTTTCTCCAGAAGATGTTCTCTCTGTCCATAGTTCTTAAAGCAGGAAAAGGCAGAGCCTGCCAGGTAATGGTCTCATTTTCGTTTTGTCCTCCCCTTAGTTTCCACAGGAGATAGAGCCAAGCTGCTAGGTTGCCCAACTTCAGAGAGCACCGAGCTTTTGTCAACTGCAGTGTGGATGGTGCAATGCGGGAGAACTGTCCCAGAGGTCTACCAAGGTTAGGGGCTGCAGACCATCCCAGAACATTAGCTGGATGTGCGTCAGCTACATTTACCCAGCGCTTCTCCTAACCACTCTCCAAAATGATCCTTCTTTTTGTCACAAACGTCCCGCGCGGGGGAGGAAAGAAGGGGACTAGGGGAAGCAGAGCCAAGTGAGAAACAGGTTTATTAGAAACACACATTTAGCCATCCTGCTGAGCCACGATGGCCCTGAAGAAGCCTTAAATCTGTTCCTTCTTTGCCTCTTCTTCAAATGAAGTATTTCCCACTGAGTGCCATTTCAGCCACCCTCCCTGTGAACATTCCACAAAGATTCATACGACTCTCAGAGCATGTAACCATAGTTCATTTCACAGTTGAGACCTTGAGTTTCTTGCATCACTTAGTTTCCTGTCTCCCCTAAGCTTCTGCTCTTCAAAGAGGGACATCTCTAGGCAGCACCACCACTTCTACTGATGAAGTTAAAGTGACCCTAGCGATACAGGGCAATTTGAACTTAACAAAGGATTCAAACTAAGTAGGATAAGGTAAGGTGCTTGGAAACTTAATGGCTTGGCTTTTGAATGCTCAGTTCTCAGGCTGTACTCCTGGGAGTATCAAACTTCCAGGACACTCAATATGCTAGTGAAGATCCACTGCCTCAGCAATGGGCTGTTTACTGTACAGGGAACCAGAGAAAAACAATTTTCCCTGGAAGCATCGGGGAATGCAAAGATACATTTAATACACGATATTTGATGGGGGTGGAGAAAGAACTTTTTTTTTCCCTAGGAGAAATTTCTTTGGCACCACAAAATTAAAGGATTTTCTAACCCTGTCTTCTTTTTGTCTTTCCCAGAGGAGGAAATTGTAAAGGCCGGCCCTTGAAAAATAATATAGTAAAATCTAACTTTATTCCCCTAATCTCTTAATAATGCTGCAGCTGGCCATGATCTATTTAGCATAACACAAAAATAATGTATTTGTACCAAGCAGATTTGAAATGCTTTAAAATAGTGAAAGCTATTTACTTGATTGATTAAGTTAAAGTGTTTACATAAAAGTGTCGTATTTTGACATCAGTCATACAACACCACATCTGGTACTTCTAATTAAACTGTGTGAAAAAAGACGACATTTTTTATTCAGTCACAACAACATGGCTAACGGAAAGTACAACCGTATTCGTCATGCCCAGGGCCTGGGATCTGCAGTGTGGCATGTGGCTGCGAAAATCCCCAGATTTGGATCTTGCAAAGCTTTCCTAGCCTCCAACACATGTTTTGCCTGAACAAAGACTAAGAAACTGGGTCCCACCTCGGTTATTATTTTTTCCTCTTTTGATTTAAACTTCTCCAAGCGCCATCAGTGAACTAAAATGTAATGAGAATTAGAATAAAGTTATCTCAAGAAACTTGTGCTCAGAGCCCAGGTAAGGCACTTTGTTTTGTTAAGCTTTATTCCTTCAGATTAGGAAATAAGCTCAAGAAACTTGAATGGGGGTACAGGGCAATGCAGCCTTATTATTCATTCAGAGCAGGAGTTCATTTGTATCTTCGCTGAAGTGTGGAACTCATACCTACCTTAAAAATGGCCTGCTCCTTCCTGAAGCACTTGATTTAAACCACTGCTATTTTTTTTCCCTTCCAAAATTAAGATGAAATATTTTAAATATAACAAATAAAAGACAAAATGGCTTGGCTTGTTAAAGCATGCTTGCTTTACTTTTAATATACAAATAATACTTCAAAATCCTCCTTTTTATTTTTTTAAGTTAAATTATGTCCACCCCATGTGCAGATTCGATTTACTGACTAAGTACACAACCAAATCTAGCCTCCCTGGGAACCATCCATTTGCTTAAGAAGGTGGAGGAGACACTGCTGTATTTTCTTAAAGAGATTCCTGGCATTTTTTTCCTCCTTCATTTCACCTTAAAGACTACCTTGAGAAATGTTGCCCAGCAGTAAAAGGAAAATGAGTTCAAGCTTCAAAATCAGGAAATTTGGATAGTAAAAATGTAAGTTATAAAGTCAATGTCGATGTTGATCGGAAAATAAATTGAGCTCTTTTAAATGGGTTAAGTGTCAGCCCTGAGAAGTAAAGACCATCCGACTTCCTATAGAATTATTCATCCTTGCTCAGGCAAATGTCGCCTCCAAAAGGCTCTTAAACTGCAAAAGGATACGTTGGGCCAAAATGGTAAAGTATTTGAACACACATATGGGGTATGCACTTATTTACCATGTACTATGTTCAATTTAAAGAAAATAAACGTGAAGGCAGGAACCATGAACAAATAGAAGGCACAGTTTCCTATAATTGCAAGGAGGCTTAGGTAATGCTCTATGTGGTGTTTGATTTAAAATGTTAAAATATTAACAGAAGTTTTCTATAGTGGAGTGTTCCTATCACAGTGAAATGACTCATAAGAATGCTAAATTCAAACCAGATGGGCACAAACATTAACTAAAAAAAAAAAAAAAAATCAGATTTTTTAGGGGTCAGCATGGGTCTTCATAAAAAAGAAGACCTTGTCTGGGTTAGTGAAAAATGAACTTTCAGTGATAAAAAAGAAAACAAGAGAAAATATTAGTGACTTTGTTTTAATTATACAAGCCACTGTCAATTAGAAGAACTAACATTCACAAAACTTTACATTGCCATTTTAATTTGAAAAAGATGACTATGGTAATCCTGAGCCTTCAGATAAACAGGTACTTTAATGTCTCCTGTACAGCCGAAGTCAGGGACACATGAATTCAGCTGTGTACCATGCTAATATTGTACCAGAATCTCTTTGCTTCCCACCAAGAAGTCATCCTCATTGAAGATTAGTGTGGTATAGAAACCTCTAACCGTCCACCCACGGCATGATGCCAGCCTCTGCTCTTCTTTCAACAGACCACAGAGGAAAATTCTCATTGCTGGGTCAGACACCCCACCAAATCTCCTCTGCTCTCTTGTTGAAAAATATGTTCCCTTGCTCTTCTTCCTTTTTGTTTCTTTCCTCCAGAGCTTTTTACCATTTGCAGATTGTCTGCAACATGTGCTGTGTTTAACTGTGTACATTCCCTACGAGAAGAAAAATATGTGGGCTCAGAATTAATATTGTTTTTGACTTATAGGGAAATTCCAGTTGTGTTTAACTTGGACTGTGGGATCCAGGAACTTTACTGAGAGGAGAAACGAATGTATTTTGAGCAAAAATGTGTACGGGGAGTTCCCTACTGTTTTGTTGCTGGAATCTTGGACAACACAGGGAAAAATGACAAGCACATAATTTAGTCTGGCAGCCATACCACTCTGTGCTGGGAGCCTGTCAGTTCTCACTAGCTAAGTAAGGGCTGGGCTGCTTTGGTGCAAGGATGAGAGACCTCCCAGGAACAAGTAGGTACTTGAGGAAATGGTGTTTCTCATTCAGTAGGTGGCCTCTCCTCTGCAGGGCTGTGTGAAGCGATGTCCCGCGTGGTGTTCAGGGCACTGTGCTACACTGAGCTGTTTACCTTTCGGATGAAACCTAAAACCACAGACCTAACCATTTGTGGTCACCAGAGATCTTATGGCAGACTTTCTAAGAGCAGTTGTGTTAACTCCGGAATCCTGGCTCCAGTCCAACTAAAGTAATTACATTCTGCCTCCCTAAAATTCCCCCTGCAGTTTCAACTGAATATGATAGTCTCAACCCTCCACCTCACAGCGTTGCTGGGCACGGCGGTTAGCATTCCGTGGAGGCGCAGTCTGTAATTCCCTGTGGGAAGAAGTGATTCCCAGGTCCTCACCAAGGTGCAGTGATGCTTAATTAATTAGTGCTCATAAAAGCATGTGGAGAACCTCAATTTAAAAGTGCTCCTAGTATACAAAGGGGCAGGAGTGTCCACGTGTTCATTTGTCCAGAAGAGCGAGCGGTCAATGTGCTATTGGACGGCTTTAATGGAAGTACAAATTCAGGACAGCAGAGGGACAGTCCCACTGCCCTCCAACCTAAAAATATCATATCTGGGCCAGTGTATTCAACTCTGGAGATGCATGTAAGAGAAGTACCTTATCTAAGAGCAGCATGTCTTCAGAGGCCACCAGAATGAGGAAGGATCTACAAATGATATTGTGACATGCCCAAAGGAATAGGGAATGTTTAACCAAAAAAGAAACGAAGGAAGGAAGGGGAGGAGGGAAAGAGAGAGGGAGGAAGGGTGGAAGGGAAGGAGGGAGGAAGGAAGAACTGACGTTTGAAGAGCAAACATACTTTGTCACCCCATAGAACAGAACCAGGACCAGTGGGTAGAAATCACAGAGAGGCAGAGAAAAGCCCTTCCTCCCAGCCCCAGCCTAGAATATCTTTTCCCACTATCTCTGGGCATCAATTCAGCTCTCACCCATTCACGAAGTTCAGGTCTATCACCAGACGAAATTCATTCCACCAAAAACTCATCTAACACCAAACTCGCTCAGTACTTACAATCTGTAGCACTGATTTGGCCTTATCATAGGCTTTCAATGGAGATCTCATTAATTCTAAATATCTTTTTTCATCAATATGTCTCTAAGATTTATCAGAGCAGGACCATGCATTATATTTCTCCATATCTGCAGTAGTGGTAAGCAAAGTACATTCAACCAAGTTCTTCACAAAAGCTATTTATTCAGAGACTATGACAGGTGTGCTGAGTATACAAAGATGAATAAGAGAAACCTACCATCAAGGGTGAACTCCCACTGTATGGCATGAATTATTTTTTAAATAAAGAAAGAAAAGAAGAAAAAAAAATCACATTGGAAGGATCAGGAAAGATTCTCAGAAAGAGGTCTTTGAGGTGGCCCTTGACAAAAAGATGTGCTTTTAATAGGCCAAAGTGTCAGGGGAGACATTTTAACAGGGAAGGAACCTTAAAAGCAAAGGCCTAGAAATGGGAAAACATGGGTTAGTTTCTTGGAACTAAGTAAAGATGTTTCTTGAAATAGGATATAAGTGAGGGGAGAAGCAGGAGACAAAAGGAAAGGCTAGTTGGAAATATATTTTGGAAGACCCTAAGAAATTAATCAGCTCAGTAAATAACAACGTGCTATAGAGGAATTTATCTTTATTTTCAACTGGGGAAATATTAAGATGAGACTTACGCTTTAAGACGTTGACACGATAGGGCTGTGTTAGGTGGATTCCAGCGCTGAAGGCTGGAGTCTAGGTCAAGGTAATTACAAATCTAACCAGGGAATGGAGTATGGTGCTCAAGAGGTGGGGGAGGGGAGGATCAAAGGAAATGGAGAAAATTGATTTCACAGAACTTTAACAAGTTTGCTATGGGGATATGAAAGGAGATCTCTAGGTTGGAAATTAGATTTGAAAAAAAAACAGAAATAAAGAAATCAAGAGAAGGACCCAGTTTCCATGGGAAAATGATTAATTTAGTTTTTCACATATTAAGTTCAAGAATTTGTGCTGAATCCAGGTGAAGGTTCCTAGCATGTAGTTGGAAATGCAATACTGGGCCCAAAGAAGAAGGGCACAGTGATTATATATATATATATATATATATAGCCTCTATCCACATAGGGGAGGTGCCAAGGCACAGAATATATAGAAAAGAAGAACCCTCAAAAAGGAGGGACGGCCAGCCAGGCCATCACTGAGGTCAGACATGAAAAAATGACATAAGACTTGACGATTAGAAGGTCACTGGTGACCTTCAAGAGTAGATTTCAGTAGCCAATTGAAGGCATAACATCTCAGGAGAAAGTAGAAATGGGAATTAATGTAAATATAGGGTTCTAGGAGATTTAGAAAAGCTGTCATAAAGCATATGATAAAAACAGAATCAACAAGAGATGGATTTTTAAAGTGCTGAGTAATAGTGAGTGATCTTTGGAAGTCACCCTAAAGATACTGTACACACCAAAAACAAAACACAAATGTAAAATACTGGCTAATGGTTTTTCTTAGTAGTGCACTGCATCCTGACAGTTCACTGAGAAGGCAATAATAAGGGTTGATCTGGGTGGGGATTTGGTTATGCGGGAACCAGGAAGTGTAGGTTGATAGAAGGGGCAACAGGAAATTGACTCTCAAGGATGGAATCTAATGAGGCTGGTGAGCTTGGCCACATGATCACGTTAAGCAGAAATAGGAAGGAGGAAGCAGAAGACACATTCGCAGACACCTGCCCAGCACCCTGGGAAGTGCTAGGGGTATAGAGATGGAGATGCATGTATCTCTGAGGGAGTGTTCAAAGTGGAAGGGCAGGAAACACTTGCACTGATGATGATGTACAGGAATGATGATCAAACTCAGACTCCACCACTTAACTAGCTATGTCATCCTAAGTAAGCAACTCATTTACTAGCTATATCATTCTAAGCAAGTAACTTAACCTCTACGCCTCGGTTTCCTAGTCTGTAAAGTGGGGGTGGCAACCCACCTCACAGGGTTGTTATGAGAATTAAATTAAATAATCCATGTGCTTGGCTCAAAGTAAGCACCGAATGAATGAATTTCACCAACTTGCCATGTTCTCTTTAACCTGCTCCAGTCTGCAGCTGTCTAATCTATCCCTTCCCTCCTGTCTACCAGCCTCACCCTCTGTGAAATCCACTCCCATCCCTAACAGGTTAATGGTGTGGTGCACCCAGGGGAGTAAGTTAAAGATTATGAGCCTCAGCCCTACCAAGTCTTGGTGAATTTTCCAGCCCTTTATCTCTGTCCCTCCAACCCACAGCGGAAGCTCAGATTAATAGCTAAGGGACTGTACCTAAGTTGGGATGGGGGAAGTAGATTCTCTCTTTAGTTGCTGGGCTTGGCTCCAAGATTTCTCTTTCCTCAGTGGAACACCTTAGCTATGAGTCATTGCTCAGAACCATTTCCTCAGGGAAGTTGGTAAGGAAAGAACATGAGTAGCAAGCCCCTTAGAGCTAGCTATTGCCTAAGAACAGAGGACGAAGAAGAGATCCATGCATGGGGGGGATCCCAGTCTCTTTGTGCTTCTCTTGGGCCCAGAGACTTTTCCTTTGCAAACAGTGCCATCTATACATCGGACGGGTAAGAATTTAGTTCTTTACTTCACTTTGAGGAGACCATGGTGTATTTTGCCTTAAAAATAAGTCCCCCATTTTACCAACTTCACAATCTTTCTATTCCACTTTCAACACCAAGGTTAAAAATGAAAAAAAAATACTTTTTTTTAATTGAATGAAATCAAGTTTTTCTCCTTTTTGGCATGAATCATGACTTGTCCCAATGATTCGGCAAATTACTATCTGTAAATTCTAGGAAGGTGTTTTTGCAGCTCTTCTTTTTCTTCTGGAGATCATAGATAGTCCAAAGATACAAAATGACTAAATGTTTTATCAAGAGACAAGAGGGTGGGTGACATAGAATAAGGGTCCTTCAAAGAGGGTTCAAGACCAGGAAGAAAAATAACCCGAAGTTGTAATCTGTCTTGTACCAGCACTTAAACAAGACCAGCAGTAAACTTCCTCTTGGAGAGCCACAGGCAGGCTGGAAAGTCCGCTTATGCCAACACCTTCACTTTACAGGTGAGAAGCATTAAAACTGAAAGAAATTTTCTTAAGCTCCATTAGAAAAAATAGATTTGTAGGGGGAGATTAGATACACCCTGTATAGTCCTAAGGGGTTAGTTCATTGAACCTATGTTTTGTTGATCTACTAACTACAAATACAAATACAAGAGGGATCAGTACATACTGGGTCCTTGAACATGCAAAAGTATTTAATGATAATGAAGGGAGAAGAGGTCAAGATTTATCCATTGCAAACTGTGTGGCATATCTCATTTCAGTCTCTTAGTATCCCTCTGAGAAGGGCATGATCACCTTGTTGTAAAGATGGGAAAACCTATTTGCCTAACGTCACACAACTTGTAAAATGTGAAGTGAAATCTATCTGGCTTCCAAGCCCAATGTCTGTTTGTTTGCTTGTGTTACAACACACACATTTTTTTTCGGTGTTGCTTTCCCATCAATCCTGGCTTTACATGTTAAAATCCCATTTATAATTCCATTTTAGGAATAGCTCACAGCTTGAACCATGTAAGGTCTTCATATGGCTTACCATCAAGTAGCCATTACTTTTAATTTTTCTCATCACTTCCCATCTCGGTACCAACTAATCATTCCCCAAAGTGATCTGCAAATCAGATCCAGGAATGAGGGAAAGGTGGACAAAGGGGAATCCATCCAATCCCACCTTCCACTACCAGATCAAGGCTCTACCTTCACCTATTTGGCCAAGGCAAAGATAATTTATCCTGCTCGAAAATGCAAGTGAAACTTTTCATTCAAAAAACAGCTAGTGTATCTTCTGGTATTCTTGAAAAAAGAAGTTCAACCCAGAAATCCTATAAGGTTTTCAGCCTCGTGGGAGGCTGTCTTTCTTTCACAAAGGCAATGACAAAGAATATTTTCTTCAAGGCGGCACAAATCATTTTTAGTGAAAATAAATGTCACAATACCCTCTGTAATTAATACATTCATTCATTCTTTCAACAAATACTTCTTGAGTACCAATTATGGATTAGGCACTATCAGACTTGCAATTTAGCCTCAGAATTGAGATCCTAAATAAGCCAAGGTCTAGGAACACTTACCTCCCTAACTAGAAATGTGATCCTAGCATTAAGGTACGTTTCCATCTAGTTAGGCAAATCGTTAGTTAGCCTTTTCATAAAAAAGAAAAAAAGGACAGATTTTATTATGGAAGCTATATGTGTTGATACTAGTTGTAAAGAAGAGCATAAAACTTCTAAACTTGATAATAAAGTTTCAAGCATTTCTTGCTTCCCACACAAATATATATCCAGCCAATATACAAACACGATCCTCCCACAGAGTTCTGGCATTTCAGAGAGAAGGAGGCATGAAGCAAGAAGTTCTCACCTCATGGTCTCTTTGTTTCCCAGCTAACATATGGTAATGGGATCCTTTCTGACTTATTTTATTGAAAGCCCAATCAACTACCTTCAAATGATATATATATTTTTTAAATATAAAATACAAAAAATATTTTCATAATGTGTCTAATTTGGTCCTCTAGAAAGAAAGTGGATTTCAATATCTGTGCTCTCACTTTCATTACTCCCTTGGGTATAAAGAACATCTTTCTTAGAAAAAGTCAGGGGTTTCTGACAGAGAAAGTGAAACTCAGATTATTTAATTAATTCACCCAATCACACGTATGGTTTCTAAAAGGCAAAAGTAAAAATCAGACACTGTTCTTGGAACTGCTACAACTATTTTGGCACACAACAATTTCGCTTCCAGGACTTTATCCCATAGATATGCTCACACAAGTGTGCAAAGTACAAATACAAGGATGTTCATTGGTGTTAGAGGAAAACTAGAAATGAGAAACTAAGTGTCTTTCAACCAGGGGTTGGTTAAGTGAATTAGGATACAACTACAAAATGGAAAATCAAGAGTTGCTTTAAAAAGAATGATTTAGGGGGCTTCCCTGGTGGCGCAGTGGTTGAGAGTCCACCTGCCGATGCAGGGGACACAGGTTCGTGCCCCGGTCCGGGAAGATCCCACATGCCGCGGAGCGGCTGGGCCCGTGAGCCATGGCCACTGAGCCTGCGCGTCCGGAGCCTGTGCTCCGCAACGGGAGAGGCCACAACATTGAGAGGCCCGCGTACCGCCAAAAAAAAGAATGATTTAGGTCAATGTGGGCTGTTATGGAATGATCATAATATACAAGATCTTTCCACTCCCAGTTTAGTGTTCAGTATACCATGTTGCCAATTTCAGTCAGGGTTTGATCAGGACAGCAGAAGCCGCTCTATGTATTTTAAGCAGGAAGGGCTTTCACAGAGGGAAATAGAGGCTTACACAACTATTGGAAGGGCTGGGGAAAAATGGTCAGGGAGGCTATCACCGAAGATCTCAGTCTGCAGCACTATGTGGGTGGCTCTCCAGAGCTCTTCCAGAAGCCTTTCTGATGGTCTCAGCCTGCACTAAAGCAAATGAGTTTCCAAAAGCCACCTCCAACTGCATCAACCTCTGAGAGTACCAAAGCAGGCAATAAGCAGGCGCTCACCCAGTAGCAGCTGTGAACCATTCTTGTGTCATCTGCCCACGGGTTTGCCTGAAAATACCTCTGGAGAGAAATGACCTCTCCTTCTCAACTTCCTTCCAGATCTCACCCTTGGGTCTCACACTGGCAGACTCAAGTCTAGAACAAATGAAGAAGGAGATTCTGGGAAATGTGATGCAGAGGAGACCAGGGAGGGGACAGCAACAATATGGGTTTGACTACAGACAGTCCCTCACTCTGCCTTTTACAAGGGAAGGTGGCATAACAATCCTTTGACTGGTGGCCAAAGGCATATGTAAAATAGAACTTTACAACAAAAAAATTAATTTATATCCAGTTTCTCTAAAATAATATCTTTAGAACATGCACCCAGTTTTCTCATGAAGGTAGATGTCGTATCTTATAGTCAGAACTGAGAAGTCCAGAAAAACTTCTGAGCTTCATAAAATTTCATATCCTTTTTTACAATCCTTACAGTACATAGAAGAATCTATAGAAAAGTTTGATCTTTTCTTTTATGTGACAATAACATTAGTTAATATTCAAATCTGTCTAGTGTTCATTTGGGTAAAGTGCTTTATGAATGATGTTTTCCTGTGATTGTCTAGTCCCTGAGGTAAGTGGCACTAGCCTTATTTCACAGGTAGGGAAAATCGAGGGTAAGAAATTCCTCTAGATCACACTGGGGTTATTTTACAGAGCCTAGACCTGAACTCTGACACACTCTAAAACCCAGGTTCTAAACCACTCTTGGTGAGGGGAAAAATGATGTGAATCAAAAACTCTAAAAATTATGTTCTTTATGAAATACTAATTGGGGAGCTGGGGCAGAGGGAGAGAAATGACTTATACTTGAGGCAAATATTTAATAAATCTTGGGTTTAAGCTAAAATGTTGAATGCTTCTTAAAATCTTCTAAGATATTTGAGCTATTGTTATTTAGGAGTCTGTTTTGCCAGTGGTACCCAGTCACCGCATCCGAAAAAGAGAGAATTCATTCATAGTGCAGAAGAATTAAACTAATTTTTTTCCTTAGAGAAGAAGAAACTGAATTTCTCTAAATGTTTAAGCAATTATAAAACAATTATAAACGTGGGCTCTAAAATTTCAAAAACAATCGCAAACATGGACATTGAAGTCACTCAATTAAATATGGTCATGCTGATAAGATTCAACTGTATAAGAGAATGTTCCCTAGATGAGAAAAGGCTTTCACTTACTGTAGAGACTCGACTTACCTGTTGGAAAGGTGACTTTATCTCTTCCCCGAGGCAGTAAATTAAAAAAACCCAGTGAAATGAGCAAGAAGTGGGAGAAGAGAAGCCCTTGGAAAGAGGGAGGTAGAGGGCTTCCAAGCAGAGTATAACAGTGAGAATTATTAAGAAAAAATACATAGTGTTAACATCTTTTTGCCCATCACCATCCCAGAAACAGAAACCTGTACTGCATTTCTAAGCTAATCAACTGGCCTTATAATACTGACTCCCCAGCACTGCTACCCCCAGCCCTTACTCAGGTGGGGGAATAAGTAGTAGTCCCATAGATTATACACACTGAAGGTTAAAGTGGGTAAGCCCTTGAGGGCAAAGTGATGGAGTTGAGGTCATAGGGGAGTTTGAGTTTCTCTGAGACTGGGGAAGAGATGAAGGACAAAGTGGCAAAGGTAGCATCCTTTACACAGAGGAATGGCCATGAGATGCTGAGTCTGTGGTCAGGGGAGGATTCCTGGGAGAAGTATCTCTAAGCCTGGCCAGAGCATCATGGCCGAAGAGACAGAAGGCAGAGCCCAGTACAAGACAACTGCACTGGGCAGCAAACAGAGTGACAGTAAAGATGAAGTGCTCCCAGACTGCTGTCTGTCCCCACTTTTAGTTATTACTTAAAACCAGGGTTCCCGCCTGATACTATAGCGTAAAGAAAGATGCTTCCTAAATGACTGAGGACAAATTTATGGCCAGACATGTTATGGGTTGAAGCAGAATAAACTTCATATAGAAAAGTAAAGTGGGCTTCTGGTTAAAGATAGCAATAGCCATCTAAGGTCCAAGATGGTGGCACAGGGAGAACCTGAACTCACCACCTCCCGTGGACACACCAAGTCTACAGCTACATATGGATCATTTCCCTCTGAAAAAGATCTGAAAACTAGGTGACCTGCTTCTCCACAACAAAGGATACAAGGACCACAATGATATGGGTAGACAAGGCAGAGACACAGTCTTGGCAAAAATTGCATTCCCAGCATGGCATGGCAACACTCATAGGGAGGAACCTCACCAGTCGGGTGCTTCCCCCCAAAGAGAGAGGAGTTGTCGCCCCATCAAGCACCCCAACCCCTGAGATCCGCATCAAAGAGACAAGCCCCAAAACGTGTGGCTTAGAGGGTCAATGGGGCTGATGTCCAGGGACCCAGAGTGACACAAGAAACTGAGATTCCCCTTCTACAGGGCTCATGTACAGTCTCTCTTGTCCCAAGATGCATTAAAAAAAACAGCAGTGTGAAAAGTGTCCATTACATGAAGGAAAGTCATTTGCTAATCTAAAAGCATCTGCTGGAGGAGCAGGGGACAGGTGATACTCCCCCTAGAGATGGAGCCACTGGTGGACAACATTACTGCACTTTCCTCCTACCCTGCTAGCACAGGAGTGGCTGTGAAAAAGCTCTTTAGAGCTCTTATGTCCCATTACCATCAGTAATGGCTCTAAGAAAACTGACAGAAATAAGTTCATTGAATTTGAGTACTTGAAAGCATGGTTTTGTATCACCAAATCTGTACCAAAAACTGGTTAATTTGTAATCACCGCTACCTCATAGCTTCTGGTAGTTAACTGGAATATCTACTTATGGTAGATTAGAATATTTTTCAGATTCTCTCCCCACTCCACTGATGTTGGGCTTGTACCCATGACTTGCTTTGGTCAGTAGAATGTGGGGTGAATGACAACACAGCAGTTCGTAGCTTAGGCCTTATAAGGCATCACTCGTTTCCACTCACCCCTCTGGGAGCTTCTGACTTCTGCCATGGGAAGAACATGTCTCAGTTGACCGCTGTTCCTCCAAGTTGGGTCCTGGAATAAGACATGATGAGCAGACCTGAATTCCACCTGAACGCTAACCAACACATAGACCCATGCAAGAGTCACACGCTTACCATTGTAAACCACTGATGTACTGTGGCCGGTTATTACACGGCAAAACTAACACTTGCAGATTTTTTTTAAAGGGTGCTTCCAAATTCTGTTTGAAAAAATTCCCTAAAATTCCATCCTGTTGAGAAGCTTTATACAGGAGAAGAAGAATCAGGCTTCATGCTTCCCTCTGCAGCAATACTCACATTACTCTTCATTTATATTTAGTTTTCATTTTACAGATATCTCAAGTAATTAATTCTTTCTGTTGCCTAGAGTAGAAAGCCCAGTCCACACCACTGACCTGTTCTGACTGAAGGCAGTGGCTGGCAAATGTGGAACCTCCAAATACGCTGGCAGCTCAAGGAGCAGTTCCCTCATAGGGTGTTGGGCCAAAGTCCCTGCTAAGTACCTGTGTCTATAAGGCATTTTATTTTAGAATGTAGTGGAAGTGAGTCTAGAAGAAATTTAGAAGGAATAACAATGAAAATATACAAGGGAAATCCAGCAATATACCTTTCCTCTCTTTCTCTTTAAAATAATAATAACGATCCTTTACCATGTTTTTGCTGAGGGGAGACTAAGCTCTGTGTTCAGCAGACCTTGAAGATTAGCTCCTGCACATTGCCTTCCTCAGTCTTTGGGAAAAACAGCTTCTCCCCCATGACACAAAGTCCTGAACTAGCACCTACGACATAAATAATTAGGGAGAAACTTTAAACTGATGAGCTATACTTAGAATATAGTAGGCATTCGATATATATTTATTAATATGAACGATAGTATTTCTACATTCATTACTAACATACTTTCATTTAATCCTTGAGGTAGATATGACTGTCAGACTAAGGCTTGGAGAAGTGAAGCAACTTATTGAAAATCACACAGTCAGGATTTGTTGGTGCATCAACTCAAAACGAGATCTGATACCAAAGCTAGAACTACACAATGATAATTCTTTGTTGAATGAACTGAATAAACTCCCAGACTTTCCAACATCTCTAGCTCCCTTGTGAAGTGGAAGAATCAGACTTAGCTTGTTTTAGCCATTTAGAAGCAATTAGGTACGTTTTCTCTCTGCACTTTCTCTCCTCAAAAGTCTTGAACATTCCTGTGGACGCTAAAGCAATATTGCTCTCATTATTAACTGTTTGCCTGGTCCCTTCTTGTGTGTTTCAGGCAATTCCTCAATAGTCTTCATATTACTTTTTATCGTCTGCCATTTGAAATATCTTGGAAGACTGAAAATAAAACTTCTTTTCCCACAGACTAGTTTCTGTTTCCATTTGGTAAACTCTAATACTTCTTTCTCCTCATATTTCAAATTCGACTGAAGATAACATGGCTTTGCTCTTTGCCTCTAACTATTTTAATCCTTGTGCATCAAGATCAATGAGCTGATGAAAATGTGCCCACCTCAGGGAAGGGTGATACAAAGACCCCTAAAGCCAACTACATTTGAATCTGCTTCCAAATGTCACATGCAAAAGTATTTTCCCCCAATATATCCTGGTGACACTTGAAAGCTCTGTCACTGCAAACATCAGGCCTTGGGCATGATGCCTTTGACTAGGATTTCTCTTCTCCTGCAGTTCCTGCCTGTCCTTCTCTCCCACTCAACTTCCTGAAGGCTTTCCCCAAACCAACTTGCAACCCAAATGATAGAAATTCCTATAGAAACCCAACAGTAGCTCACCCTCTCTGGACATCCCCAGTACTCCTCCACCCCTTCTACCCAGGGTACCTCAAAGAATGATTATTTTATTTTCTGCAAGATATAACTCTGTGTCAAAGTTAGAAATTAAGTAAGCTCTGAATTAATGATTGAAGTCAATATTTGTGATTAAGAAGAAGTCAATGTCTGTCAGATACTGCATGCAAAAAAAAAAAAAAAAAGAGTGCCATTTAAGAAGGACAAAGAGGCATCCTTGAAGGCAAATCTTGCATCTTCAAATAGAACAAAATTACAGGCAAACAATATTCATCCCAGAAGCTAATCTTGTACCCCTGCTCATAAGTCCTAGTCACCACGTGTGTGCACCTTTCACCTTGAGTCTTGAATGTTCCCAGTTTCTCTTTTTACATGTACCTCTGGAATTTTGGTGTCTCTCATAAATACCCTTCTGATAATTGACCCCAACTTTGCTTCTGTTCCAAATACAGTTTGGGCATTTGACTTTGGTCTTAGACCCTCTAGTCTGCCCTATAGTCTTTGTCCGTGTCCACCACGTTTTGTCTGACTGCTTACCCAGCAAGTAGAATATCCACGAAGAGACAGTCGAAGGTTTTGTTCAGACTTCCACCCAAGGCAACGGCTTGTTCAGTTAGGGGATAACGTCCCTTCCAAATGTTATACTTACAGCTGAATTCTAAGAATCATTTCCTACTCTGAAACCTTCAGGTTTGGGGGTAGAGCAGAGTCTGAGATGGAGGCGACATTCCTATTCTAAACCATATCCATCTATTTCTTTTTTAAATTTCTTTTTATTGTAGTTGATTTACAATATTGTGCCAATCTCTGCTGTACAGCAAAGTGACTCGGTTATACACACATAGACATTCTTTTATTTCTTAATCTTGATCAAGAGCTGTATGTGTTCATATCTTTATTATAGATGCATTCATTGGAATAAAAACGTTTATTTATGTTGTTCTTTTAAAAGACACACAATGTGTCCCACTGCATTTCTACGAACGAGTTTCTTTTATGGGGTATTAGAGCGTGAAAAATATTCTCCTGAGTTTTCCTGAGCAATGGTATGACACATAACCACTAAACCTCATACTAAGAAAAGGTTAGTTAAATAAGAAATCGAAAAACCTGCCTGCAAATAATACTGTAAAAGTTTACAGTCCATCCTAACCATCAAGGATACTTTCCAGAACTTCAGGGTTTGATAGTAAAATGTATACACACAGTACACACACATATGTATGTTTCTAATAACAAAGGACTAAAGTAAAATAAACCTGCTTGTCCAAATATGGTTGCGTTACAGTCAAAGTTTTGCTTAATATTTCGAGAAGAGCTTTGAGAAGATAAATATTCTCAGCCTTGGATCTGATATCAGATGCTCATGGTGCCATCTACCGGCCGTTTGACCGAGAGACCTGGATTTGGAAAGTTGTGTTTTCAGTACAAAGCAGCCTCCACGTTGCCAAACGTCCACAGCTCCACTGTGGGGGCCCGATTCTACTTAAAATACCCAGCTGTGCTGATTTCCTTTTTCACAAAAAAGACATCCAAATTGTTGAGTGTCACCAGAATGATCAGGCATCTCATTTTGAACAGCAATGCTTCTAATAAAACAAAGTTTAAGCTACATTCTGCACTAGAAGCATAGATGGTCATCTATCTGCTCTGTCTGAGCATCAATGTGAGGAAGGGGAGTAGTCCTGGCCAAATGTGTCTTCATGGAAACATCCTCTCAGGAGCACATAGTGTTCCCAGTAGAATGAAGCTGGCGATAAAGAGGGGAGGTGGTATGTGTAGGTGCTAAAATGATTATCCCTCTGTAAAGAGCAGTGGACAGATCTTGGTCCTCCCTTCAGAAGTCATGAGGTTACTACAGGCTGCAGGAGATGGCTCACCTTTGCCAGTGACTTTCTGAGCAAGTTCTCTCATAAGGTCCATTCCTGGAGAGCAGGTCCAATGTCATCTCCCCACTGAGTGTATGCTCTTTTCATGGCATCTTTCTACTTTTCAGAAGCTAAGCTTGTTCTCCTCTTTAATGCTTTCTGTGTCTCAGGTGCAGAAGGCCCTTGTGGATAATCCACACGTCACTAATGAGCCCATTTATCATCCTGCCCGGCCCCTTGTTGAGGTGCTCTGAGTTGGGAGCTCCTGGGGGCCTGGACATTTTCGAATGTAAGCCCATGTCAGCCACAGCCGGCGGGCTTCAGAGCTGCCCCAGCTGTTGGTTAAGCCCAGGACTAAGCAGCCATGGTCCTTTCACACAAATCAAGAAGTGTCCCGTAGGTCTCTACATGGAGACCACCTGATCAGAGACTTCTGAAATCTCTTTTTTATTAAAGAATCTATGAAGAAAGTATTTTCCAAGAATTAAATTAAATTCCAAACCTGATGTATATTTTGAGGATAAAATCCAAAATTCTGAGAGGAGGGTAGGGTCCCTCTTGAACCAAATATCAACCTGGCCCCTTTCAAAAGCTATGGTTATCTGAGATCTCTAAAAATAAGATGGTGTGGAAAATTTGGTAGATATTAGGACTCAAAGACAATTTCTTCATCCCTTCACATCAAACATGGGTCTATCTGTATGTCCTTAAAAATACTGGTATGAGTTAACACAACAATATTGGAAGCATACTGATGATTTTAGCGATCGGCCCCTCCTGAGAAACAAGAATGGAAATTTGAATAGATCTAAGTGTTTACAAGAGCACACAGTATTAAGTCCCAGACCACAACAAGAATTTAAAACAACAGGTTCTACAAGCATGAGTGATTTTTAAAATAAAGGTTGTATCCAAACATTGTTTTATTTTCAAAGGCTGGTCTCACTTCAACTGGCGCAGAAAAGGGGCCTAGAAAAAAATGGTTGTTTTTTGAAAGAAAATCTAAAAACACTCTGCTAAAATCCAACTAACGCCTGTGTGTCAGAAGATAAATGGACGATTCATTACTCGAAACAAAACAGTTGTTTTTCTACTTAAGATATCTGGGATATATATACAAGAAGCCTTTTAGAAAAGGATAAGTCTTCAATAATTTAACTAAAAATGGAGGGATACAAAATAGATTTGTGATGCACAGAGAAAGAATACAAGATAAAATAGCGACATCATTTACTGTGTTCATTTAGAGCCCAAATCCAGCTGATATAATTTGTGAATTTTCAATTTGATATACTCACAGAGGTATAAGTTTTGGTCTGGGTCTTTTGATGATCATTCTCTTGTTTCAAGTTTTCTAAATAAAACTACCAACTTGTAAGTGCTATTTTTACTACAAATAGGAACCTAGATTATTCTAGGAGGGCACCCAAAACATGGCACACCCAAGAAAAATAGCTTCTATTGAATAAGAACCACAATCATATTTGCAAGGGCAGTGAAGAGATTATCTTTCATCACAGAGAAACTGAGATAATATATTTTCAGCTCCCAAACTCCCAGCTATCCCAAATGTTCACGCCTCTTTTGTGAAAGAAATGTACCACACATTCTGATTTTCCTTTGATCAATCCTATTATTTTCCAAGGATCTACATGTATCTAAACAGTGCAGCAAAAGGAAAATATGGTGTGTTGAATTCAATGAAAGAAAGAAAAAGAAAACGGTGAGGAAGAGAAGGAGAGAACATTCAGAGAAAAGAGAGACACAGAAAAGAGAGGGGAATGGAGCAGGTGAGAGAAGACAAGACAGTAAGGGGGCAGAGACAGGAAATCTAAGGAGGGAGGAAGGAAAGGTGGGGAGAGGAAGCAGGAGGGAATACAGCACAAGAAAGGTGAGAAAGGAAAAAGGAAAGAAAGCAAGAGAGAAAGGATAGAAAAAGAGGAAAAGGGAGGACAAAATTATGAGGAGGTGGGGGGAATGAAAGAGTCAACGAAGGGTAGTGGGCGATGGATCCCTGGAGAGGCTGAGGAACACAGATAATAACCTAGTTACTCAGCCGTTTAGAAACTCATCAGGTCCGAGATGGAAGGAATATTACAGAACATCTCATCCAACACTTCAGAGTACAGATTCCAAAATAGAGGGCTGGGGAGGTTAAATAACTAAGCGGAAGTCACATAGCTAGATATCACTGTTGGAGAAAAGTCACAGAAACAAAACAAATAGGTACTTGGCCGCAGCTTTTTGATCATGAAATAAACGCTTGGGCAGCCTCCCTGCGCTTCAGGCTGCTGTTGGGCTAGTCTGAGAAACGGGACCGAGCATCCAGCGGCAGGAGGCAGTCTGCGTGCAGAGAGGATGCAGAAGCAATCATGATCCAGCATCCTCTGAGGTCATTACTCGGCTCGAAGTGAATTCCTAGCGCAACCAACAGCTTCATAATCAAATAGAAGTATCAAAAACGAAAGAGCAGTAATAACAAAACTCTAATCCCTCTGGTATTTAGAGGAGGATAAGAGCTTGAACTCCAGGGTCAGACTGCCTCCGTGTGAATCCTCACTGAGCCGCTGTCCTGCGACCTTAGCTAAGCAGTTTCTTTAACTCAGATCCCTTGTCCAAAAATTGAGATAATAATAGTATTTGCCACCCAATATCACTGTGAGGATTAATTGAAACAATCCGTGTAGCGTGTTGACTGACAGTATCTGGCACACCAAACCAAATGGTTTGGGATTCTTGTTGGACTATTTCAGCTTCAGCGCCACCCAGCTGTGTTTAAAGCCTGGAACTGACTCTACTTCATTTTTGTAAAATACTTGATTATGAAACGCGTTTGGCATTTATTTTGAATGAATGAGGAGGGATAGTGCTAGGCTGGCATCAAGCCACTTTCAACCTCTCTCTGAGACGACCACTTGGCGAGGTTTTCCAAGCACTAGTTACCTGTTTTTTGAGACTTCAATGTCCGATGTTATCGGTCTTAGTTATGAAGGATAAACCTAATTTGGCATTTGACTTGATTGGCTGCAGACCTGCTGAATGCGATTTGTTTTGAAATGAAAATGGAAAATGGAAACGAAGGCAGAACTTATTAATTTACAAACATTAATGCTGATCTGTTGATTTTATGCTTAAAAATAGCCTTGTATCCATTTCAGCTGAGGTGCTGATCCCTCAGTGACTGCCTCCACATCTTTAATGTCACTTCTGAGTGCTCGTTTATTACAGGAAGTGAAGTAAATCAGTGGGGAGGCCGATTAGAATCCCTGTTAGAGGAAAGTGGATAAAAATGAGATTAGGGAATGTGAGTGCATCTCTAAACCACTGCACTTGACCAAACCAATTACATTTAAGTATGCCTTCTGCTCCAGCCCAAAGGAGCAAGCAGTGATTCAGGAAAAAAAAGAGACTCGAACTCTGAGTGGTAAGCTATAGTCATTGGCTTCACACACACACAATACACACACACACACACACACACACAACACACACACATACATACACACACACCACAACACACATATATACACAACACACACATACACAACACACACACAGATATGCAACACACACACAGACACACAACACACACATACACAGACAACACACACAATACAACACACACACACCACAACACACACATACACACACAACACAGACAACACACACATACACAACACACACATACACAACACATACACACACAGACAACACACATACACAGCACAACACACAGACAACACACACATACATACACAACACACACAATACAACGCACACATACACAACATACACACAACAGACAACACACACACATACACAACACACACATACATACACACACATATACACAGACAACACACACATACATACACAACACACACATACACACAAGACAACACACACAGACACAACACAGCACACACACATACACAACACACAGACCACACACATACATACACAACACACACAATAAAACACACACAACATACACAACACACACATACACAACACACACAATACAACACATACACAACACACACACCACCTACACAACACAGACAACACACACATACATACACAACACACACAGATACATACACACACGTACACAACACACATACACAACACAACACACAGATAACACACATACATACACAGCACACACACAACACACACAACACACAGCACACAACACGCACAACACACACAACACACACATACACAACACACAGATACGCAACACACACAACACACATACACAACACACATACAACACATACACAACACACACAGAGCATACATGATTTTCCTCAGGTGAAGTGGTATTTTCCCATTGTAACTTCTCCACATGTTCTTAAACCTGCTTTCCGACAACAATACTTCCTATTTACGGTGCACATTCTAAGTCCTGGGCACTGGGCTGGGAGTTTTACGTATGTAATTTCATTTAATCTTCACAACAAATCTGTGACATGGATAGTGTTGCCCCTTTAAAGATGAGGAAATGAAAGCTCAGAGAATAATAATATTAATAATAATGCTTACTTTTAAAAATACTTACATGTGCTAGATGGTTTTACACACACTGCTCATCTAATCTTTCATGATTCTGTGAGATATGTTTTTGTCCCCATTTTAAAGATGAAGAGAATGTGGCTCATAATTATTTATAGTAGCTACCACCTATTATATACTAATTGCGTACCAGGCACTGCATCACATTTTTTTAATATACAACGCATTATGTTTTTAATTCTTACAACCTAGTAACATAAATCTTATCATCTCCACTTTATAAATGAGTAAATGAGGGCACAGCAAGGCAGACAACTTGCCCAATAGCATTCAACTAAGGCAAGATGAAGCCAGGATTTTAACCAATAATAGGTAATTTCAAAGCCTGAATACTTAACCTATGCCATGCACTATCCCTACTTCACTGCCTTTCTAATTTTGCATTTATTTTTTCCTTTATTTCTAGTTAATGTAATGTAAATGTTATCTGGAGAAACTTCAGATCTGGAAGACATGGATTCAAAACCAGTTTGAAGTGGCTCTCACTGTCCAAATCTGGGACAATTTGAGCCTCAAAATAAATAATGACAGTAATGGATTATGATCCATTTGGTAAGTAGGAATTCATGAGTCCGCACTGATATGAATGAATAAATGAAGAGAATAGAAAGCTTTTCCTTAAAGTAGAAAGCCAGCCAATAAATACAGAAGGAATGATGGATCTAGAAAACCACCATAGTGGCAATCACCATAGTAATAATTAACTCTTGCAAGAAACATCAATGGATGCCAAAACTAGTGGGTGGAAGTGGAGTGAGGAATATAGTCTCAAAGCATCTCCCCACAAAGTACTTATTAATACCAGGGGGAAAATAATTTTACAACAGAGAGACAAGGCAGACACTACAATCTTAATCAAGAAGTCAAAGTTGGGGCTTCCCTGGTGGCGCAGTGGTTGAGAATCTGCCTGCTAATGCAGGGGACACGGGTTCGAGCCCTGGTCTGGGAGGATCCCACATGCCGTGGAGCAACTAGGCCCGTGAGCCACAACTACTGAGCCTGTGCGTCTGGAGCCTGTGCTCCGCAACAAGAGAGGCCGCGATAGTGAGAGGCCCGCGCACCGCGATGAAGAGTGGCCCCCGCTTGCCACAACTAGAGAAAGCCCTCGCACAGAAACGAAGACCCAACACAGCAAAAATTAATTAATTAATAAACTCCTACCCCCAACATCTTCTAAAAAAAAAAAAAGTCAAAGTTAATACCACCACTCACAGGACAGACACCACATGCCAGATACAATAAAGGAAACACAGCATCCATGATATCATAGCCAAAAATGCATCCTGGGGTCTAATCATGAGAAAACATCAGAAAAACACAAATAGAGGGACAGTCTACAGAATGACAAGTGTATAATTTTCAAAAATGTCAATGTCATGAAAAGACTGAAGACATGTTCCAGAATAAAGAGACTGATGAAAACACAACTGAGTGTAACATGTGACCTTGGATTAGAGTCTTTAAGGTGCCACTGGAAAAACTGGCAAAATTTAAATGGGGTCTCTGGGTGAAAAATATATATTTCTTTTAACCTTTCTTGCAACTTTAAGTTTGAAGTCTGTCAAATAAAAAATATTAAAAAAAAAATTCAACCGGGGAGCTTCCGGGAAGATGGCGGAGGAGTAAGACGCTGAGATCACCTTCCTCCTCACAGATACACCAGAGATACATCTACACGTGGAACAACTCCTACAGAACACCTACTGAACGCTGGCAGAAGACCTCAGACCTCCCAAAAGGCAAGAAACCCCCACGTACCTGGGTAGGGCAAAACAAAAAAGAATAAACAGAGACAAAAGGATAGGGACGGGACCGGCACCAGTGGGAGGGAGCTGTGAAGGAGGAAACGTTTCCACACACTAGCCCTCCGGCCCTTCGTGGCCGGAGACTGCGGGTGGCGGAGGGTGGAAGCTTCAGAGCCCCAGAGGAGAGCACAGCCACAGAGGTGCGGAGGGCAAAGCGGGGAGAGATTCGCGCACAGAGGATCAGGGTCGACCGGCACTCACCAGCCCGAGAGGCTTGTCTGCTCACCCGCCGGGGCGGGCGGGGCTGGGAGTTGAGGCTCGGGCTTCAGTCAGAGCGCCTGGAGAGGCCTGGGGTTGGCGGCGTGAACACAGCCTGCAGGGGGTTGGTGCGCCACGGCTAGCCGGGAGGGAGTCCGGAGAAAGTCTGGACCTGCCGAAGAGGCAAGAGACTTTTTCTTCCCTCTTTGTTTCCTGGCGCGCGAGGAGAGGGGATTAACACTGCTGCTTAAAGGAGCTCCAGAGACGGAAGCAAGCCGCGGCTAAAAGCGCGGACCCCAGAGACAGGCATGAGACGCCTAAGGCTGCTGCTGCCGCCACCAAGAAGCCTGTGTGCGAGCACAGGTCACTATCCACACCCGCCTTCCGGGGAGGCTCTGCAGCCCGCCACTGCCAGGGTCCCAGGATCCAGGTACAACTTCCCCGTGAGAACGCACGGCGCGCCTCAGGCTGGTGCAACGTCACGCTGGCCTCTGCCGACGCAAGCCCGCCCCGCACTCCGTGCCCCTCCCTGCCCGCAGCCTGAGTGAGACAGAGCCCCCGAATCAGCTGCTCCTTTAACCCCGTCCTGTCTGAGCGAAGAACAGACGCCCTCAGGCGACCTACACGCAGAGGCGGGGCCAAATCCAAAGCTGAGCCCCTGTGAGCTGTGAGAACAAAGAAGAGAAAGGGAAATCTCTCCCAGCAGCCTCAGAAGCAGCGGATTAAAGCTCCACAATCAACTTGATATACCCTGCATCTGTGGAATACCTGAATACACAACGAATCATCCCAAACTGAGGAGGTGGACTTTGAGAGCGAGATTTATGATTTTTTCCCCTTTTCCTCTTTTTGTGAGTGTGTATGTGTATGCTTCTGTGTGAGATTTTGTCTGTATAGTTTTGCTTCCACCATTTGTCCTAGGGTTCTATCCGTCCGTTTTTTTTTGTTTTTTAAATTTTTTTTCTTAATAATTATTTTTTTATTTTAATAACTTTATTAAATTTTATCTTACTTTATTTTATTTTACTTTATCTTCTTTCTTTCTTTTTTTCCTTCTTTCCCTCCTTCCTTCCTTCCTTCCTCCCTCCCTCCTTTCTTTTTCTTTCTTCTTCTACTAATTCTTTCTTTCTACTTTTTCTCCCTTTTATTCTGAGCCATGTGGATGAAAGGCTCTTGGTGCTGCAGCCAGGAGTCAGTGCTGTGCCTCTGAGGTGGGAGCACCAACTTCAGGACACTGGTCCACAAGAGACCTCCCAGCTCCACATAATATCAAATGGTGAAAATCTCCCAGAGATCTCCATCTCAACACCAGCACCCAGCTTCACCCAACGACCAGCAATCTACAGTGCTGGACATCCTATACCAAACAACTAGCAAGACAGGAACACAACCCCACCCATTAGCAGAGAGGCGCCTAAAATCATAATAAGTCCACAGACACCCCAAAACACACCACCAAACGTGGAACTGCCCACCAGAAACACAAGATCCAGCCTCATCCACCAGAACACAGGCACTAGTCACCTCCACCAGGAAGCCTACACAACCCACCGAACCAACCTTAGCCACTGGGGACAGACACCAAAAACAACGGGAACTACGAACCTGCAGCCTGCAAAAAGGAGACCCCAAACACAGTAAGATAAGCAAAATGAGAACACAGAAAAACACACAGCAGATGAAGTAGCAAGGTAAAACTCCACCAGACCTAACAAATGAAGAGGAAATAGGCAGTCTACCTGAAAAAGAATTCAGAAAAATGATAGTAAAGATGATCCAAAATCCTGGAAATAGAATAGACAAAATGCAAGAAACATTTAACAAGGACCTAGAAGAACTAAAGATGAAACAAACAACGATGAACAACACAATAAATGAAATTAAAAATACTCTAGATGGCAATAGCAGAATAACTGAGGCAGAAGAACGGATAAGTGACCTGGAAGATAAAAGAGGGGCAATAACTACTGCAGAGCAGAATAAAGAAAAAAGAATGAAAAGAACTGAGGACAGTCTCAGAGACCTCTGGGACAACATTAAATGCACCAACATTCGAATTATAGGGGTTCCAGAAGAAGAAGAGAAAAAGAAAGGGACTGAGAAAATATTTGAAGAGATTATAGTTAAAAACTTCCCTAATATGGGAAAGGAAATAGTTAATCAAGTCCAGGAAGCACAGAGAGTCCCATACAGGATAAATCCAAGGAGAAACACGCCAAGACACATATTAATCAAACTGTCAAAAATTAAATACAAAGAAAACATATTAAAAGCAGCAAGGGAAAAACAACAAATAACACACAAGGGAATCCCCATAAGGTTAACAGCTGATCTTTCAGCAGAAACTCTGCAAGCCAGAAGGAACTGGCAGGACATACTTAAAGTGATGAAGGAGAAAAACCTGCAACCAAAATTACTCTACCCAGCAAGGATCTCATTCAGATTTGATGGAGAAATTAAAACCTTTACAGACAAGCAAAAGCTGAGAGAGTTCAGCACCACCAAACCAGCTTTAAAACAAATGCTAAAGGAACTTCTCTAGGCAGGAAACACAAGAGAAGGAAAAGACCTACAATAACGAACCAAAAACAATTAAGAAAATGGGAATAGGAACATACATATCGATAATTACCTTAAATGTAAATGGACTAAATGCTCCCACCAAAAGACACAGATTAGCTGAATGGTTACAAAAACAAGACCTGTATATATGCTGCTTACAAGAGACCCACTTCAGACCTAGAGACACATACAGACTGAAAGTAAGGGGATGGAAAAAGGTATTTCATGCAAATGGAAACCAGAAGAAAGCTGGAGTAGCAATTCTCATATCAGACAAAATAGACTTTAAAATAAAGAATATTAGAAGGGACAAAGAAGGACACTACATAATGAACAGGGATTGATCCAAGAAGAAGATATAACAATTGTAAATATTTATGCACCCAACATAGGAGCACCTCAATACATAAGACAAATACTAACAGCCATAAAAGGGGAAATCGACAGTAACACATTCATAGTAGGGGACTTTAACACCCCACTTTCACCAATGGACAGATCATCCAAAATGAAAATAAATAAGGAAACGTGAGCTTTAAATGATACATTAAACAAGATGGACTTAATTGATATTTATAGGACATTCCATCCATAAACAACAGAATACACATTTTTCTCAAGTGCTCATGGAACATTCTCCAGGATAGATCGTACCTTGGGTCACAAAAATCAAGCCTTGGTAAATTTTAAAAAATTGGTATTGTATCAAGTATCTTTTCCGACCACAACACTATGAGACTAGATATCAATTACAGGAAAAGATCTGTAAAAAATACAAACACATGGAGGCTAAACAATACACTACTTAATAACGAAGTGATCACTGAAGAAATCAAAGGGGAAATAAAAAAATACCTAGAAACAAATGACAATGGAGACACGACGACCCAAAATCTATGGGATGCAGCAAAAGCAGTTCTAAGAGGGAAGTTTATAGCAACACAATCCTACCTTAAGAAACAGGAAACATCTCCAATAAACAACCTAAACTTGCACCTAAAACAATGAGAGAAAGAAGAACAAAAAACCCCCAAAGTTACCAGAAAGAAAGAAATCATAAAGATCAGATCAGAAATAAATGAAAAAGAAATGAAGGAAATGAGAGCACAGATCAATAAAACTAAAAGCTGGTTCTTTGAGAAGATAAACAAAATTGATAAACCATTAGCCATACTCATCAAGAAAAAAACAGAGAAGACTCAATAGAATTAGAAATGAAAAAGGAGAAGTAACAACTGACACTGAAGAAATACAAAAAATCATGAGAGATTACTACAAGCAACTCTATGCCAATAAAATGGACAACCTGGAAGAAATAGACAAATTCTTAGAAATGTACAACCTGCCAAGACTGAATCAGGAAGAAATCGAAAATATGAACAGACCAATCACAAGCACTGAAATTGAAACTGTGATTAAAAATCTTCCAACAAACAAAAGCCCAGGACCAGATGGCTTCACAGGCGAATTCTATCAAACATTTAGAGAAGAGCTAACACCTATCCTTCTCAAACTCATCCAAAATATAGCAGAGGGAGGAACACTCCCAAATTCATTCTACGAGGCCACCATCACCTTGATACCAAAACCAGACAAGGATGTCACAAAGAAAGAAAACTAGAGGCCAATATCACTGATGAACATAGATGCAAAAATCCTCAACAAAATACTAGCAAACAGAATCCAACAGCACATTAAAAGGATCATACACCATGATCAAGTGGGGTTTATCCCAGGAATGCAAGGATTCTTCAATATATGCAAATCAATCAACGTGATACATCATATTTACAAATTGAAGGAGAAAAACCATATGATCATCTCAATAGATGCAGCCAAAGCTTTTGACAAAATTCAACACCCATTTATGATAAAAACTCTCCAGAAAGCAGGCATAGAGGGAACCTTCCTCAACATAATAAAGGCCATGTATGACAAACTTACAGCCAAAATCGTCCTCAATGGTGAAAAACTGAAACCATTTCCACTAAGATCAGGAACAAGGCAAGGTTGCCCACTCTCACCACTATTATTCAACATAGTTTTGGAAGTTTTAGCCACAGAAATCAGAGAAGTAAAGAAATAAAAGTAATTCAAATTGGAAAAGAAGAAGTATAGCTGTCACTGTTGGCAGATGACATGATACTATACATAGAGAATCCTAAGGATGCTACCAGGAAACTACTAGAGCTAATCAATGATTTTGGTAAAGTTGCAGGATACAAAATTAATGCACAGAAATCTCTGGCATTCCTATACACTAATGATGAAAAATCTGAAAGTGAAATTAAGAAAACACTCCTATTTACCATTGAAACAAAAAGAATAAAATATCTAGGAATAGACCTACCTAAAGAGACAAAAGACCTATATGCAGAAAATTATAATACACTGATGAAAGAAATTAAAGATGATACATATAGATGGAGAGATATACCATGTTCTTGGATTGGAAGAATAAACATTGTGAAAATGACTCCACTACCCAAAGCAATCTACAGATTCAATGCAATCCCTATCAAACTACCACTGGCATTTTTCACAGAACTAGAACAAAAAATTTCACAATTTGTATGGAAACACAAAAGACCCCAAATAGCCAAAGCAATCTTGAGAAAGAAAAATGGAGGTGGAGGAATCAGGCTCCCTGACTTCAGACTATACTACAAAGCTACAGTAATCAAGACAGTGTGATACTGGCACAGAAACAGAAATATAGATCAATGGAACAGGATAGAATGCCCAGAGATAAACCCATGCACATATGGTCACCTTATCTTTGATAAAGGAGGCAAGAATATACAGTGGAGAAAAGACAGCCTCTTCAATAAGTGGTGCTGGGAAGACTGGACAGCTACATGTAAAAGAATGAAATTAGAACACTCCCTAACACCATACACAAAAATAAACTCAAAATGGATTAAAGACCTAAATGTAAGGCCAGACACCATCAAACTCTTAGAGGAAAACATAGGCAGAACACTCTATGACATAAATCACAGCAAGATCCTTTTTGACCCACCTCCTAGAGAAATGGAAATAAAAATAAACAAATGGGACCTAATTAAACTTAAAACTTTTTCACAGCAAAGGAAACCATAAACAAGGTGAAAAGACAACCCTCAGAATGGGAGAAAATATTTGCAAATGAAGCAACTGACAAAGGATTAATCTTCAAAATTTACAAGCAGCTCATGCAGCTCAATAACAAAAAAACAAACAACCCAATCCAAAAATGGGCAGAAGACCTAAATAGGCATTTCTCCAAAGAAGGTATACAGATTGCCAACAAACACATGAAAGGATGCTCAACATCACTAATCATTAGAGACATGCAAATCAAAACTACAATGAGGTATCACCTCACAACTGTCAGAATGGCCATCATCAAAAAATCTACAAACAATAAATGCTGGAGAGGGTGTGGAGAAAAGGGAACCCTCTTGCACTGTTGGTGGGAATGTAAATTGATACAGCCACTATAGAGAACAGTATGGAGGTTCCTTAAAAAACTAAAAATAGAACTACCCTGCGACCCAGTAATCCCACTACTGGGCATATACCCTGAGAAAACCATCATTCAAAAAGAGTCATGTACCAAAATGTTCATTGCAGCTCTATTTACAATAGCCAGGACATGAAAGCAACCAAAGTGTCCATCAACAGATGAATGGATAAAGAAGATGTGGCACATATATACAATGGAATATTACTCAGCCATAAAAAGGAAGGAAACTGAGTTATTTGTAGTGAGGTGGATGGACCTAGAGTCTGTCATACAGAGTTAAGTAAGTCAGGAAGAGAAAAGCAAATACCGTATGCTAACACATATATATGGAATCTAAAAAAAAAAAAAAGTGGTCATGAAGAACCTAGGGGCAAGATGGTAATAAAAATGCAGACCTACTAGAGAATGGACTTGAGGATACGGGGAGGGGGAAGGGTAAGCTGGGACAAAGTAGGAGAGTGGCGTGGACATATATACACTACCAAACGTAAAATAGATCGCTAGTGGGAAGCAGCTGCATAGCTTAGGGGGATCAGCTCGGTGCTTTGTGACCACCTAGAGGGGTGGGATAGGGAGGGTGGTAGGTAGGGAGACGCAGGAGGGAAGAGATATGGGGACACATGTATATGTATAACTGATTCACTTTGTTATAAAGCAGAAACTAACACACCACTGTAAAGCAATTATACTCCAATAAAGATGTTAAAAAAAAAAAAGAAACAGGTGTGTCTGGACATAGGGCAAAATTTGGTTAATAGCACAAATGTGGAAATCAAAGTACCATACTGGAAATATTGGATAAATATTAATACTCAATAGATAACTTGGTTGATTTGTCATTTGAATACAAAAACTAAGATAGAGGAAAAATGAAACTACGTAGAATATTTGAAAGTCTCATCATCACAGATATTTCACTGATATACTGGAAATCCCTAGACAGGACCTGACCTTAAATATAGATGGATATGGGAAAAATAACTGCTGTGTTATCTCTCTTTGAAACAAGCTCCCTGTAACTTCTGGGGAGCACACAAAGTTAACGAGAGATAAATTCCACCTTTTGGGGAACTCTTAAGCACTTTTAAAGTTGTAGTTCGGGCTTCCCTTGTGGCGCAGTGGTTGAGAGTCTGCCTGCCGATGCAGGGGACACAGGTTTGAGTCCTGGTCTGGGAGGATTCCACATGCCGCGGAGCAACTGGGCCCGTGAGCCACAACTACTGAGCCTGCGCGCCTGGAGCCTGTGCTCCGCAACGAGAGGCCGCGATAGTGAGAGGCCCGCGCACCGCGATGAAGAGTGGCCCCTGCTCGCTGCAACTGAAGAAAGCCCTCGCACAGAAAGGAAGACCCAACACAGCCAAAAATAAATAATAAATTAATTAATTAAAAAAAAATAAAGTTGTAGTTCATCTTAATAAAGTGTCAACACAGAAAGCCAACCAGTATTCACCTCAGCCCAGAAAGAATTCTTCCTATCCAAAGAGACTGAAGTTAGATTGGATTAGAAAGGAATTTCCCTCTTTATCTTCAGAAATTTTAGAATTCATTCTTTTATTATTACTCCTTCTCTTTCTCTCCTGGAAGGCTGATCTGTTCCTACTTTTTTCTTACTGATGCGTCTCATCCTACTCCAAAGAAAGAGAGTTGAGGTTTAGACAGATCACAGACTACGTTTCATTGTTCAATTACTGTAAAAGGGGCATAAGGATCCTGTAAACACTGCTAACTTTTCTTAAACATCCTTAGTATCTTTCTTAGGTAACTTTTCATTCTAGTTCAGGTGGTGTCTGTGTATGTGTATGTGTGTGTGTGTGTGTGTACATGTGTGTAGGCACATGTTAGAAATGATAATATATTTTTAAAACACAAAATAACTTTCTTCAAAAATGTACCTACTATTAAGTGACTCTGGGAGGCCGTATGCTTATTCCAGTTTTTTTTTTTTTTTAAGTCTTTATTGAATTTGTTACAATATTGCTTCTCTTTTATGTTTTGGTTTTTTGGCCGCAAGGCATGTGGGATCCTAGCTCCCCCACCAGAGATTGAACCCGCACCCCGTCCATTGGAAGGCAAAGTTTTAACCACTGGACCACCAGGGAAGTCCCTGCTTATTCCAGTTTTGAGGCATTTGTTCATGAAGATATTTCTAAAGCCTGGCTACATTGACAGGAATATAGTCATTCGACAATATAATCTCTGTTGGGTTCATCAATCTCAGTTAAATAAATATTGAATACATCAGTTAAATAAATCAATTTAAGCTAAATAAAATTATGGCACAAACATACAATGGAAAGTATTCCCAACTCAGCCGCTGTTAAAAAGAATTATTTAGCTCACCTCCAGGATACATTAAGTGAAAAAAGACAGATGCAACACTGTGTGTAGTGTGCTACCATTTACATGAGGGGAAAGAAGAATATATATGTATATGTTTATAAAAGCACAAACTTTTTCTGAAAGGACACATAGGAAACTTTGCCTGTGGTGGGTAAAGGGAGTGTGGCCAGAGGAGGAGGAATGGAAGGACAGAAACCTATTTGTTCCTGTGTCTGAATTTATCATGCATATGTTTTACCCATTCAACAAAAAGGCAAAAGAATCACAAAGAAGTCTCCCTCAGTCCCCTTTTTAGTAGCCATGTGGTAGAGTGCTCTACGGACACAAGGTTGAGCTTTGGGGTAAGCCAGGTTAAGATTTGAATACACATGCTAACTGAGAGACTTCCTGTGGGTCCCTTAACTTCCCTGAAGTTCTCTTCTCTGTGACATGGGGGAGATGATAACTACTTTAGGGTTGCCTCGGGATTAGCGAAAACAAGGAATGGAAAAACGCAGCAGGCACTCAGAAAACCCTAAGCCCGAATTCCTCCCTGCATGTAGGAAGGGACCTGCTTTGGTTATATGACGTCCTTAATCATTTTTAAAGAGTTAATTGATTGCAGCCTGTTCTTTTCCATCTCTGCCACATCCAAAGGTTGTAAACAAGATTTTAAGGAGAAATGCCTCACTATGCCACAGGGAGCAAATCTTGGTGCCTCAAAATCAAGATCCCAGTTGAGGCATTACCATGAGGGAAAGGTGGATTTGAAGAAAAAAGAGGGAAAGGAACTTTTACTACTTGTCTTGGTACATGAAATTTCACCATTAAATTTATCTTTTATATCCCAGTGGCTAGTAAATCCCTAGCAGCCTTGGCATAGATGATTCTTAAACCTCATCTGCTAACACTTTGCAGGGAATTAGTTTAAGCAATTAAAATCTTTCCCTTACCCAAACACCACCATCCATAAAACAGAGGACTGGTGAAAGGGAAGGTCGAGCAGCCTCTGGTCCAGTTCAAGCTGCTAGTTGATACAATTTTAAAAGTAATTTTCTCCTTAAGACCTTTTACTGGGGGCTTCCCTGGTGGCGCAGTGGTTAAGAATCCGCCTGCCAATGCAGGGGACACAGGTTCAAGCCCTGGTCCGGGAAGATCTCACATGCTGTGGAGCAACTAAGCCCGTGCGCCACAACTACTGAGCCTGCGCTCTAGAGCCTGTGAGCCACAACTACTGAAGCCCGCGCCTAGAGCCTGTGCTCTGCAACAAGAGAAGCCACCGCAACGAGACGCCCGCGCCACCGCAACGAAGAGTAGTCCCTGCTCCCTGCAACTAGAGAAAGCCCTGCACAGCACCGAAGAACCAAAGCAGCCAAAAAAATAAATAAATAAAATTAAAAATTTAAAAAAGACCCTTTACTGCCATCTGCTGGACAACTGTAGGTATCAACTGTCCAGATTCTCCCACTGACTACAAGACAATGGCACCCCCTGGAATTGTGAGACACAAAGCCCACACAACTGTGAGCAACAGCTCAAAACAAGCTTCATAGTTTTGCCAAGGCACTACTCATGCAGCGCAGGCACCATTGATAAGTGGCTGTCACCTTTAGGTGTGGGTTCGCATGAATTCTTCCCTGCAAAGACTTTTCTTGCCCATCCATGATACTGGACTGAATGTTGCTCCCTTTTTCCAGAACCTCTAGACTGGGAATATCTGCACGGCCCCTTCAGATCATTTTAAAGACCTTCAGGGGTCCATGACCTCCCCAGGTGAAAAAGCTTTTAAGGAGTGTGAATTCATCTTTCCATCACAGCACCATAAATTGTGACAGTCATCGAGAGCCAATGGAATACAGCATCGTATGCAAGCTCTGTGGATGCAAAACAGATCTGACTAGGTGCCATCAAAACAAGGAACTGGCCACTAGTAACTGCTGAGGTCTCGGGTGCTGGGGAGCAGGGCGAGGAGAGGAGGGGAAAGAAGTCCTGTGGGGCTCACGCAGCTGGCCAGCTCCGCATCGCAAAGACAGAAATGAGGTTTGGCTTCATTTCAGCCCACTGATTGCTTTACTTCAAATTACCCTAACTACTTAGCATGGTAAATTAAGTTGAAACCCCCAAAAGTTTGCAGAGGATGTCATCTAATCTGATTAAAAGGAATATTCCCGTCACGAGCAAGGGAGGAAATGGAAATTACTCTGAGTGCACTGCTATTAAATAATTTGCATAGACTTGCATATGCTATGCATCAGAAAAGCATATGCTATTTAGATTTAATGAAATAATTTTCCCTCTCTAAAGACTGCTGCAGCCTCTGTCCTTCCCTATCTGTCTTTTTCTTTTCTCATCTACCTCTTTTTGAATGTTAAAATTATTTCATGGGAAGAGTATATGGTTGTGCACAAATTACGTGAAATATGCTAATAATCTCCCTGCTGGCAGGGCTGGGAGGTACTAAAACTGCATTGCCAAACTTCCCCTGTGCCCTCCCCCGTGTCCCCCTCACATAATTAAAGGCTCCCTTAATAGCCTTTAAAAGGTTCAACTTGATTCATTTGGGGCTTCCATTGATGGAGGAGGGTGGTTAAAACCAATCCTTTGGCTCTACTTTCCAAGTGATGTTTTCCTAACAGTAAGGAAAGGAATTGCATCTAAATCAAAATGAAAATGAAAGGAAAAAATCACCAACAAGCTCATGTCATCCCCGTCTGTTGAGTCTATGATGCTGCCATTGTGGTTGCACATGTACAATAATCACCCTTGAAAGATTTTTGTGCTTGCTCTGCTTTTCAAGGTTCAAAACGCTTGATGAATGTTGGCTGCTGTTAAAGCATCACCCCCATTTTTATCAATGGAGACAAGGAAGCCCCGCTAGATGATCATGATGCCTTAGTGGCAGGGGGGTTGGATGGGAGATGAAATCTATCTATATTTATATTCTCTGTAGATATACACTAGTTTGGGGTAATATTTTAGCAGATCTCATGTTCAGTTGTAATGTAGCCAACAGAGGAATTCTAGTGAATTCCCCAACAAAATTACATTAGGATCAAATGTGATCGTTATAAACACTATCCAGATGTTGGGGATGGACTGGATATAACTCTTTAAGCCCCAAATTACAGTATAATAAATGCAAGCATGGGGATCTGCCAATACATCTGAACTTCATGTCGGAAACCAGGTCTGACCTTAATTTAACTCTATAAGGAACTAAGAGTTTCCCCACTTGTATAGTTAGGATGCATCCAAAGATCTCCAAGTGCTACACTGTCACGAGTTTTATCACTTACTTGAAGAATGACCATATTGAATTCTGGCATCAAGCCAATCCTAGTGCAAGCATTTTATTAACACATTTAGAAAGGAAACAGAGTTGCAAATAGAAATAACTATTGAGGTTATGAAACAAACCTGTGAAATGAAATACAATACAATATTAAGATCACATTTGTCCTTGGTAAATCTCAGGGAGTTAAGATGCTATAATAAGCACTAAAATATTTTACTATATAAACCAGGGATGCAAACTAGCACAGCTCACAGAGAAAGCAAGGAAAAACTTCATCCTCTGCCCCTGAAATTTTTTTTCTATACTCAGTGCTGATATAAATGGATAACTTTGTATTATAGCTCAAGATCAGTATTGAATGTATTCTAATTAGAATGTTTGTGGTTATGAGGGAAGATGAATATTTCAAATATTCTAGTGTCAATTTTTATTTAAAAAAGCAGGCACTCTGGAAAGCTAGACTCCACAGATGAATCAAGCTATGGAGTAAATAGTCAACTACAACATGCCTACTAGCTGCATGATATTGTGTTGATGTTGCTAAAAGAAACAGAAAGTAAAAGGAAACAATTTAAGGAGTGCCAAGTATGCATCAAGTTCTTTAAGAAATATAAGCTTTTTTATCTGGATACACCAAACCATAGAATGGTCTCTTCCCTGGAGAAACTTAATATACTGTGCCAAAGACATGAGATATGCAACCCTCCCAAATTCAGAAGTTAAATCCCAAACTAAATAATAGGTGTCACAAGCCAGCATAAGTACAGCTTTGAGGGGCTCTGGGTATCTCCTACCACCAACTTTCCAAACAACAACAACAAAAGCTATCTGTAGCAGTCAAAACGCATTGAAAAACACAAGAAATCAGCTACCAAAAAAAAAAAAAAAACATGTGAAACCTACAGCATTATAATTGTTAACTAAGAGTATTTTTTAAAATCATACATTTGTTTGCAAAAAGAAATTAAATATCTATCACCATCACATTTACATGGTCTGGGACCTCTTCCTCTGCTCCTTCCCGACCTCCTTCCCCAATATTTTCATCACTCAGTATATGACTTTGAGGCAGACAAAGAGTACAAAGGAGTTTCAAGAAGGGAAGTTTGTCTGAGATTGAAGAACTTGGATGAGCCAGCACCGTGAGCTTCAAGGTATTCTCAGCAGAACAACCTAAATGTCCATCAATAGATGAATGGATAAACAATACGTGGTATATCCATACAACAGAATATTATTCAGCCATTAAAATGAATGAAATCCTGACGCATGCCACAACCTTGAAAAGATTATGCTAAGTGAAAGAAGCCAGACACAGAAGGATGAACACTGTATAATTCTACTTGTATGAGGTATACTTAGAATAGGCAAATTCATAGAGACAGAAAGTCAAACAGTGGTTACTGGAGGCTGAGAGGAGGGTGGAATGGGGAGTTATTGTTTAACTGGGACAGAGTTTCTGTTTCAGATAATGGAAATTTTCTGGAAATGGATAATGGTGATGGTTGCACCACATTGTGGATGTACTTAATACCAATGAATTGTACACTTCAAAACAGATTAAATGGTAAATTTTATACTATGTATATTTTATCATAAAAAAAGATGTTCTCAGGGGAAAAGCCAGTGGAAGCCAGGGTGCCTGGCAGTGATAGGCCTGGAGTACATAAGGAAAAGATGAGTGAGTGTAGGTAGAGCAGGCTTGCAGAAAGCTGATTTCCTCCCAGGGTCAGTCAGGTAACTGTGTAGAAAACGACAGGGTGTAGGGATTACTGTGAGAACTTAGAAGTGCCTGACCCACCTAAAGGCAATATTCAATTTTAAAAAAGGAGCTCTTCGCCACATCTGCTGCAAGAATGAAGACCATTCTCAACAATCAGAATGTCGACATTCCAAAAAATGTCCACGTTACTCCAAGGGGACACACGGTTATTGTGAAGGGCCCCAGAGGCACCCTGCAATGGGGCTTCAATCACATCAGTGTAGAACTCAGTCTCCTTGGAAAGAAAAAGAAGAGGCTCCAAGTTGACAAATGGTAAGGAAATAGAAAGGAACTGGCAACTGTTTACACTATCTGTAGTCATGTATAGAACATGATCAAGGGTGTTACAATGGGCTTCTGTTACAGATGAGGTCTGTGTATGCTCACTTCCCCATCAACGTTGTTATTCAGGAGAATGGTTCTCTTGTGGAAATCTGAAATTTTGGGGGTGAAAAATACATCCGCAGGGCTCAGATGAGGCCAGGCGTTGCTTGTTCAGTATCTCAAGCCCAGAAAGATGAGTTGATTCTTGAAGGAAATGATATTGAACTTGTGTCAAATTCAGCTGCTTACTGCATCGCACGGGGAGATCAGCTCAGTGTTTTGTGACCACCTAGAGGGGTGGGGTAGGGAGGGTGGGAGGGAGACGCAAGTGGGAGGGGATATGGGGATATATGTATACATATAGCTGATTCACTTTGTTATACGGCAGAAACTAAAACAACATTGTAAAGCAATTATCCTCCAATAAAGATGTTTAAAAAAAAATTCAGCTGCTTTGATTTAGCAAGCCACAACAGTTAAAAACAAGGACATCAGAAAATTTTTGGATGGTATCTATGTTTCTGAAAAAGGAACAGTTCAGTAGGCTGATGAACAAGATCCGAGTGGTCTGGCTACAGAAACAGAAAGATACCAGATGATTCTTCAGACTCATTTGTGATATATTAAAAGATTCAATAAAAGCTCTTTTGATTTGGGACTTTTTCTTAAAAAAAAAAAAAAGTAAACACTGCACAAAGCATCTTCAGGGCAAGGGTACCAATTTTTCACTCCTATTATCAGCCATCAATGTGATGTTAGAACTAAAACAAACACTTCTTATGGGTCTTCTACTTCTAAGCATATCTTACCAGAAACTGGAGATAGAACTTGGGGAGTGAAGGAGAGAAAAGAAGATGTGTAACAACCAAACAACCACCACCATTTATAGTAAACTTACTGTGTCCTAGGTAGGCAGGAAGTGTTTTACATATATTTTCTTATTTAATCCTCACAACCACCTGTGAAGTAGGAACTACAATTAACCCCATGTTACAGATGCAGAAACAGAGGCATAGAGAGGTTAGGTCTCTGGCAGGTAGACAAGTGGAAGAGCCAGCTGGCCATCTGATTCCAGTTTAGGGTCCCTGCCCTCAAGGCATAAGAAAAAGGGTAGACCAGTAATCCTCAAACTGGAAACCTTTTTCAAACATACAGGGCTAAGAAAGACATAATATTTAAAGCTGTCAGAGTAAACTAAGTTGACGAAGGTAAGCATATAACGAAAGGAGAGGAAGTCAGATACTCATGTGCATATTTGAGTGGAAAAGGAAGAGAATACAATGGAGACTGAGGATTTGTTAGAGATGGAGGAAAATACCAAGAGTGTGAGTGGCACCAAGTCAAAGGAAAAGAGGGTTTCAAAAATTTCAGTCAAACCAAGGACTACACAGAAAGACACACCAAGAGTAGGCTTGTACCACTAGGTGAGAGTGCAGTAACAAACCACCCCAAACCTTAGGCTTTAGAAAACAAAGTCTTGCTCAAGATACATGCCCATCACTGGGTGGCAGGGAATTCCTCTCCACACTGATGCTCTTCCTTCAGGACCTGGGCAGCAACCACCTGCAGCATTGCCCTTAGCACAGGAGAGAGAATGGGAGAGTAGCTGACTAAGGCCTAGCTCGTAAAAGATTTTGCATGCAAATGCATGTGTCACTTCCACTCCTATCTCATTGGCAGAAGTCAGTCATGTGGCCACATTCCAATGCAAGGGGTGGAAAGTAAAATTCTCCCACGAGCCTAAGAGGATCAGAAATATTTGGTGGATACCACACTACCCCAAGAGCAGTCTTAATACACCCCCTAACATTGACAGTGTTCCACAGATTAAAAATATTTCTTACCTCTATTATCTCACGGGAGCCCCCAAAATCAAGGTCTGTTTTTTTATTTCCATTTTAAAGCCTGAGGAAACAGGCTTAAAGAAATTAAGTTACTTGCCCAAGGTCACATACTACTAAGTGGTAGGGCTGGGATTTGAACCCTAGTTTCCTGACACTTAGTCTAGTCTAGGGCTGTTTCCTTGATGCCTCCAGGCAGATGGGGGCAGATGCCAGATTGCGGTGGTTGAGAAATTAGCTGGAAGTGAAGAAATGGAAGAGCGTACACACTAAGAAGCTTAGATCTGATCTTGCAGCCATGGGAAGTTTCCTAGCTGGAGAGTGACATATTGAAAGGAATGTTTTAAAAGCTTAATTTACAGCCCCTCCAGTGTGCCCCAGACAGGCAGTCACATGCTCCAGGGAAGGATTATTAATTGTTTCAGCCTTTCAGGAAAGTGAGTTGGCAATATGGATCAGGAGTCTTTTTAAGAAAAGTTCATTCTCTTCTAAAACTCTTCTACAAGAATATATCAGCTAAGGATTAGTAAGGCCATTAATATTACAGGGAAGTATTTTAATCACACACACAAAAATATTTTGTAAAAAATTTAAATGTCCAAACACAGGCAAACAAGAAAATGTAGTTTACCCACGAGACAGAATATGAGGGAATGTTTCAAAAGATTTTCAGTGGCATGGGGAAAATCCTCATGATGTAAAGTTAAGAAAACAGAATATAAAACTGTACAGTGTTGAGACAGTTATGAAAATAGAGACACACATACATATTCTCTGGGTGGCTGGATTATGAATGATTGTATTTCATTTAGACTTTCCTAGGTTTTCTACAACATTACACGTATTACTTTTATGAGAAAAAAAAATAAAATATAAAAAGAAATCAATAACTACACAGGGTGAATTAGAAGAGAGTAGAAACAAACAAACAAAAATCTAGGCTTTTATGGGGGCACAGGGCAAGAGGAGAAGTTTGTTACTGTGTTGTTTCATTTTAACTAAAAGATATTACACTGCCTGTGAGGTAAAGAGGCACAGCCACCAATGGGAAAGGTTTGGTTATTAACCACAGCAGGAATAGAGCTGCAGAAAAGACTAATCACATACCATCGTTTCATTTAGCAGACCCTCTTTTTATAGAAAGGAAAAGAATAGAATTAATCTTGACATTAGTCAGAATGTTACATTTGTGTGGCCAGTTGTCACTGCCTTATGGTTTAGAAAAAGATTGGTCTGAGAGTAAAGAGACATGGGCTCTGAACTGGGTCATGAACTCCTAATATCTCAGCAAAGTTGGGACGTCAACAGTTTCCTCATCTGTTGAAAAGCACAGGGTTAAAATAGGTCACCTCTAAAACATTTTTCAGCCTTAAGTCTTATGATTATTTTAGTTCATATTAATTTCATGTTAATGAAACCAATCTGTAAGGGTATTTGTGTGAAACATCTTCAAATAGACCACCCACCAAATAAAACTACATTGAAATGCTTTTATGTGTCAGTATTCTAGGTGCCATATTAAATTAAGAGTCCTTTCTCCAGCATTTAGCATTTCCAAAAATGGTTAGACTTAAAGGAAAAGTTGGCTGTGAGATTTTTGAAGAGCTTTACAATGGAATTATCTTTTTTTTCCCCCCAAAGACTAAAAAGAGCCCAGTAGGAGGTGGAAGGTGGGGAAGACATCTAAACACACAGACACACACACCACAAACGACCACCATTACCCACTTAGCTTTGATAGTCAGGACAGTAAGCTTGTCTTTTTTCTTTTGGATACCACTGCCTTTAAGTGAGAAATTTGGGGGAAATTTGCAAATATAAAATGCAACTCAATTTCACTAAGTAGGGAGACATAAAACAGATCCAACTCACCTGAATTTCCAGATAAGGAACAAAAAGCCTTCATTAATAAATACAGAAAATATTTTAAAGCAGGATTCAGCAAACTCTTTCTTAAAAGGCGAAAAAAAATTTTTTTTAAATATATAAAAAGGCCAGATAGTAAATATTTTGGGATTTTCAGGCCAGAGGAGGGTCTCATTCATAAGTATTCAACTCTGCCTCTGTTGCACAAAAGCAGTCATAGAAAATACATGAATGAGTGGGCCTGGCTACGTTCCAATAAAACTTTATTTGCAAAACCAGATGACCAGCCAATTGGCCTGCCCCTGTTGTAAAGCATATCTTCTATTTATGCATCTGGTTAGAAGATGAGGGTGAAAAGGAAGAGGAAGAAAAACATAGTAAGTGGAAAAACTGAGATGAGAGGGGAGAGAGAGAATGCAAGAAGGGTAGTGATTTGAGCCTAAGGAGGAAATTGAAGTAATATCCACACAGAAAAAGAGGCCAGTGCAGAAAAATTTTTTTTAAAAGAGGAAAATGCAGGACTTCCCTGGTGGCGAAGTGGTTAAGAATCTGCCTGCCAATGCATGGGTCACAGGTTCCGTCCCTAGTCTGGGAAAATCCCACATGCCTCGGAGCAATTAAGCACGTGCGCCACAGCTACTGAGCCTGCACGCTAGAGCCTGCAAACCACAACTACTGAGCCCATGTGCCACAACTACTGAAGCCCGCGGGCCTAGAGCCTGTGTTCCACAACCAGAGAAACCACCGCAATGAGAAGCCCACGCGCTGTGATGAAGAGTAGCCCCTGCTCACCACAACTAGAGGAAGCCCTTGAGCAGCAACAAAGACCCCAAGCAGACAAAAATAAATTAAAAAAAAAAATTTTAAATAATAAAAAAAATAATAGACAAAACAAAAGTATGGTATTTAGGGATTCATGCATAGGTGGTAAAACTATTAAGAACAACAAGAGGGACTTCCTCGGTGGTGCAGTGGTTAAGAATCCACCTGCCAATGCAGGGGACACAGGTTCGAGCCCTGGACCAGGAAGATCCCACATGCTGCGGAGCAACTAAGCCCATGCGCCACAACTACTGAGCCTGCGCTCCAGAACCCGTGCTCCACAACTAGAGAAGCCACCGCAGTGAGAAGCCCGTGCATCGCAACGGAGAGTAGCTCCTGCTCACAGCAACTAGAGAAAGCCCGCGTGCAGCAATGAAGACCCAATGCAGCCAAAAAATAAATAAATAAAATAAGTAAAAAGTAAAAAAAAAAAAAAAAAGAGGAAAATGCAGAGGAAGAGAGAAAGACAAACTGGTGAGGAAAAACAGCACAGAAGTGGGAAATCTATTTGAGCTATTGTCACTGGACCACAAAGAAAAATGCCAGGGGTCATTTATAAACAAAAGCACTTACAACTAAACTTGGTGGGAAGTAAATAATGTTTAACTCGCAGCTTTACGTTTTTATTAAAAAAATTTTTTTTTTCTTTCAGTTATATGTAAGAAAAACAGACTGAAGGAAAGCAAAGAAGAGGGAGGTGCAAAAGAGTACCAAATGGGGACAGGACAGGGTGGTGACAGCCAGAAAAAAAAAAAAAGGAAAGGGTAAACTTACCCTGTCCTCTCAGTCTCTGCTCTCTGGAATTTAAAGCGCCAAGTTTGATCTGCAACCCTCTGGTCCTGCTGGAGTATTCCTGGAAAAAATATTTAGTAGGCACATGCCCAAGCAGCAACGTGGCAGCTGTACCCTTCCCCCAGCCCTCTAACCCATCCCAAGCCTAAGTGGTCACAGCCTACCAACCACTTGCCTTTCCAGAAATTGCTCAATGTCAAATTCCTCTCTGGCACTGTGAGCTCAGTGTGTACACTGGTCTTTAATGACAAGGGTGGAAAATCAACCCTGAGTCAATTTTCTCATCCACTGGTCACAACTTAGCATTTCATTTCAATTAAGAATTACACCAAAAGAACCTCCAGACCTAGGGGTCCTCTGGCACTTTAGTTCTAATGACTAAAGTATACTCTTTAGGTCTGACCTTTTAAACCTCAAAACCTGAGATGTGAGTGTGAGAAAAGAGAATAAAGGACTCATAACCATTGGGCAGAATTACATTTAAATCATCTCAAGTGGGGGTCTCCCACTCTCCGCCCCCTTTCATTTCTTTCTCTAGCGCTCTCTCTCTCTTCCAGAGACAATTCAACAGCCTCTTCTCAACCCATACCTGGCTTCAAATAACACTCACATTCAGGAAGTTCTTCTTTACATTTAACTCAAATCACTTCTTCTACAGTTAAAACCCATTTCGTCAGTGGAGATTCGGAACAGCCGATTCCCATTCTCTTTATGGCAACTCTTCTTAAAGATTCACAGGCTTATAAAGGACAACCATACCAATTTCGCCCATGGCATACAGCTTCCTTAAGCATTTTCCATGAATATTTTACTATACAGTTATCAATAACCCATTGCCTAGTCTGTGGAGAGCTTACCCACTGAGCAAATTTCTACAGCTGGAGAAAGACAATAGCCCCTATCCAATTACTCAAGGGACTGCCTGCGTTAGTAAATACCTATGCTTTTGTGAAGACAATATTAGTTTGAAGTTTGGGACAGAACAAAGACTAAACCTAGAGCAGAATGCTTATGTCTGAGTAGGAAAGCACGTAGGAATGACCAATCTTTGGCCAACTACCTACCACTCTGCTCAGAATATCACCCCTTTGTGTGAGCAAGATGAAGCTTTTTAGAATTTTGAAAAACAGCAGCCAATGTGGGTCTCCACTGAAATTTGTAATCCTATCTCCCCGTGGCCCCATCACATATCTCAAACTGTTTCTTCTCTAAAGCATTAAAAAAATAAATAAAAACGAACAAACAAACAAAAAACCTGGAGCAATACAAAAGATCTTCAGTTGACTTTTAGGAGCAAACAACATATTTTCTTGAACATCTGTGATCTTCCCAAGCTATTTTTTTTCCCCATTATTGTCAAGAGAAAAGAAGTTTAGTGGAATGTTTCTCCACAGAGGCACAAGTCTATAATACTCCCCGTTGATTACATATAAAAGACACAAAATATTAGTTTATTAGAAGCAGCTTGAACCACTGCTGTACAAAGCAGTTCTCTGATGGAACAGATTTATGAAGTAACAGCTGAAAGGTATGTAGATCACAAGATACATGACAAATGTACTTTATTACACGGATCAGAAATACCATATGTACTAGCAGTTACTGTACAGTGATACACAACACCCAACTAAGACTATTTAAAGGCTTTGCTGATATTGAAAACTATAAAGACAATGTGAGAATGAGAAAGTGTTTCGTAAGACAGCATAATGCCAAGACAAGTCATCGCTTTAGGAAATTAAACACGCTCTGCATATTATAAACTTAATGTATTATAAAACTATGCCGTTTTTAAATTAAAATGCAAAGGACTTCACCCCATTCATTGTTTAAAGCAGATGTTCATAACGTTTTTCCATACTTTAAAGTGGAACTTCGTGGAATGAATACCAGACTTAACGACATTAACAAATTTAAGATTTCAGATTTTGTTACTTCCACCAAAAAGATACTTAAGTCTGCAATCGTGGGGTGCCAAAAAACTATCTAAGGGCAAAGTAAGCACAACACATTTCAAAGTGACAACTTTCTGCAAGGCCCTTCTAAGCTGGAAAGTACTTCACCAGCTTTCTACTGAAATTCCAAGTACAATATTTGAGTCCATTCTGCCACATTCCAAACAAGTGGCTCGCCAGTCTTAGCTTGACAGGATAGTCCTCCCAAGCTGCTTGTTCCACCTCCCGACAAACATCTTAGTTAGAAGTTTCTTCCTGAGATTCAATCAAAACCTGTCTCTGAAGCTTCCCATCAGAGACACTACTCTGGGAGATTCTATGCTCTGGGACAGCCTTGCCCACTACTTAATAATTGCACAGCTTTAGGCAACTTTACTTACCTCTTCAAAGCTGTTTCCTCCTCTGCAAATAGAGATAATAAGAGTACTGACCCCACAGTATTGTTTTAGAGATTAAATGAAATAATACAGGTAAAGCATTTAACACAGTAAGCATTCTCTAAATGTTGGCTGTTATTACTAGTATTCTAGCAAATGAGTCCTATTTGACACCGCGTCCTATTCTCCTATTCTAAAATAGGTGTGAAAGACTCTTGGCATTCAACTGGGTAAAGTTTAAGGGTTTCCGTAAGCAGGCACAAACCTCGCCCTGGCCCTCCTGCTGCCTGATGGGGTCCTGGGAACAACAGAGTGGCCTTAATCTGGCATGACTATTTAACAGTTCCCTATTCCCCCTGAACATTTCCTTGTTAAACTGGCACGTGCCTGCTGCAATGGTGTTTTTACATTCCGGCAAATACAGGGGAAAAGCTTTGTATTTTTTGACTATAGCATAAATGTGAATCACTCTGCCAGGTGGCATCATAAGTTAGTTGCTTAGCTAGTAAGCTCAGTCAACAGCCCACCATCTGCATCTCAATTGTAGTATTTATAAATTCGGGAATTCCCTGAGGTCTCTTTAGATTTCTCCTATTTATTCTATTTCGTGGCTAGCACTTCACTACTCCTGCACACCACTACCCTCACCATCAACACCAGTCCATTTCAGATATTTAAATCAAGTCATTTATAGCCAGTTACTTTTTTTTCTCCAACTCCTAAAAACCATATCCCAGATATATTGATCCAAATTTTGAAGATATTCAGATTTCCTCATAAGCAAATATATTCTGCTGCATATTTATGCAGCATGTGAACTAGTAGGGGGGAAATGTATCTAAAACGTGACATTAGAAAAAAACATGTAGTCAAAACCACTAGATTCTACTTTAGAGTGTCAATGGCAGTTCACATTCCTTCTCTGATTAGTAGCTTGGGTACCACTGAATCTGGGCTATACCTTTAGGATGGGATCAGCCCATTCTAAGGGCATGCTGGTTTAGTCTGGTTTAGGCCTAGAGATTTGAGAAGGGGTCAATAAATCATTTCTCTACTGAGAATCAGCTCTTCACCTGATCCTGAGCCCCCCGAACAGATTGAACCAAAAATAAGCATTCTACCCTAAAACTACCTTTTTTACTTAGCAAGAGTTTGCACACCCTTGAGAGGCAGAATGGCACTGCAAGAACATAGGCTCTGGAGCTTGACTGTCTGACCTTGAATCCCAGCTATATGGCCTGTGTGCCTCAGTTTTTCCTGGTGTATAGAGAGATAATATCAATACCAAACTCAAAGAATTGCTGGGAGGATTAAATGAGTTAATACTTCGATTGAAGAGTTTAGGATTAAATAATTTAGAACAAAGCCTGATATGCAAAGCAACCAATAAATGAAAGCAGTTTTGATTATCCTTAGATGATATTTTAATTTTAAATTTAATTTCTTAAAAAACAAAAATGTCACATTCAATCCCTAATGTGATTCAGCCCACTCAATATAATTCCAAAAAATGATTTGGTGCTTAGCTTGAGCTCCATCTGGTGGTTTTACAGAATTCTCTGGAAAACATCAGTCAAATAAAGAGATGACAAATTTTATGAAGCTAATCATTTAAGAGATTAAAGGACTATGCTATACTTCTCAATTTATAACCTCCAGGAAAAAAGCAACAAAGAAGTGATCGTACATTGCACTCATTCTGGAATGTTAGTCTAATTTCCTGCTAAAATTTGGAGATAGGAAGAATCCTGCTGGCGACACAATTCAGGAACTCAGTGACCATAGAGGTCCCCATCACAAGCTATGCAAGACAATTTCTCTTTCACAGCCAACTTGCCAGAGGACATAGGACACTTGAGAACATGTTTCTCAAATACGTTTTTTGATAGTGATACTTTGATTTTGTTAACTTTTAAGTTAAATCCTAACTGTACAAACTTCATGACTAGACAACCTTAAGTGACCAGCCTAACATCACTGAAAGGCCCCGGATGAAAGCTCAAAGCTACTATCTACCGTTGGAGTCAAATTGGAGGTTATCAGCTTCAGAAAACATGATATCCCTGGTACTGGCTTCTGACCTCAAAAATCCAGAAAAAACATACGTAACAACGCTGCCAAATTTTAAATAAGCACTAAGTGTGTAACATCACTGATGTAGACAATTCCTATGATGGGAAAAAAAAAAGGAAACAGCTGGTATATTTAGGCTGATATTATCATGGCTTAATTAGATGTTAGCAAATTTTTATTTCATGAATAAACATTTATGTATTTGCCTTTTCCTCACAAACTCTGTTCAAAATTATACCAAAAGGCAAAAAAAGGCCATGAACTTTTTTGAACTTTCCAACTCACATGTTCTGCTAGCTTCCTTAAGTATTTAAAAATAATCCACTAACTTTTTGGTGAACTAACCACTGAATAGATTGACAAAAGCCTATTATATAAAATAATCCTAAGATTTTACTAGCATTAAATTTCAGCTTCAAATCTCCTAAAAGATTTGGGTCCTGTCCTATTTATCTCTATATTGTGTCCCAGTGTAGCTGTGTGCCCAGTACAAAATTTGTGACCTGATGCCTAAGTAACCTTATTCCACAAGGTCTCATTTTTTTTTTTTTTTTAGGTAAGAAGTGCATTTATTTAGAGAGAAACACACTCCACAGAGTGTGGGCCATCTAAGAAGGTAAGAAAGGCCTAGGTCTCATTTTTAACTTGGTTTTCTCTGAAGCTAACAGCTTCTTCTGAGTACATACCCGTGAGGGCAGACACCTCGTCTTGTTCCCTGGGTCCCTAGCACCTGGAAAAGTCTGCTAGATCTCTGTATGACTATATAGGCATACTTCGTTTTATTGCGCTTTGCACATACTGCATTTTTTTTTTTTTACAAATTGAAGGTTTGTGGCAACATTCTGTCAAATAAGTCTATCAGCGCCATTTTTCCAACAGCATTATTTTTTAATTAAGGTATGTATATCGTTTTTTTTACATGCAATGCTATTGTAAAACAGACTACAGTATAGTGTAAATGTAATTTTTATATGCACTAGGAAACCAAAAACTCACATGGTCCACTTTATTGCAGTGGTCTGGAACTCAATGTGCAGTATCTCCAAGATATGCCTGTATTAAGCTAATATTGTTTTTCAATCTTCAAGTATGTAGCATTTCCCAAACTTAATGACCATGTAATATATTTTTTTCACCACACATCCAGAAAAGCTAATTCTGAGAATCATACTCTGAGAATAATATAAAAACTGAAGCACATTAAACTAGTTCCCAGGATGTTCTAATCTCCTAAAAAGATGGAGCATAATAATTTTCACATGTCAATATTCCACCTAAAAATTTAAAATTTAAAAAAAATTTAACTGAAGAATCTGGTCTTCTCTACTACTAGGAAACCTTAAGGATATATGAAAGAACAGATCTTCACGATCTAGACAGAGTATCTTTTATTCTGAATTATACAAAATCACAACTCCAAACAAGTACTGCTTATAAAATCCACTGACATATTTTCACATGATATATAATTTACTTTAAATCTGAGTTAGCTCAAATTTGTCAGTATAATATTATGTTTCATCCTTCCTAAGACTCAATGATTACAACCACATTAATACTCGAGAGAATTCTGATGTCTGATAATCCCTGCATATTGGATAGCATTCAATTAAAATATCAGCGTAGCTTTCATTCATCAAAGAAAATATTTTATTCAAGTTACCAAGACAAATTTGAGGAGTTACAGTTGGGCTTGAATTGAAGAAAAAGGCCAAGTTAAAAAATGGAAACAAAGTTTCCATTTGGTGGAAGCTGAAATCAATGTATACATTCTAATCAAAGACCTGTTCCATGCGGCATTTTTCAAGTTTTTAAGGGTCTACCAAGCCAAACCCTTCGCTGCCTTGATGGCTTTTGCTTTGCTTTTTCCTTTCTTTTTCTCTCGCTTTGCTTTCAGCCTTTTTCTTTGCCTCTGGTTCATCCATACGGGGTACTGCCCATGCTGGTCTAGAAGAGTCTTTTTGTTTCTTTTAATATCAGTCTCCATTTTCATGTCATCTGAATTACAAAATGGAAAAACTATTAATACTCATGAATGCAACCCCATGAAAAAGCAAATTAATGCAATGAGGACACTGAACTTAAAAGTGGCATGAAACTACAAAAGCAAAAAAAAAAAAAAATTCCTTTGTGCAATGATCTTTGACTAACACTCAAAAAACTCCTTACAACGCATTCAGTAGAATCATACACATGATGCCATGTGTTCCCACAACCATGAAAGACATAAAAAGTATCTGCGAGGAAGTAGGGACATCATCTATTTAGTCACTAAGAAACTTTCTAAAGAATGTTGTTATGCAACCCAGTCAAAAAATGGGCAGAAGATCTAAAGAGACATTTCTCCAAAGAAGAAATACAGATGGCCAATAGGCACATGCGAAGATGCTCAACGTCGCTAATTATTAGAGAAATGCAAATCAAAACTACAATGAGGTATCACCTCACACCAGTCAGAATGGCCATCATTAAAAAGTCTACAAATAACAAATGCTGGAGAGGGTATAAAGAAAAGGCAACCCTCCTACACTGCTGCTGGGAATGTAAGTTGGTGCGGCCACTGTGGAAAACAGTATGGAGGTTCCTCAGAAAACTAAAAATAAAATTACCATTTGATCCAGCAATTCCACTCCTGGGCATATATCCAGACAAAACTATAACTCAAAAAGATACATGCACCACTATGTTTGCAGCATAACTATTCACAATAGCCAAGACATGGAAACAACGTAAATGTCCATTGACAGATGAATGGATAAAGAAGATGTGGTACATATATAGAATACTACTCAGAATGAAATAATGCCATTTGTGGCAACACGGATGCAACTATAGATTATCATATTAAGTGAAGTACGTCAGAAAGAGAAAGACAAATACCGTATGATATCACTTATATGTGGAATCTAAAATATGACACAAATGAACCTATCTATGAAACAGAAACAGAATCAGGGACAAAGACTGGTGGTTGCCAAGGAGGAGGGGAGTGGGAGAGGGTAGGAGTCAGAGTTTAGGATTAGCAGATGCAAACTGGTATATATAGAATGGATAAACAACAAGGTCCTACTGTATAGCACAGGGAACTTTATTCAGTATCCTGTGATAAACAACAATGGAAAAGAATATGAAAAAGAATGTATATATATGTATAACTGAGTCACTCTGCTGCACAGCAGTAATTAACACAACACTGTAATTCAACTACACTTCAATAAGAAATAAATTTTTTAAAAAAGAGAACATTGTTATGATTGTCCTTTGCAACAGTGAAAGTTAAATAGGAAACATTTAGGATATATGGGTTTGAATTACTGCATTAGGGGTAAGTTTATGGTTCTGAAAACACGCGAGTTATGAGAACACTCCTCGGATTAGGTGCTTTCTTGAGCTAAATAAAATTGTTGTGTCAATAAAAAGTGCACCCACGCTTCTAATGGACAGGCCTTAGAAGAAAATAAACTATTAGGAATGACTGGCCACTTCCAATGAAGAGTACTTGGAAGAGGAACAGCAGTAAGCAGCAAGCTTCACGACAGAACAGACCTGGAAATCCTGGGGCTGCCACACTTTTTTATCCAGGTCACACGCAGGTATCCAGCTCTTCTAACAGAAGACTTAGCAGGAAGCTCAGCACAGCCATGCTGTGGTCCATCTATCACCAACCTTATCTATTGTGAAGGACATGTCCATAATGTCCCTCTCTGGGAACTTACCAGGGTATACAGGTTTTCTGTGGACTCTGCTACCTGACATTATATTGTATTAGTTCATTTATCTGGTTTACTTTCTGTCTCCTCCAATGTGATGTAAATCCCACTAGGATGGAGGCCATTTCTGTTATTCACCATTGTTGCCTCAGTTCCTAGAACAGTGCCTGATATACATTAGCCCTTCAATAACTGGTCACTGAATGATTATTTTAGGTGCTGTTCTAGGTTCTGGGGATACTGTGGTCCAAATAAGCTCCTTGCTCTTACGGAGTTCTCAATGTTCTGTTGAGGGGAGAAGGACAAAGCAAACTTCAGCTTGTGGTTACAGCCTTTTTAAAGAGAAGTACTGGAACGAGATTAAGGAGGACCAGGCAGGCTGTGGTAAGCACATGGAAATATAATGAGGTGATTTAAGCATGGGAATGACATAATTGATTTATATCCTAAAAGATCATACCGGGTGATATGTCAAAAATGAATCAGAAATGAGCAAAAGCTGAAGAGAGAGGTAAAATGGCTACTACTGTGGTTCAGGCAAGAGATAACTGTCATTAAAGTGAAAGCATGAAAGTAGGAGAAAAATGGATAGATTCCTAATGTATTTTGGAGATAGTCAAGATGATGTGCTAATGGTTTACAGGTGGGGGATAAAGGGACGAGGGATTGAGGATAATGACTATTATACACATTATATACAGCTTCCAACTTTAGACTATATTAAAACAGACATAACTAGAATCTGTCAAAATCAAATACAGGGAAACTAATCTTTAGGATAATAATATAAGGGCAGAGGACTCTTAGAATGGAACCTAGATCTTGCAAAGGGTAAAATGAAGAAAGACCTCCTTCTATCCTGCCTAGTTCTTGACTCCTGTGTACCCTTCCAACGAGAGTGTGTCTAGGTTTGTCTACCCCTGTAGTACTGTCTATTTCTGAGACACTTAGGCTACTGTATAAGCACAAAAGGCTCACTCTGAATAATCCAAAACATACCTACTCACATGAGGTGGCTTTAAAATAGCTTAGCATAGAATCTCTAGTAGCACCTCCAAAGAATTATGTGGGCATGGCAGGACGTTTGTTGGGAAGCAAGTGTGAGAAAGAATGGAAGACAGTGAAAAAGGGAAAAAGTCACAAAAGGAAGTTGATATAACCTTTTTTGAAATGAAACACATAAACTCACCTGTTTCATCTTTCACCACACATTGCGTTTTCTCTTGACAATGTTTGGGTTCTACCACAGTTGCTATCTCTTGAACGTCTTTCATTAAAACATCACCATCTACTTTAAGAATACTTTTAAGTCTGCTGAGCTCCTTTGGGGCATTCTTTTTTCTCTTTTCAGCACGCATCTTCCTTTTCCACTTACTCCGTAAACTTTTAGCCATATTTAGCTGGAAAGCTAAAAAATTACATTTTCAAAAGCAACTATTTACCATCAAACAAAAAAACAAATCCTTGGAAAACCAGGTCAAAAGGCATCTCTGCAGAACATGAACAACTGGAAAGTAAACTCTTCACTCTGTTCATGATTTATGATGGCATAATGTGCAAATTATGTGAGGATCAACGTGGCATATACAGCCACTAAATAACAATTAAGAACACCAAACCGAACTCCCCGTGGCCACTGGCACACTGTGAGTCAAGCCAATTCTGAAAGCTCCTGTAGTTTTCATACAAGATGCAGAAATTTAATTTCCCCCAAAATGCAGAGTGCCATCACCTTACATTTATGCAACAACTTAAAAATCACAAAATATTTTATCTTTTAACTGAATCCTGATTTCCCCCAAACCTACAGGCGACTCCACCCACCCCAATTTTCCTCATTATCCACCCCCTCAAATCAATCTAGCTATTTTAAACTTGTCTATTTCTACTCTTGCTTTCCCTCAACCCCTCAGTCCCAGCCCATCCCCTAGAAGGTGGTCAACCTGAGCTTTTAAAAACTTAAAGAGCAGACACTGTCTTTCTTGGAATTAATGATTTTCCAACTCATATATTCAAGATCTACAAGGGTATTTGTGACCTGGCCCCTGCCTCCTTTAACTCTTATGCTCCACTCCATCCTCAAGCACCAATTACACCTGAAGAAAGTCCAATCAATGACAACCGAGGGAGAGTGTGGGGATGTGACGAGGGCTGGGAAGGGATTATAGGGATTATAAAAAGTTTAGAGGGAAGCTCGTGGGAATGACTTATGACATCATCTTGACTGTGCTGACAGATTTATGTTTGTGTGTGAGTATACATGGATATATCTTACACACTTTAAATATGTGCAGTTTGTTGTGTTAATTACACATCAATAGGCAGTTAATCACTAAGACATTATTTTGAAAAAAAAAAGAAAAAGAAAAATGTCCAAATGACGTTGACTTCAGTATCTTTACATTTGCCGTCCCTTTGCCTGGGAACTGATCCTTCACGTCAGTACGTCAGAGACAGCTTTTCTGACTCCTGTAAGCTCACCTTTTATTCTCTACCACCTCATCCTTTTCTTTCCTGTTTAATGCGTGTTGCAATCTAAAATTCTTAAGTTTATTTTCTGTCATTCCCGGTGGCCCGTGGGCTACACGAAGGCAAGGGATAAATAGATCTTGTTCGCTACTGGATCCCCCAGTGCGTAGCACTGTGTACACAGTAAAGTTTAAGCAAACATTTGTTAAACGGACGACTGGTGGAGTAACATTTCTGGACGGCAGCAATCACAAACTCACTCTGTCCCGTGTGTACAACAACGCAAGCCCTGCGAGGGGCTGGGAGAGAAAGGTTGCGGTACACAGCCCTCAGCGGGGCTGAACCACTAAGGAGGACTCCACTTCCCACAGAGCACCGGGAAGCCCCACCAGGAGCACCAAGACAACGGGAGACCCTCGTTCTAGAGGAGGCCTGCGTCTTTGGCCCGGGCTCAAGCTTGCCAGAGAGGGACGAGGCTTGAGATCTTTCCACGGGCGGCGGACTCGAGTCCCAAGTCCCACGCCCCACTGGAGCCGGTTGGTAAAAAGAACTCACCTGAGAAAACCCAGGAATTCAAACACCGCACGCTGCTCACGCCGACCGGAAGCCCCCGCACTTCCGCCTTCCCGGCAACCCGCTCTACTGACCCCGCCCCCCGGGCGGCGCGCTGCTCGCTGCTCGCCGCTCGCCAAAACGCCCCGGCCGTTCCCTGGAGTCCCGGGCTGACGCACTTGGTGCGAGTGCTGACCTGGGAGCTGGGCTCCTCCCAGATAGGTTCTGAAGTCGGATTAGGGAAATGCGGAGGAGAAGCCGGGTCGAGGGTCGTACACCAGCTAGGCCTGCGTCCCGAGCGTGAGCGGGGTAGCCCCGAGACTAACCCAAGGAGGGAGAACCGCCAGGTGACCCTGCCGTCAGGTAGTGAGCTCAGAGCCGACCTCTAGATTCACGTCAGACCTCCCCATTCGCACACATTCACCACGTCGCGTGTTCCTCTAGAAGCCGAATTAAGATCTTTATTTGCAGCCCTTAAATTTCCCCATCCCCGGTGGTGGTCTCACGGTTGTACACATATATCAAAACTTGTCAAATTGTATCCTTTAAGTATGTGCAATTCATTGTATATCCGTTATACCTCAAAGCTGTTACCCAAAACAAAAACCCCTTTCTCATCCGAAGACAAGTTCAAAGGGTAAAATGATCAAACTAATTCAGTTCAATCAGTGTTTACTGGCTAATCACTAATGTATACCAGACACAATACTTAGCCTAGGACACTCGGCTTCGGTGACGGTCACGCTGATCACAAACAACACCAGTTCTTTTTGTTATTATTTTACATATGCTCCTAATATCACTGGCTTTGGAACCGTACAGGTCTGTGGTATTTATGGTTCTAACACTTCCTTGTGAGTGATATGAGTACTATCTCAGAGCCCGGATTTCCTTATCTATAGAATGAAGCTAATACAACCTAATAATCCTAGGTAGGGGATATAAGAGCTCAACAAATGGCCGCTCACATCATTTTCACATAATAAATTCAAGATGCACGGGACTATTTGTAAGCAGTATTTTCTAGAGATTTACAACATACACCAAAAACCAGTAAATGAATTGTCTTTAATCATGGCCTAGTAAACTCCTGTCTGGTTACTAGTAAAAGTTCATTCTGAGACAATTTATGGGTCCCTTTTTTCTTTAAATTTGTGTCCTTGAAGAAACCATGCATCATGTGGAAATTAATAAACTCAGACTACAGCAAGTTGTTTTTGTTTCTTGTTTTTTTAAACAGAGGCTGGAAAAAGCTCATAACATGCAGTATATTTAAAAAAAAAAAACATGGTTGAAAAACCTGCTTTCTTTAGAGATTAAGAAGTTCCTATACAGCAAGTGAATTTCTATTTTAAAGTTAACTATATGTTAAATCTGGCCACTTTTCCCAAAAATACATGTTTACATTGCATTTTAAATCAGAGAAAGCTCACTTTCAGATAGTCCAAATTGACTGCATCTTGCTTAACATACCAGGCCAAGACTTTTGAATAGATACTTGGCACCGAAAAAGAGAAAAAAGTTTATCTATTATGAAAATGTCATAGTGTTAAATATAGGCCATAATTCTGCATTACTGATGTTTTAAAAGGCTGAATCCTAGATTGCATTATTGAGAAAAAAACCTTTTAGAACATGTTCCTCACCAGTTTATATAAAAGCAGTTCTAACAGAATAGTTAAATGGCCTTGCTATATTTAAATATCCTTAATTCATTCCCTCATTCACACACTTGAGTATGCATTCTGTGACAGGCACTATGCTGGGTATACAAAGATGATGGGAATTAAACTACTGTCTTCAAGAAACTTTAACCCCTGATGGTAGGATAAAGCTTAAGGGTCAAACTGGACATTGCTTCAGCTCCATCACAGAGCTAGGAGGAGCCTGTGGGACAGGAAGCACAGTGGGTCACACTGAATACCTCATAGGAAGCAGAATGGTTTCCCATCTCAAAGCCATGCTACACTACTGGCACCAGCTAATGGGGCCTCTACAGTCAGGCCTCGCCCATGGAATTCCTGATTTGAATAATCCCTTAGTAAGGACTAGGAAGACGAATGGGATTCAGATGGTGACTCCAAGCTGCCCAGGCACTAGGTGACAGGGACTTCAAAACAAAGCTTTAAAGATGAACAAACAACATGAACTTCCCAGCTGCTCGAAAAAGGCCCACAACTGGCTGCTGACACCAATAATCCCCAGAAGTGGATCAAGTGGATAAAAGCCAGGTGTGAGGTCTGCAGAAAAGAAATGAAGGCAGGCAGACAGGGCCCACTGCACTTCTTTCCCCAAATTATATTCAATAAAAACAGTTCTCAGATACTGCTCTTCCCTGTTTTCCTCCTACCTCCCTGGCTGCACTTGGTACATTTTACAGTTACCTGTCACTCTGTCCAAGCCCTGCTAATTCCCCTTTTTTATTATTTGTGGAGTCTAGGTATTTTCACCTTTACTTGCTGTAAAAAATTGAGGTTGCATATGCCCTTGTATTCAGCAATTCTGCTCCTAGGTATATTCCCTACCTATGCAAACTCTCATATCTATGCACACTGGGACACACACAGGGATGTACACATGGCAGTACTGATTGTGACAGTAAAAAAGGAGGAACCATATAAAATTCATTAACAGAAGAATGTATGAATAACTATGGTCGATTTACAAAACATAATAAATACACCAGGGGTTGTCAAACTTCTTGGTCTTGTGATCTCTTTACACTCTTAGAAATTACAACATTTGTCATATCAGAAAGATAAATTTTTTAAAGTTTACCTGTCATTAAAAAAAATTAATTACATGTCTATACGATTTTTATTAAAGAAACTACATTTCGCAAACCAAACAATAATTTACTGGATGAAAAATGGTATTGTTTTATATTTTTTAAATGTCAAATCTCCATTTGCTTATTTATGGTCTCTAGTCACAATTCAGTACATTCTCCCTTTGGACCAACAATAACATTAATTAACAACAGCAGCTGACATTAATAAGCACTTAGTTTATATGATATATCCATCTCATTTAATCCTTATAACAGCCAATAAAGTAGGTATTATTCCCATTATAAAGATAAGGTAAAAGACGTAAGTAAGGAAGAGTAAGTAACTTGCCAAAGGTCACATCACCAGTAAGTTGCCTAGTAAGGATTCCAATTTAAATTCTCTTACCTATGATGCTATGTTAAACTTGAGTATAGCATTATGCAACTGGGTATTCAAAAATTAATTGATAGTGATGGAGTCAAATTTACATCTGAAACTCACCAAAGGCTAAAGCTATATACTACTGATTTATTTCAGTTTAATAGTTTAATGCTTAGTGTTATGTGCTGAGTTGCATCCCCTGAAAATTCATATGATGAAGTCTGTCTCAGTCTATTCGGGCAGCCAAAACAAAACACTAGAGACTGGGTGGTTTATAAACAACAGAAATTTATTTCTCACAGTTCTAGAGGCTGGGAAGTTTAGCAGGCATATTCGGTGTCTAGTTTAAAGGCCCTCTTCCTGGTTCATAGACTGTGTCTTTTCGCCGTCACCTCATGTGGCAGAAAGAGTAAGGGATCTCTGTGGGGTCTCTTTTATAAGAGTACTAATCCCATTCATGAAAACTCCACCCTCATGACCTAATAAGCACATCCCAAAAGCCCTACCTCCTCATACCATCACAAGTGGGCATCAGGTTTCAACAAATTATTTGGGGGGACACAAACATTAGGAGCACTGCAAAGTCCTAACTCCTAGTACCTCAGAATGTGACTGTATTTGGAGATAGAATCTTTATAAAGAGGTAGTTAAAGTAAACTGAGGTCATTAGGATGGGCCCTAATCCAATATGACTGGTGTCCTTATAAGAAGAGGAAATTTGGACACAGACAAGTACAGAGAGAAGTCCACGGGAAGACGGAGATGAACATCTACCGGCCAAGAGAGAGGCCTCAGAAGAAACCAACCCTGCTGACAACCTTGACCTCAGACTTCTAACCTCCAAAACTGTAATAAAATAAATTTCTGTTTAAGCCACGCACTCTTTGGTGCTTTGGTACTTTGTTATGACACCCTAGCAAACTAATGCAGTCAGGAATTTGCCGAAGTTTCATTGGTCACTGGTATACTGCTATAAGTTTTAAATGAAACCTATACTTTAAAAAACTAATAATATTTTATGTCAAAATATCTGACTGTCAAGCAGAATTTTAATTTTTAATATATCATTTAATAATGAAATGTCATTAACATTTTAATATAGTTTTAATACTGAATAATTCTCTGGAATTTATCTTTTATACTTTTTCCTTTCTAAATAAGATTAAAATCTCCTAGTAAAAGGAGATTTATACTTTATAATATAGTACATGGCATACAAATAAAATCTTAAAAGTATTTAATAGTTAGTTATATCTCAAACTTTATTACTTAATGAATCAGTTTCTATACACTGCTTTCAATCACTTTTTATTAACTGCTTCCAAAACCCGCAACAGGTGCAAGAATAGATTGATGATATCCAAGTAGAGGCTGATGGCAGCTAATACATACTCTTCAGGTGACAGCCTATGCATCAAGGAGTGTGTGTCATAGATGATGAATCCACAGAAAAGAAGGGCTCCTACAGCAGCCAAGACCAACTCCACTGTCTCACTGTAAAAAAATACCTATAGGCAAGAGATTAAAATAATAATTTTATATTTAAAAACAGCATTAAGAATACTTAAGTTACTTGCTCTTAAGTTATATATTCTACCTATGTATTTAATAATGCTGTACAACTTTGAATACAAATGTTAAAAGTAGAAAAAGGCAAGGCAGGTCCACTACTGTTGTATGAAAGGGTGAATGGATGAACCAATGGATATCCTCCTTTTATTAAATTACCCACCTGACTTTGAACAGTAGCATTCCAAATATAAATAATTTAAAATATATTTCTTATTCAGAATTACATGTGCCACTTGAAGGTTAGCAATTACAAGTGAGGGACTCTTTCTATGTAATTTAACTCATTTGTTCATTCATCTTCCTTTCCATCAATAATATTGGCATAAGACCTTGATTTTTTAAAATATCATTTTAAATTCATTCTACATACAAATGTTCCCAGATAATTATAACCAAGTGTCTGACCATAAGATGCTTCCTATAGCTTTTTGAGATTATTTATATTTCAAGTTACCATCCTAAAACAACTTACCTTCAAGATTCCTGACAAGCACAAAATCCACAAAGTAGCAAATAGTCTATAAAAACAAAATATTAATAATTTAGAATATTGTTCCTAACCAAAAAACTTTGTAAACCCATTCAACATTTTCTGAAGAAATAAATCCATCCTGATATTTGCCTGATAATTGAAATGTAAGAATTCTTTACTGTACGATGAATACTGTAGAACACCCAGAAATGGAAAGAACAGCTATCTATTCAACATTTGTTTTTATGGTGTACAAAACTAGTTAAGAGTATCATTTTTAAAGTTTTCAATTGGAACATAAATATTGACATAAGCTAAAAATCATTAGAAGTATTTTAATTCTTCTAGAAATTAAAAATCTATAAATGAACACAGAAAATCTATAAATGAACAAATGAAACAAAATTGCATTTTTTAACCAAATAACAATAACAAATTATTCTGTGAACATGCATATCCTTTAGAGTGATTGGGATTAACAACAGTTTAGACACTGAAGATTATTGAACTTGAAAACAGCAACAGACACTAACCAGAATGAATCAGAGAAAAAAAGACTAGGAAAAAAAAAAATGAACAGAGCACCAGTGAACTGTGGGACAACATCAAGAAGGTTAGCAAATATGTAGTTGGAGTCTCAACAGAGAGGAGAAAGAAGGGGAACTTAAAAATGTTTGAAGAAATAATGGCCAAAAATGTTCCAAATTTGATTAAAACTTTACACTGACAGATCCAAGAAGCAGAAGAAATGTGAGAAAAACACACCAAGGAATATCATAATCAGATTACTGAAAATGTTAATCATATTACTGAAAATTACGAAGAAAATGTTAAAGGTAGCTAGGGGATAAAAGACATATTATGTAGAGACACAAAGATAAAAAAGCAGACTTCTTGTCAGAACTACACAAGCCAGAATACAGTGGAGTGACATCTTTAGAGTACTGAAAGTAAGAAAAAGCCCAAACCTAGAATTCTGCACCAGCAAAAATTACTCTCAAAAACAAAAGTAAAATGAAGATTTTTTTGCAGACACACATAAGCTGACACTAACAGACCAGCACTATAAGAAATGTTAAAAGGAAATCCCTCAGACAGAAAAATATTAAACGGAAATTTGGATCTACACAAAGAAATGGAGAACAACAGAAACAGTAAATATGTGGGTGAACATAAAAGGCTTTGTCTATATTTTAAATCTCTTAAAGAGTTAAAAATAAAAGAGCAAAAATAATAATAATGTATCATGAGGTTTATAACATATGTGGAACAAAGTTATGGCAACAATAGCACAAAGGTAGAAGAGAAGCAACCTAAGTATACTGCGCATGAAATGGTATATTCTTGAAGGCAGACTATGATAATTTAAAGATGTATACTGTAAAACCTAAAGCAACCTCTATTTAAAAGAACTACAGCTAATAACTAATAAAGGAGATGAATGGAATTAAATAATCCAAAAGAAAAAGAGGAGAAAAGAAACAAAGTAACAAAGAATAGATAGGACAAACAGACAGAAAACAAGTGGCAACAGAGTAGGCTTAAGTCCAACCATATCAAAAATCACATTAAATATAAATGGTCTAAACAAGCCAATTAATAGCAGAGATGATCAGGTTGGACAAAAAGTAAGATCCAACCATATGCTGCCTGAGAGAAAACGATTTTAACTCTAAAGACACAAATAAGCTATATATAAAAGGATGGAAAAAGATATACCATGCTAACACAATCAATAGAAAGCTGGGGTGGCTATCTTAACAAAGTAGATTTTAGGGCAAGAATATTACCAGAGATAACCCCTTCATGATGATAAGGGGATCATCAAGAGGACATACAATCCTGAATATTTATGCATATAAAAACAGAGCTTCAAATAACATGAAGCAAAACTTACAGAATTAATAGGAGAAACAAACCAAGCCATACTTGTAGTTGGAGATTTCAACACCACTTTTGCATTAACTGATAGAATAAGCAGGCAGAAAATTAGTAAGCCTGCAGAAGACTTGAATAATGCTATCAAGCAACTTGACCTAATTGACATTTATTAAACACTCCTCTAACAAGAGCAAAATATACATTCTCCTCTAGTACGCAAAGAACATTTACCAAGATATCATAAAATGAATCTCAATAAATGCCAAAAGACTGAAATCATATAAAATATGTTCTTTAACAACAGAATTAAATCAGAAATTAAACATACATAGTATTATAATCCACTTTGGTGAATCAAGGGCATAGTGAGATTCCAGCTCTCAGTTTTCTTGCTGGAATGGCCACAGAATTTCTTGGATACATCTGGTATACTTAAGTTAGACTGATGTATCTTGCCACCTCACCATATAGATCCTTCAGGATTGAAAAGGACTCAGGACCTGCTTTTTCATACTTAAACCCTAGGGAAACTCCAAAGCTTCTGCACCAAGAAGTATGGGGAAGGTGGTATTAAGAACTGTAAGGCAACTGAAATTTTACCTACTTGTAAGCTAGTAAGTTAGTCTGGCAGAATTTCATGGATGTTAAGTAGAAGACATGCGACTCTTAGGTCTGAGATGAAGAGTGGTTTATGACAGCAATAGCAGTAGCTGAAGAACAGGCACAGGAGACAGGTGTTGTGGGAGTAAAGAAATGAAAGAAATAGAGGACAGAAGGTGAAGAAAGAAAATGAGACAGTGATATTTAAGATTTCAGCAATGAAACAACCCCTAGTGATGACAATCACTATGATGTGACGTCTACGATGTGGACACGGCAGGAAGATGAAAGCTGCCAAAGTAGATAGAGGTCCAGAGATATCAAGAAGCTAAGGTGATGGATGGGCCTAAAATGCAGTTTGATGCTATCGTCTTTAAAGCATGAGGGAGGCTTGACCAAAAAGGGAATGAGTAACAGTAATGAGCAAGAGTATGAAGCATATAGCCAGACAGCATAAACCTTAAAGCAATGAATGTCCAGCATGCTGAGGAACAATGAAAGGAGCATTAGGGGACTGAAGCAGTTTTCAATACTAACCCCCCATCCCAAACAACATAGGGTGTGGGGGAATGAGCAGCTAGAGAACAGTGTTCTCAGGGAGGAATCGAGTTTCAGCTGAGATAAGGAAGAAGAAAGAATTTATTCTGAAGAGGCTAAAATATAAGGAAGATATATAAGGAGTTCTAGAGTCTATAGTAGAGTGGATGGGAGGAAGGGGTACATATGGAGATTGGGATGGGAAGAAGCAGAGAGAGAAACCACATATACATCATAAATCATACATAACATACAAATATATAAAAAACACCCCCCACCAACATACATATAAGACAGGAAAGGAAAAAAAAACATGTTGCCTCTCCCTAAATCAAACTCCATTCTAATACAACTATAAGCATCCTGCACAATTGTCAGTGTTGGCTGACCAACTATATTTTACCCCCAAGAGACTTCTGGTAATCTGGATTACCAGAAAAAAAGGAGGAGGAAAGAAAGTTTTGTAAAACTAGACCACTTGTAAATTTTTAGTGTTGTAACTGGAAAAAGAACAGAAAATGTTTGAGTGATTATGTGCCAACAGAAGGCCATTGTGAACTTAGGAAAGAGTCTATGCATTCTTACCAAGGTGAGGGCGATACAGTACCATTATCCTAGTATAAAAAGGATCATTCCCTATATTAATTAGTTTGAAGAATGATACAGGTTAATTTAGATGGATCAAAAAGATTTTAAAGTTCATGCAGACTCCTGGATCATAATTACCTTGCTTTTGCCACAAAGATGTAGAGGTAACATTTGGTAACAGTTATGCTAAGACAAAGATCTAAATAATTTAGGCAAATTTCATACCATTTATAAAGCATGCAAGCCTAGCCTCTCTAGAAGGCTTAAATTTTTTCGCATTCACTTCCCTTTCAATACGGGGGAAGCAAAAGACTCAAAGCCACTTTTCATCTCCTAGCATGCTCTGGGAGAGTACTCAAAGGGATGACCTCTCATTACCCTCCATTTTTAAAGTATCCAAAGCTAACAGTATAGAACTTCTCTCAAAACTAGGTAATACTAAATATACTTATCTATCATAACCATGATATATATAACTTACCCTGCTCCAAATTTGCTGAAATCTCTCTTAGATTGTAGAGTACATACAGTCAAGCCAAGAAATACTGCAGTAGTCAGTATAAAAGCTTGCAGAACAATATACACATCATAGAAAGTAACTGTAAAATTACAAAACACGGATTTAAAATACATACAAACATACTCAATATAAAAGTTTTTTTCTAGTGGGAAGCAGCCACAGAGCACAGGGAGATCAGCTCGTGCTTTGTGACCACCTAGAGGGGTGGGATAGGGAGGGTGGGAGGGAGACGCAAGAGGGAAGAGATATGGGGATATATGTATAGCTGATTCACTCTGTTATAAAGCAGAAACTAACGCACCGTTGTAAAGCAATTATACCCCAATAAAGATGTTAAAAAAAAAAAGTATTGGTTTCTTTGTACACTTGAAACTAATAAAATATTATAAATCAACTATACTTCAATTTTTTAAAAAAAGAAATGTTAGTGTATGGGAGGATGTAAAAAAAAAAAGTTTTTTTTCTGTCATATAACAGAAATGCCTTATTTTGTCCTGTACTACTTGCTAATAAAAACAATTATGGAAAGATTCCTTATTCAGTCTTCAATACTGGTACAGTAAAACCACACCCATAGTGCAATAAACAGGCTCCAAAATATACAACATAAGGGGTCATGTTATTATGAAGTTAAAGAAATGACTAGAGAGATATTACACAGCTAGTTGGTTTAGGAGTTTGGGGGATATGGTGAAATGATTCTCACCCATTTCTGTCCCCACTGCAGTTTATCACCATAGTTGACAGTGGTGACTGTCAACTCTGGCTTAAATATCAATAGGATATTCTATAACAACCTAATTGGGAAAAGAATTTGAAAAAGAATAGATACATGTATATGTATAATTGAATCACTTTGTTGTACACCTGAAACTAACACAACATTATTAATCAACTATACTCCAATATAAAATAAAAAGTTAAAAAAATATATATATATCAGTAGGGATGGTTCTGGGTCCTGTGGCTGGCTGGGAATTCCTAGGCAAGAAAAATATTGGGGCTGTCTGCCATTTACCAATACCATAGGGAACAGAAACCAACCACTAATTGCTTTATATCCAAATCTGCATTATCTTGGAGTACATTATTGGGGGTTTACTGAATATATAACGAATTCCCTTCTGAAGTTTTAGAATGACCATCTGGATTGACTATGGCTACTGTAATACAACTGCTTAACATTTTAACAGAATACTAAATTATAACCTCTTTAAAGGAAATTACATACTTTGAACCCAAAACCATTTAAGTAATTTTTAATTTGAGGGGGATTAATTATTCAGTTCTTTCTATTCCTAAATGCTAACTAATTGGACTTTCTCTACTTATGCCATTACAGGGTTAGGAAGATGAACAAAGAAAAGGTAAACCATGAAATCACTTTTGCTTCTCATTAGAAATTTCAGTGTAAGATTAGGTGGATTCCAATAACCCTGAAATAAATCTCTCTCCTACATCCCTTACAGAGAAGACAGTGATGGACTTGATAATAACATTAATAGTAACATTAATAGATAATAACACTAATAATAAGTAAATATTAATAATACTTCCTTTCTATGCTGAGAAATTTCAACCCTATTTTTTTTAGTTGTTATTATTATTTATTTATATTCTGATTCTTTTATAAAAGGAAGAGATGAATTACCAAAAAATAGATTCAATAAAACTGGCATAAAAAAGTTAAAAATAGTAATGACAAAACAGAAAGAGATAAATATATTAACAATAAGGATCAACAATTTACTGTTATTGAGAGTAATAGTCAATTCTGATCTTTTTAGTATGCCAGATTAATCATTCTGAGTTAATCAGAATTTTTATTGTTAATAAATCACAAAACTTTTTACTTGAGGCATTACATAGAGTACATCAAGTAACTATAACAGATACTTCCTTTTAAATATATATTTAACACAAAATACAAAACAGAAATGAACACTGTTTCTTGTAGTGCCATTTGATGAAATATGAGGATATAATAATAAAGTACAGTTCAATGCAGACAATTTGAGATACTGAGCTTATGTGATGAAAGTACATGGCTCCAAACATGTTATCAATTCTTCTAAGCTCCCTTTAAATAAGGGAAAAGATTAGCTATGGTTGTCTTATTTTCACAAATGGATAAACAAAATGAATACTGTTCTTATTCCTATTGTCTTCCTAATTCTTTTCCACTTCCTCTAAACTCAGTTAACTACACAAACATTTAATTTTTGCTTATATTTTAGGAATTCTTCATCCTATGCCATATTTTTTAATATGACATTCCATGATGGTAAGCTTTAGCCCCAAACACGTTTTTATCCAAAACATTTACCAACATTAAAAAGTTACTGTAACATATGGAAGCATAATTATGGCTTACCAACGAAGGCCACAGTCAGAGCTTCCAACAGTGTCTAAAAAAAAGAAATTGAAATTACATAGATGCATGTAAAATTTATACTATGTTATGTACATGTTCTAATTTCCAGGAGTTCAATGTGATTCCATATGCATGATCTCATTTTAGCTTCAGAGCAGCCTTGTGAAGTATATGGGACAGATAATAAGCCCACCATAATGAAAATGAGACCTCAATGTATTAAGTGAGAATATTCAGAATTCCTTTTTTTTTTGGCTGTGCAGCACAACTTGCAGGATCTTAGTTCCCTGACCAGCGACTGAACCCAGGCCACCGCAGTGAAAGCGCCACATCCTAACAACTGGATCACCAGGGAACTCCTGTGAGAATATTCAGATTCTAACTGTGATCCCATTACTCCTTGAACTCAACTAGATTTTTCATACCTGTAACAGGAAGATTCTAAAAGTAATATGGAAAATTCTATTATTCTCACTCACTATAATGTAAATAAAAATGAAACTGCAAATCACATGCACATTTATAAAAACCTCACTACCTCACACAAATAAACACAGGAAGAATAAAATATTTAAGTAGTACTTTGGTGTGGCAGAGTCTTAAACTGTCTCTGAATATTCGTTTTTTCTTTCTTCCTTAGTAACAGAATTTTTGCCTCAACACACAACTGTTCAGATTAATCATTACATTTTTCAGCCTCCCTTGCAGCTAGATCTGGTCACAAGACTATATTCTAGTCAACGGAATGTGAGCAGAGAGGCATACAACTTCAAAAAGCAAAAAGGCTTGCTCTCTCCTTTCTCTTTTCATTTTTTTAAATAAATGGATAGAATGTAGATATGGTGGTGAGCTATCTTATACCATGCAACACTTTAGAGATGTCTGAACCACAGCAGATGAATGGGCCCCTGAGAATTTCCCTAAACAGTCACTCAGATTTTTATATGAAAGAGAAGTAAACCATCTTGTTTAAGCCATTGTTATTTTGTCATTGTTTAAGCCATGTCAAAAGTAGCTAAACTCATATCCTAAATAAGAGTTAGGGATATTGAGCTTCATCCTCTAGCTTCTCTTTCCCCTTAATTACATATCTTTGTTTTATATGCTTACTCTAGTTAGATTTTATCTGATAGAAGATTATCATAAAGGTAAAGCCTTGAATTTTTTTAAAAAACTCATTAATTTTGTTCTGTTACTGTAACACATGTATATGCATTCAATTAAATAAATAAATTTAAAACTCAGGAATAAATGTTAAAGGAACAGATATTGTCAAAGTACTCACAAATCCAAAAAGCAGGTACAGGTTAAGGGGATGCTTATGTCTGTTTAAAGTCAAGGCTAAAATGAAACCCAAAGATCCAAGGGCACACACCAAAATTAAGGCAGGACTGAAAGACAAAAAATTAAATCATTCTCAAGTTTAAAAATACTATAGTTTTATCCAATTTAATAAAATTTGTCTATGTATTTGTGAAAGTACAGGAAAAAAAAATCTGAAAGGCTCTACACCAAACTGTCAAAAGAAATTATTTTTCCATGGGGAAAATTTGAGGACTGTGAGATGGGGAGGAGCAGGAAGACAAAGAATCTTCCCCACAGGGACTTCCCTGGTGGCGCAGTGGTTAAGAATCTGCCTTTCAATGCAGGGGACACAGGTTAGAGCCCTGGTCCGGAAAGATCCCACATGCCTCAGAGCAATAAGCCCATGTACCACAACTACTGAGCCTGCGCTCTAGAGCCTATGAGCCACAACTACTGAGCCCACATGCCACAATTACTGAATCCCGCAGGCTCCGCAAGAGAAGCCACTGCAATGAGAAGCCCACACACTGCAACAAAGAGTAGCCCACATCCGTCGCAACTAGAGAAAGTCCGTGAGCAGGAACAAAGACCCAATGCAGCCAAAAATAAATAAATAAATAAAAATTAATTAAAAAAAAAAAAGAAGAATCTTCCCCACAATGAATGGGGAAGACTTAGCCTTTTTACTTCATGAACTTCTAACATACTTGAATAATTTTTGCAATTAGCATACTGCTTTTTTAAACTAAAATACAATACATAAAAACTATTAAATAATAAACCAATTTTATACCTAACTACTTTTTTAGGGTATTTACTATATAGCTGTAATTTAAATTAAAGAACTTTACTCCAAATAGCAAACTAATAGTTCAAGATTCCCCTTTTGTAAAGGGAGAATAGAAATTATCTACTTCTAAGAAAATATTCATTCTCTACTTTTCCTTTCCTTTAATATAAAGAACCTATATTACTTTTAGCCGTGGAAATAATTATTTTGGAGGTCAGATCTTAAACAAATTAGGGATGAATCATACGGAACTCCTTTGAAAACTTTTCAGTGAAAATTTCCTAATTGTGAACCAACACTAAGGTAAGTTAAACGTTTTTTAAGTACCTTTACTTTTCAAGCACTGTCTTGGGCTTTGGGGACAGGGCATAAGTCTAATAAACACACAAAAAACTAAGACTTAGAAAAACTGCATACACAGTTAAAAATTCTTAACACTATTCCAGGAAATGAGGACTTAACCCTATGAAATTAAGCTAAAAAGTTTAGAGGTAAATACCATATCGTAGAACATTTTCCTTATCAAAACTTATTTACAAGAGCTAATAATGAACCTTTTTTACGTTCTAACCTTAAAAGTTAATAGAAAAAAAAACTAACTTTGCTCATATTATGCCCTTTCAGTGATATGCAACGGCTGAAAATGATTCAGAACCATGTCATTACCTTACCTTTCATGAACAAATGTCCGTATAGAATCAAAGTATAAAAAAAACGTGGATGTCACTGTAGTTAAGAGAACTTGCAGAGAAAGGATGCTGTAGACTTTTCTTAGAAAGCCTGAAAGAGAAAAAAGTTACACATGACTATTTTCTTAAGCATTTATCAAAGAACAGCAAGATCAAATTTCTTCTTAGAAACATTAACTTGTTATATGAATTCTTTTTAAAATCTTAATCCAAATAATGCAACCTGTAACTAAAACTAAAAACAAAACAACGCCGCCCCCAAAAATCAAAAATTTTAAGTGATAACTATCCTCCAGGAAGCATGAGCTTAAAAAAAATTAAGTTAATGGGCCAGAATACAAATGTTTTCATCAAAATAAAAAGAAAACATTAAATGCATATTTGTAAAACATACAACAAAGCAAAAGATTAAAAACAGAACATTTTAAAGAACAAAGCTATGTTGAAACTGAAAAGCAGGAATAGAAAGCATATGGTTAGATATAAAATTAAAAAAGAAATCTTAATTTCCAAGCAATACAAATGTTTCCCCAAAATGAATTTCTCCATAAAAGGCAAACAATATTTAAACTTATTTTCACTCACCTATTTTTATTTCTCACTTCTAGTACCTTTACCTCTAGTTTCTATATAAGAAGTTCTTACTTTCAAAATATTACCGACATCCATATATCAACTCCAAATATCAACTCCAAGGCCTAATGATCTAAAAATACTTATTAACGTCTTCTGAGCTACAGATGACATAAATGATACAGTGAACACCCAACTCACCACCAGCTTCAGAAACAAAACATTAACAACAGTTCTCACCTCTCCTTAACAAACTGCTAATCATCTTTCAAGATTCACCCTTTCTCGGGACTTCCCTAGTGGTCCATTGGTTAAGACTCGGCACTCCCACTGCAGGGGGCCTGTGTTCGATCCCTGGTCAGGGAACTAGATCTGGCATGCCACATTTAAGAGCCTGCATGCCGCAACTAAAAGATCCCGCAGGCCACAACTAAGACCCGATGCAGCCAAACAAATAAATAAATAAATGTTAAAAAAAAAAAATTCAGCCTTTCTCAGTTCCCCAGTCTGAATTAAATGTTCCTCCTCATGTTCCCAAGGGACCCTAAATATACTTCTAGTCACTTTATTTTATAGTGATACATCTAATTGTCTTTCACTATTAGACTGTAAAGACTAAAAAGCTCCCTAATAATAGGATAATAATATTAATTTTTATACTCCTAGCACCCAGCCAAGGAGTTGGCACAGAATAAATACTCATTAAATTTTATATGCTTTTAAATAAACTTATATTGAATTAATGAAAAGTGAATCTTGCCAGTCAGGGAAAAGGTCTTATTCTGAAACAATAATGGAGCCACATAACTTCTATAGAGCATTGTTCTTAGGCAAGAAAAACACTATTGAATGACTTTTACCCAACAAAAGATGTGATATTGTCTCTTGACTCTCATGACAAGGCGAATATGATAAATGTTCTCTTTGAAAAAAATTCGTACCAAAGACCTGGTTCCTCAAGGAATGATGAAGTGCTTTGACGGCATGTCTGCCAAATATCGAATAATAAAATAAATATTTCGTAAGAATAAGGGAATTTTCATAAATACTAAAGATTTAATTCTTAAAGACCCCGCAATTAAATCTTAATCAGTGTTTCCTTCTGGCACCCTTTCCAAAACATAGTGAGTTTTTCCTAATGTCTTGAACAGGTTTTAATGAACATATATCGTAACCAGTGACTCACAATCACAGTGAGAATCAGTCCTACTTTGGCCTAGGCAGAGGTAATCTTGAACAAAAAGAAGATAAATAGTGTTCATCTCCACAACCAATCTACAACTTACTTTCTTAAAAAGGCCCTGGTGTCTGCAAGCTTTGGGAAGTCGTTTCTGCCTTTTTCAAAAAAGCAAAGAATCTGCCATAGACAATGTTATTTGGGCTATGTTTCCGCAAATTTAATTCTAAACCAAAGGTCAAACCATTATTCCCCCAAGGGATTTTCTGGACTGTAAAAAGATCATATTCTTTACTTCTGATACCCTACAATGTACCTTATGTAACTCAAACCCATTGCACATAATATATATTCTCAGTTAAGCGGTGAAAGTCAATGTTAATCCTTAACATTTTATGGACCTGTTCTACAGTCAAAACAGTGTGTTTAATGTTTATTTGTATATGTGCGTGTGCACAAGTGCATATGTGATAAAAGACTGGAAGAATACGAGTGAACGTGTTAATAATGGTTTTCTTTGGGCAGTATGACTGAGGGTGATTTCCATGTTCAGTTCTTTGCTAATCTGTTTTTTTAATATATCACCAATAAATATTTATTACTTTTGTAATAGAAAAACATTTTAAAGAAACCTATGCAGGGGGCTTCGCTGGTGGCACAGTGCTTAAGAATCCGTCTGCCAATGCAGGGGACACGGGTTCAAGCCCTGGTCCGGGAAGATCCCACATGCCGCGGAGCAACTAAGCCCGTGTGCCACAACTACTGAGCTCACGCTCTAGGGCCCGGGAGCCACAACCACTGAGCCTGCGCTCTAGGGCCCGCGAGCCACAACTACTGAATCCCGTGCACCTAGAGCCCGTGCTCCGCAACAAGAGAGGCCACCGCAACGAGAAGCCCGCGCACCGCAACAAAGAGTAGCCCCCACTCGCCGCAACTAGAGAAAGCCCACACGCAGCAACGAAGACCCAACGCAGCCAAAAATAAAATCAAAAAAAAAAAAAGGAAACCTATGCTAAGCCAATAAATTCATCATAAAAATAATCCTTATGCAGATACTCTAAATCACAGCTTTTCTATACTCTTTAAAAATGAGAACTTAAATAAAATCTCACAAAAAGTAACACCTGATACCCATTTTGAATAACTAACATAAAAAGTGGCAAAAGATATACATACACAGCTCACAGGGAAAAATAAAAGATCTGATATGAAAAGAAAACAAGCCAAACAACAATCTTTCAATTTCTTTTTTTTTTTTTTTTGAGTCCTAATTTCTCCCCTTCTACTTCTCCCCTTTCTACTCAAACTTAACAGGCTAAACCAGGAACTCTTCATTTCTACCCAATCTGTAACCAGCACCAACATCCCCCAAGCCAAAAATGTAGGAGTCATCTCTCATTCCCCTTCCTTTTCCCAATCCATCAACAACTACCATAGCTTCCACCTGCAAAGTCGACCACCTCTGGTCTCTGCAGCCTCTCCAGTCAGTCTTATGATCTCTCACCTGGACTATTAAAGCAGCCTTCTAATTGGTCTCTGTGCTTTCACTGGTCCCACCTGTAGGCCCAACCCATTCTCCACAGCTGTCAGCAATCTTTTTGTAACGTAATCCATATCACGTGACTCCCTGCTTAACTACTTTTAATGGCTTCCCTTAAACTTAGAATAAAACTTTGAAGATTTTATGGGGCCTACAGGCCCTACATGATATGGAACCTCTCTGAACTCATCTCATATACTACTCTTCCTTTTCCTCACCATGCATTACCCTCACTAGCCACCTTTCTGCTCCCCAAACATGCCAAATCCTTCCTGCTTCTGGGCCTTGCCCTTGCTGTTTCCTCTGCCTGAAATGCCCTTATCATTCTTTACATGAAATGATGGTTTAACTTCTGACACTCCCTTCAAGTGACTCACTTCTAACAAAAAGAATAAGGCAGAAGTGGCAGTGTGTATTATTTCTAAGTCATAAAAGGCAACACCTGTCAACTATACCTCAATAAAAACTTTTTAAGGCAATATGGCTACCTACTTGCTCTTTCTTAGATCACTTGCTCTAGAGCAGTGTTTATCAACCTTATTTTTAATTGCCCATCTAAGAAGCCTTCTGAACATTTTTATCCTAATAGCCCTCCAATAAAATTTTAATGCCACAGGGACTTCCCTGGCAGTCCAGTGGTGAGGACGCCACACTTTCACTGCTGAGGGCCCAGGTTCAATCCCTGGTCGGGGAACTAGGATCCCAAAAGCCACGTGCCATGGCCAAATTAAAAAAAAAATTTTAATGCCACAAATATACTGTACATATGTTTATGTATCACAACTCTTTGGAAGGCTACAAACCATTGAAATACCTGAGATTTTTTGCTCTCCACCTCAGGAACCAATTTTCACCCTCTTGGAGGTTGTCCCCACTGAGAATGAACACTGTAGGAGAAGCCAGCTGCCAATGCTGTGAGAAACCTCAAGCAGCCCTCTGGAAAGATCCATGAGAAAGTAAGGTCTCCTGCCAACAGCCAGTGAGAAACTGAAGCCTTCTGCTAATAGTGATGTGAGTGTGCCTTCCTGCAAGCGTATCCTTCACCACCAGTCAGGACTTCAGATGACTGCAGCCTCAGCCAGCATCCTGACTACACCTATGACAAATCCTGAGCTAGAATCTCTCAGCTGCCTGGTTCTTAAAAACTGATAATAAACATTTACTCAAGCCAGTAAGTTTTGTGGTAATTTGTTACACAGCAATAAAGACTAATACAGATTTTGGTACCTGGAAGTGGGATGCTGCTGTACCAAAAACCTAAAATATGGAAGAGGCTTTGGAACCAGGTAGTGGGTAGAAGTGGGTAGGTCTTTGAGGTAAAAGCTCAAAGAGCCTTGAAGAAACTATAGAAGGATGACGCCTTTACAGAGGCTGTGGGTAAGGACGTAAAGAGAGGAAAATCTTATGGAAACTGGAGGAAACAGAATCCTTGTTATGTACCGGCAAAAAATTTAGCAACACTGTCACCTGTGGGAACATGGAAAGTAGAAGATGTGCCTAATGAAGTGGTGATCAAAGTAAGGAGATTTCCAGACAGAGCATGCACTTGCTGCCTTCTTGCTGCTCATACTAAAATGCAAGATGACACAGCATGTGATGATAAAATCCTTTGTTAGAACCTCACAAAGGGACTTACCTGGCGGTCCAGTGGTTAAGACTCTGCGCTTCCTCTGCAGGGGGCATGAGTTCCAGCCCTGGTCAGGGAACTAAGATCCCGCACGCCGCGTGGTGCGGCCAAAAAGAAAACAAAACAAAACGAACCTCACAAATATCCAACATTGTACCTCAGAAAAAATCATTCAAACAATAGGGCTTCTGAGAGGCTTGAGGAAACAGTCACTCATCATCTCAGCCAAAACTCACTCTAAGACATTTGGGTGTGGCTTTTATCTAATGGAGTGAACCTCAGTAAGAATCATAGGAGACCCACAAAGTTTTCTGAAGAATTTTATTGGCAAAAATACCACCAAATTATGCTTGTCTTACCTTTGGATGTTGGGTGTGTGGATACAGGTAATTAAAAAATTCTTTAGTTCCACAGAGTCTGAGAGGAAATGTACTCATACGAGCTACACTTAAGGAACCATAGGCAAGGAGCCTCATCCATACCTTTAGATAACAAGATTCTGAACTTTGAGCTGATGTTATAATAGGATAAGACTTTTAGAGGGGCTTAGCTTGCATGTGGAAGAAAGAAAAATAATTTGTAGCCAGAGGGAAATAAATATGCCTGTAAGTTCTTTGACACATCTTCAAAAGGTGGAGCCTAAATACCCTCCCCTTGAATGTGGACTGGACTTAGGAACTCGCTTCTAATAAATACAATAAGGAAGATGTGATGGTGTGTGGGACTGCCCTGACTAGGTCATAAAAGACACTGTAGCTTCCTCGATGGTCTCTCACGGATTGCTTGCTCTCGAGGAAGCCAGCCACCATGCCCATGACACTCATGCAGCCTATGGAAATGTCATGTGGCAAAGAACAAAGGCCTCTGTCAACATCTGCATGAATGAGGTTTCCAGGAAGCGGATCCTCCAGACTAGTCAAGCCTTAGCTGATTGCAGTCCCAGCCCACACCTTGAGTGGACTCTCATGAGACACCCTGCGCCACAGCCACCTAGCTAAACCTCTCCCAGATTCCTGACTCTCAGAAACTGTGTGAGGTAATAACTATGTGTTGTTTTAAGCGTCTAAAATTTGGGGTAATTTTTAATAAAGCAATAGATAACTAATACACCTGGCTAGCTCCTTCCAGTACAACACAACTGCCATCTCCTTTACGAGTTCTTTTCCTGGCCATTCCTGAACTAAAACTGCTGCTATTCTAGACCCTAGAGTCTACTCCATCACTGTTTCTTTTCTTCAGAGAACTTATCACTGTTAGTAGTCTATTTGTTTGCTTGACTCTTTAGGGTCTATCTCCCCTACTCCTCCACCCAAATAACAGCTCTAGAGAACTGAAATATTATCTGGTTACTGCTATATCCCTAGTATTGGTAGGGAGCCCAAGAAAGTTGCGTAAACAAAGAAAAACGCTCACCTGCACTCACCTAGCTAAAGAAATGTAGATTAAAACAAGATAACAAGAGTCAGTAAAGTACAGAGTCAGTAACACAACAAGAGTCAGTAAACTACAGCTAAGGGCGGAACCCAGCACATCACCTGACCTTGTAGGCGTTACTGGGCACAGTCACACTGTCATGTGTGTGTCCTCTATGGCTGCTCTTGCACCATGATGGCAGAGCTGTGCCACAGTGTCCTTAGAACCCACAAAGCTGAAAATATTTACCATTTGGCCCTTTGTAGAAAATGTTTGCCAACCCCTGATCTACCAGATTGCCAGATACTAAAAAGTTTGATGATCTCAGTGTTGGTGAGGGTGCAATAATAGAAGTAATACAATGGAAAATTGTATTTTCCTGATATACAAATAATACAATGGAAAATTATTCAGCCTTAAAAAGAAAACTCTGACGCATGCTATAAAATGAACACACCCTGAAAATATGCTAATTGAAATATACTAGTCACAAAAAGACGAATACTGATGATTCCACTTATATGAAGTTATCTAGAGTGGTCAAATTCATAAAACAAAAAAGTAGAGTGGTGGGGCTTGGGAGAGGGGAAAGTGGCAAGTTGTTTGATGGGTACAGAGTTTCAGTTTTGCAAGATGAAAAAGTTCTGGTGATTAGTTGCATAACAATGTGAATATATTTAACACTACACACTGAACTGTACACTTAAAAATGGTTAAGATGATAAATTTTTAATGTAGTATGTATTTTACCACAATTTTAAAAAAAATTTATTAAAAAAACTGAGTTCTATTGCCAAAATAGTTCCAAAATTCACTTCCAGAAATACAGATCAAGATTCTTAGCACATGAGCGCTTCATAAGTCCTCTCCCAGAACAAGTTCCAGCTGCCGGATAGGATGAAAATCTGCTGCAGCTTCTGTGATCAATTGGCTGAACTAGAGCGGACAATGAATTCCACTTACATGAAGCTGAGCATTCTAAATTCAAAATAATTTCTACCCGCGGGATATTACATAATAACTTATAACTAACATGTCATTTTGATTGACCTAGGAAACTTCCATTTCCAGCAAATGCCTCAATAATCCTCACATCTATGTTGAGTTTTAGGTCTTGCAGAGAGGAAACAGTAAACGAGATAGATATGGTCCCTGCCCTCACAGTTCTTACAATCCAGCAAAGAAGACAAGAACGTTGGAACCTGGAAACAAGTTCACACCCCCTAAACCAAAAACATCCAAGCAGATAACTCCATTCACGTATATGTCACGATGATAACATAATAAACTTATTTTAACCAAAAAAATAACCCTAGGTTTCTCTTAACTGAAAGATGCCAAATTCAGGCTACTGAGGTTTTCAACTGTCCCCTTCCCCACCGAAGACAGGGTTTAAGGCACGATGGGTTCCGGTTTCTGAGCGCACAGCTGGGGAACCACCTCCTCTCCCGCTGAGCCCCTGCGGTGGGAGAACGCTCTTCCTCCGAGCCGGCGGGGCTGGCAGGAGAAGGGAAGGCTGCCCTCTGAACCCCAGGACACCCGCGCTCTCCCCCGAGCCCGGCCGGTGAGGATGCTCGCCTCAGAGGCCGGCGGCGCGGCCGGACCGACTAGGCGCGGCCGAGACGGGCCCGGCGACGTACCCATTCGGATGTGCACGCTGGCGGAGGCCACGCAGCTGCCATAGTTGAAGTCGTCCTCGATGGAGGAGCAGGGGTAGCAGGGTTTAGGGTCCGCCATGTCAGAACGGCACACCCAAGTACCTTTCCGAGGGCAGACAACACCAGCACAACAGCCTCCAAGCCACTTCCGGAGGAGGCGGTCCAGCCCCAACTAGCCGAGCGGCTGCGGCCGAGCCAAGCCCCAACTAATCGATGATCTCGCCTCAAAACTTCAGTTAGGCTGAGAAAAAGGAGATGGCTTCAGACGAGGGTGGGAGAGAAAACGAGTTACGTTCTCGGCGTCATCTGAAGTGACGGTTTTCTCAGATTTTCCTCCACAAGCTTCTTCAATCTTCTGACCTGGTGAGTTGCTAAAAGTGATAAAAGCGAAGTCCCATTCATCCTTTCAACAAATACCCGTCTCATTCATATACTCTGTCAATAATCACATTAGAGAGACACTTTTAATTACATTATTTTTATTGAAGTATAGTTGATTTTATTTGCACTGTTTTTAATAATAACAATCCCTAAAATTATTGAGCACTTTCTATAAACCAGGCTTTCTTAATGAGATAATGTTTAATCCTGGAAGACAAGTCGGAGCCAACCAGGAAAGCGTGGAGTGATGTAGGTAGGTTCTCAAGGGACCAACATCTGCAAGGCGGCGGGGAGCAGAGAGCAAAGCTCAGTATGAGTAGGGCACAGATGGCAAAGTATGAGGCTGAATAGATAAAGGCCAGATCACTGTCTGCCAAACGTAGAATACATTGTAGAGTCATGACCACAGCCAGGGAAGAAGGGATGTTGCGGTACTAATAAAAGAAATGATGGTGGCAAACACGATGGATCAGAGTGAATATTCATGGTATTACTGTCATTTCAGTACAAAGATGAGGTGTAGATATACACAGAGTAATATCATCCCAGGATCCCTTGGAATTTTTATGACGCATTTACTTTGATACACCCACATTTGCCATCCTCACTTTAACCATAACACTCAAAAGACTTAGCAAGTAGAACTCAGAATAGCTGTGGAACGGTCTATTCTGAAACCAAATCCTTAAACTTGATGTTATTGGAAGCTTTTGTCTAAAGAGCTAAACTCAGGGCTTCCCCAGGGCTTCCCTGGTGGTGCAGTGGTTAAGAATCCGCCTGCCAATGCAGGGGACACAGGTTCGAGCCCTGCTCCGGGAAGATCCCACATGCCGCAGAGCAACTAAGCCCGTGCGCCACAACTACTGAGCCCACGTGCCACAACTACTGAAGCCCCCGTGCCTAGAGCCTGTACTCCACAAGAGAAGACACTGCAATGAGAAGCCCGCGCACCTCAGAGAAGAGTAGCCCCCACTCACCACAACTAGAAGAAAGCCCACGCACAGCAATGCAGCCAAAAATAAATAAATTAAATAAAATAAATAAAACAACGAAAAAAAGAACTAACCTCATTTCCATAAAGACAAGCAAAAAAAACTTACCTTTTATGATTTTACAGGCATTTCAAAAACACATTACTCATTTTAATATAAAGTCATAATAGGATTTATTATATAGAACTAACCAGAGTTGTCCTGGGAACCCACCATCTTTTTTTTTTTTTTAATGTCATACTCTTTTGCTTTTTTAAAAAATTTTTATATATTTTATTTATTTATTTTTTTTGGCTGTGTTGGGTCTTTGTCGCTGTGCTCCGGCTTTTCTCTAGTTGCGGCGAGCGGGGGCTACTTTTCATTGCGGTGCACAGGCTTATTGCGGTGGCTTCTCCTGTTGCGGAGCATGGGTTCTAGGCACGCGGGCTTCAGTAGTTGTAGCTTGTGGGCTCCATAATTGTGGCTCACGGGCTCTAGAGCGCAGGCTCAGTAGTTGTGGCAGACAAGCTTAGCTGCTCTGCAGCATGTGGGTTCTTCCTGGACCAGGGCTCAAACCCGTGTCCCCTGAATTGGCAGGCGGATTCTTAACCACTGTGCCACCAGGAAAGTCCAAACCCATTGTCTTATTGACTAAAAGCACCATCAGCAAAGTTTGATCTCCTACCTCTTACCATTTACAAAAAGTAAATTTCAGATGGATTGTGGATATAAATGTGAAAGACAAAACAATAAAACTTTGAGAAGATGATATATAGGAAAATTTGATTTGGAGGAAAGAAAAGATTTCTGAAACCAGATACAAACTAGCAGTTAACCCCAAAGGAGAAGATTGACAAACTAAACTATATTAAAATGAGGAACTTCTAGTAATCAAAATACACTATAAGAGAGTAAAAGCAAGTCACAGAACAGAGGAAGATATTTGCTACCCATGTAATGTACACAATGCTTCTTTCCAGAATATAAAAACAATTGTTACAAATCAAGAAAAACAGAGACAGGCAGCCAACAGGAAAAAAGGCAAACAGGCATCACACACACACACACACAAAATTACTAATAAACATATAAAAAGATGCTTACCCTCAATGTTCAGAGAAATGCAAATCAGTGCCACAATGAGATATCTCTACACATTCACCAAATGACTAAAGTTAAGAGGTTGACAACACCAACTGTTGAAAAGGTTGTGGATCAACTGGAACTCTTAAACTAGAACTGGCTTCATAGGCATGTAACCTGTACAATTGCATAGGGCCCTGCTTTCAGAAGGACCTTGCATTTGACTTAATGTTCAACTGTCGCCATTTTGCAATTCTTCATAATTTTTCCTTTGAACTTGTGTTTTATAAGTGAAAGCACAACGGAGCATGAGCAGAAGAGTTACACACAATATATAAGTGTGTACACTCTTCCATACCAACCATTTGCATTTAGCATTCAGGCAGCCCCATTAATGCAGAATTCTATTAGACCTGTAATGCATGGGAGTTAGGCTAGATTAAAACCAGTACAAGATGAAATTCCCTGGCGGTCTAGTGGTTAGGACTCTGTGCTCTCACTGCCGATGTCCCGGTTCAATCCCTGGTAGGGGAACTAAGACCCCACAAGCCTCACGGCATGGCCAAAAAAAAAAAAAAAAAAAGCAAAAGCAAAACAAAACAGTACAAGATAAATGTGTTACATCTGCAGCTTAGTAAAGAGAAAGGGAGGGAGGGTGCAGACAGCTGAAAGAGGCCAAGCTTTCCTTACCAACCAGAACTTACTTTGCAGAAAGAATGGTGTTCTAAGAAACATGAATGACCAAGGAATCCTATCATAACTTTTAAAATTTGTGTTACTTCCCAGCATTAGCCAACCACTTACACTATAAACGAAGATATAGAAGGAAAGAGAGATAGCACAACTATAGTTCGTTTTCCCTTTAGTCCATCCTTATCCGGAAGCTGAAGGTAGAGAGTGTTGGTAGATTGTGCACATATCAGGAAATGAAATAAAAACATTTTGAGTTAATTTCATGCAGCTTTTCCACAGTTGAAGTAAGAATGAAATACATAAGCATGTACAAGCTATGAAATACAAATTATGTAATTTTGATGATTCCACACACACGAGTTTGCATTTAAAACTGGCATTGCACAATATAAAGATCAATGGTAAAATCTGTGCTAATAACTTTAAATGATATTTTTTTCTTTACTTAAAATGACATTAAATAGCAAGTTAAAAAATCATGGCAGGCTTCCCTGGTGGCACAGTGGTTGAGAATCCACCTGCCAATGCAGGGGACACGGGTTCGATCCCCGGTCAGGGAAGATCCCACATGCCGCGGAGCAACTAAGCCCGTGCGCCACAACTACTGAGCCCACGCACCTAGAGGCCGTGCACCGCAGCAAGAGAAGCCACTGCAGTGAGAAGCCCGCATGCAGCAACGAAGACCCAACACAGCCAAAAATAAATAAATAAATTTATAAGGAAAAAAAAATCGTGGCAAGTCAAGAGACTGCAAAAGAAACAAAAAGCTTTCTGTTTTAGTACATTTAATGGGACTTCTCCCTGCCTTTTAAACAAGGGGCCCGCATGTTTATTTTGCACCGGGTTCCACACATCATGTAGCTGGCTCTGCTACTGCGACTGTATATGGAGAAAGCCCTTTGGAAAATTGTTTGCCAATATCCACCAAAGCTGAACATACACAACAAGGCCTATGACTCAGCAATTCCACTCCTACATGGAGTATACGCTCAACAGAAATGCATGCATATATTTGTAAAAGATGACCAAGAATACACATAGCAGCCTTATTCATAATAGCCAAAAACTAGAAACAACCCAACTGACCACTGTTGGTAAAATGGATTAAAAAATTGTGGTATATACTTGCATAGTTTCTACAATGAAAATGAACAAATTACTGCTATATACAACGTGAATGAACTTCACAAACCTTATGTTAAGCAAAAGAAACCAAATACAAAGAATATGCACTATGAGATTCTATGTAAAGTTAAAAAGCAAGCAAAAGGGGACTTCCCTGGTGGTGCAGTGGTTAAGAATCCACCTGTCAATGCAGGGGACACAGGTTCGAGCCCTGGTCCGGGAAGACCCCACATGCCATGGAGCAACTAGGCCTGTGCACCACAACTAGTGAGCCTGAGCTCTAGAGCCCACGAGCCACAACTGCTGAGCCCGCACGCCTAGAGCCTGTGCTCCGCAACAAGAGAAGCCACCACAGTGAGGAGCCCGCACGCAGCAACAAAGACCCAATGCAGCCAAACATTAATTACTTAATTTTTAAAAAGCAAGCAAAATTAACCTGTGGTCTTAGACATCAGGAAATTATCTTTGGGGAGTAAGAAGGGATAAGAACTGGGAGAAGGCACTTAGAAGGACTTCTGGGATGGCTGATTACATATGTTTACTTGTGATAATGTAGCAAGCTGTTTATACTGAGGGTTTGTGTACTGTTTTGTGTATTGTACTAAAATTTTTAAATTGTGTTTTTAAAAGTGACAAAAGTTATTTGCTCCCTCTCAGTTTAGATAAGAAAGTTACCTTATGACAATAAAGCACTTAATTGCAGATATGGAATCCAATAACTCAGTATCCTCTATTTTTTTTAAGTTTATATTTTCAAGAACAAGTTTATTTGTTGTCGTTGCATTTTGTTTTGTTTTTTGTTTTTGTTTTTTTTTGGACACACGGCTTGTGGGATCTAGTTCCCTGACCAGGGATTGAACACCAGCCTTCAGCAGTGAGAGCACAGAGCTCTAACCACTGTATCACCAGGGAATTCCCTCCTCTATTCCTTTAAAGCTGAAATTTCATACAGAGTGCTTTGTAAATAAAGTCACTAATCTAAACAAATTTCAGTGGTTTTAAAGACCTATCTGCATCTCTCCTCTTCCTGCATCTTTCCTCTTCTTTCTTACTGTCTCTTCTTCTTTCTCCCCTCCTTTTCATTTAATATGTTTGTTCTACCAACTACAGGCTAAAATCTCTTCTAGATTATTCCCAGTCTATAATAATTCTATCCTATTCCTAGATTGACTTGAAAACCTTTTTTTTTTTTTTTTGGCTTTTAGATAATAATCTGCGTTCAACATTGAAGGAAGTAGAGACTTAAGCTGCTACTATCTTAAAATTTTTTTTTATCTTTAGAGTTTTATCTACCACTCAAGTTTAGGGACCAGAGCAGTAGAGGTTTACAAATCTCATGAATTACCGAAAAAGAGCATGGGCTTTTAGAGCTAAATAAATTTGAGTCTGAATCCTAGCTCAATCACTCACTAACTTTCAAGCACCCAAGCTTATATCTCCAGGCCTGGATTTTTTCTACTGTAAACTAAGAATCAGAACACCTAAACTGTGGGTTTGCTGGAGTATTAACATATGTAACGTTGGAGACAACATGTGTAAAGCACTTAACTCTGTGATAGCAGGTGCTCTACTATCTCACCCTCACTGAATCTAAATAGGTAGGATTTGAGAGTTATTAAGGAATGGGGAGAATGTTAGAAGGAGGGAGGAAAAGCAGGCATTAAGCATGGCCAGAGGTAGAAATGAACACAACCACCATGAAACAGACTTTAGAGAAACTTGAACAGTAGGCCTTTATTATGTAATAGAGAGTCACTAAGGAAGTAATGTGATGAAATCTCTGTTTAATGTAGCTTAATTTGGAAATAAAATGGATTGGGAGAAAGCGAGCCTAGAGAGGCAACACAGTTTTGAGGTTAAGCCTCAATTTCCTCGTCTGTAAGATGCAGATGGCACAGATACCTACTTCAAGGAGCCCTCATGTGAATACATATGTGTGGTATAATAAAAAATTATTTTGTTTTTGTTCTCGGTTCCTGGCACAGAGCTTCAAAACCCTTGGAATTTCTGGAGTGATCAGAGTATCTTTTGTTATTCACAAAGAACCCCTTTCCTCCATATCTGAATTTATGCTAATTCATGAGGTGACTTAGGTGGGCCTTGAGATAGTTACAAGGAAGGGACTGGCCAAGCCAGAAAGACCAAGCTTGTGATTAGAGGGTTGGAACTTTCAGCCACACCCTCCTAGATCTTGAACTCAATCAAGTGGTCGATGATTTAATCCATCATGCTTATGTAACAAAATCCTAGATAAAATCTCTGAAACAGTGAGGCTCTGGGAGCTTGTTGGTTGATGAGAGCATCCGTGTCCTGGGAGGATGGTACACCTGGAGGGGACAAGGAAGCTCAGGACCCTTCTGGACCTTGTTGTGCTGTTTACCTCTTCATCTTGCTATTCATTTGTGTCCTTCATAATAAAATGGTCATCATAAGTATAGTGTTTTCCTGAGTTCTGTGAGTTGTTCTAGTGAATTATCAAATTGGTGGGGGCTGGATTCCGGGAACTCTCAAATGTGTAGTCAAATAGGCAGAAATACAGGTAGATTTGGGATACCTAAGACTTGCAGCTGGCATCTGAAGTGGGGTTAGTCATGTGGGACTGAGCCCTTAATTTGAAGGACCTGTATTAACTCTGGGTAGTTAGTGTCAGAAATGAAAGCCTTTGACCTTAACTTGTGGGGTCCATGCTAACTCCAGTAGTGAGTATTAGAATTAGATTCACCTGTAATACACTCAGTTGGTATTAGCATATTGTAGTTGGAACACAGTATGTAAAGTACTGACACAGCGCCCAGTACAGAGGAAGTGCTCAGTAAATGATAGCTGTAATTATTATTGGCTAGAGGCAAAATCATCACTTTTTTCATTTGTTAGACATTTGTTGAGTAATTACCCTGTGCCAAGCAGTATGCAAGGTACCCAAAGATGACTAGGGCTGTCCCACTACACTCCAACCCTCAACAAGCCCACGGGGAAATAAAAACAACAACAAAAAGTGATGATGGAAATAAGTACTGAGTGTTATAGAACCAAAAAAGGAATGATTAACTTTGGGGAGGTTATAAACGGCCTCACAGAGTGTTTTAGTTTGCTAGGGCTGCTGTAACAAATTACCACAAACTGGGATTTAAAACAATAGATGTTTCTTTTCTCACAGCTCTGGAGGCCACAAGTCAGAAATCCAGGTGTCAGCGGGGTCAGTTCTTTCTAGAAGCTCTTAGAATCTGTTCTATGTCTCTCCAGTGGCACCAAGCCTTCTACCTTCTGTGTCTCTATGTCTAAATCGCCCTCTTCTTATAAGGACACCAGTCACTGGATTAAGGCCCACCCTCATCCAGTATGACCCCATCTTAATTTGATTGCATCTGCAAAGAATTTGTTTCCAATTATGGTCAGATTTAGAGGTACCAAGGGTTAGGATTTAAGCACATATTTTGGTATTACACAAGTCAATTTACAACACAGAGGTGGTGACTTCTCAACTGGTCTCAGTGGATAAGTATGGGTTCACCAGGCAAGACATACTCAAAAAACACAAACATTGGCCTCCCTGGTGGCGCAGTGGTTGAGAGTCTGCCTGCCGATTCAGGGGACACAGGTTCGTGCCCCGGTCTGGGAAGATCCCACATGCCGCGGAGCGGCTGGGCCCGTGAGCCATGGCCGCTGAGCCTGTGCGTCCGGAGCCTGTGCTTCGCAACGGGAGAGGCCACAACAGTGAGGGGCCCACACACCCCAAAACAACAACAACAACAACAAAAAACACAAACATGAAATAACTAGTAAAGACAAATTGGAAAAGACTCAGACACTTATGAGAAACATTACAGAAGAAAAAATTTTGTGACTTATTGAATATAGCACCTAGCACAATGTCTGACACAGCAGTTGCTCAGAAATTCTTTTGAATATATCAATCAATTAATGAAAATTACTAAGAGTTCCCTTGGACATGTCACCGGAAACAAGGAGTTGATTTTTCAGAAAATGATCAGTTTGGGGCATGTTGATTTGAGATGAAAGCAAAAAACTTAAATGAAATAAATAAAGACTGGAGACAGGAGTGAGAAGGGAGTCTGCAGGGTGGGCTAGGGCTGAAGACACAAATATTAGTGTGCAGTTTGCAGGGCAGAAATTGAGACACAGATGTAGAGAACAAACATATGGACACCAAGGGGGGAAAGCAGCGGGGGTAGTGGTGTGATGAATTGGGAGATTGGAATTGACATATATAAACTAATATGTATAAAATGGATAACTAATAAGAACCTGCTGTATAAAAAATAAAAAAAATTCAAAAAAAGACACATGCAAAAAAATATATATATATATGAGTGTAGTCCACATAGAGATAATAGATGAAAATGAGATTATATGAAATCTCCAACATCTGGAATAAAAAGATCCAAGAATTCAGCCTGTGGGTGCATAGTATAGGCCAGAGGAAGAGTCAGTTAGGAAAACAGAGGAAACAATCACGAATATAGGAAGAAAATACCAAGCATCATCATAGAGGAAAAAAAGGCAAAAATTCAAGAAAGATGATGTGATGAGAGACTAATGCTCAGAATAAGCCCTGAGGCCATTTGATCTGAAAAATTACTAGTATCTTTACACCCAAATATGCTGGATATTTTCATATACAGACTTGTTATTGCTTTCATTATCAAGACACCAGATTAAGATCTTAAAAAGTTAAGAACAATGAAATAAATTCAGTACAAGAACAAGAGGAACTATGACCACTATGAAAGGCTACATGATATAGATAACTAATTACCAAGTGTTGTTAGGATGTGTACTCCGAAACCTGATGATGTGGCATTGTTTCTTGAATTTACGTGCAGAGGGTTTCCTATGAACTGAAATCTATGTCATTCCCCCCACCCCAATTCATATATTGAAGCCCTAACCCCCAGTATGGGTGAATTCAGAGAAGGGGCTTCTAAGGAGGCAATTAAGGTTGATGAGGTCATAGGGTGTGCTGGAGAACGGAAGGGACAAAACGTATCCACTGAACTAAGAATGCATTTTAAGACTGAAAAATGAGGCAGCGTGCTCCATACACTCGATGGATCAGTTTATTATAGGGTAACTTACTCACAGGGGGTGATTAGTTGGACAACAATCTGGAAGCATTCAAAGCTGCACTCCACACAGCTGAGGGGCCATTGGGACAATTTTATAGGGTTATGGGGGTAGGTGCTTGGAAACAGGATGTGTACTCCTAGATTTATGAAGGGGTTACTAGTCTCGAGGGCACAGGGGATACATCAGCAATATTTTTCATCGTTTGGGGACTAACAGAGCATAGAGGCTACCTGGACCTAATGATCACTAAACACTATCTAATAACTACAAAGCCCTTGATGACAGAAAAGAGATTCACTACACAGTACAGCCCTAGGTAGGGTCAGTGGAAGGACAGGAGGAACTGAACAGGCCCAAGATGGCCCAGTTATGCTAACAGCCATGCAGGGTGGGGCCCTGATCAGATAGGATTAGTGTCTTTCTAAGAAGAGACACCAGAGTGTTGCCTCCCTCCCTCTCTCTCTCTCCCTCTCCCTCTCTCTGTTTGTGTGCATGCAAGTTAGGCAAAAGTTATTCTAGAAATACATTCTGGGATGAAAAATACTGTGAAAATAATTTGAAAAGGAAATAGTGAAATGGGATGAACCATAAAAGTGCTGGAAAAAATTATTTTCTATAGTTGAAGGTTTTCTAATCATAGAGATAATACGTTAACTTTAGTAAGTTTAGAAAACACAAAGTAAGAAAATAAAATCCCCCAAATCCTTTCTATCAACCCTAAAAGGATAATTGTTAAAATTTTAGTATTTATTATGTTGTGAAATAATAGATTTTTAGAAAAATGTTTTGATACCTTAAATGGGAAAAGGCTGAGTTACAAGACAATGCAACCCTAATGTTCTTTAAAAGTACAGAGAGAGAGAGAGAGAGAGAGGAGGAGAGGGAGAAAGAGAGAAGGAACTGGGGGAATAATTATTGCATGTTATTTTTGTGAGGTCATTTTGATGAAAGCCCAAGAAACCATTGAACTTTCACTTTTTAAAATTACCAAGTAATGCACACTACAAATGTTCTCACCCCATTATTGATCTTTACCCTATTCCTGAACCCCAGGGCACCTATGACCCTCTAGAATAAGGCTCAAGTATGAGACGAAACTCAAAGACGATATAGGTTAGTGATCTTTGTTTCAAAAATTATTTCTGAAACCAGAAAATTCCCTACGACCCACAAGCCTGTGTGTCCTTTGAACATTCATCCTTAGGGATACTGGGTAGATAGCTGCCACCAAGATAGCTGACTCATACATATTAAGAGCTGTTATCTGCCTCACCTGCTTTCTCTCACCTGTTTCTAGATTTCTGAGACTTTGATGCCCGTGCTTAGCTGGAGCTTCACCACTGATAATACCATGTATCTGTGCCATTGTCACTTCGGCCTTCAGGGTTTCCTCAGCATCTCCGTTTGTAATCTTGGCAGTTCATTACTCTCTTACCTCCAACTGGGGTGGAAACACTTTCTTCTTCTAGTGTCCAAACCTTGAGGGGGAGGGGTGGCTCTAGAGAGCATTCCGTGGCAAAGGGCTAGGTCATAGTGTGAAGCAGTTTTGCGGTTTCACCACAGCCCTCTCTTCACTAGAAAGCATGTATGCTGGCAGGGGGTCTGAGTCTTCATGGATTCTGGTGCAGTCTCATGCACGTCTAACGCAGTCTCAGGCACGTCTCATGAACTTCACATTGCTTCCACCCACACTGCCAGAGTCATTCTCTACTAACATTCATTTTCTCTCAGGGACCCAGTTGTCTCTCTCTGCAATCCAGTTTCCATGCCTATCTCACATCCCACAGATATAGCTGTAAATGTACATTTGAACTCCAGTTTTGGGCAGGGGTTAGTTTCCCTCCCATAGGTTTCAGGCCCTCAGCAAAATCAAGGAGTAATACCAAATGTCTGTTCAGTGAATCAGGATGCATTTAGCTGCAAATGACAAGATCCTTGGTTTAAAAACTGATTTAATAAGGGAATTTATGTCATATAAGTCCACAAGCAGGACATTCTCCAGGCATAAAACAAATGAGCAACTTAATGACCTTATCAAGCATCTGGTTCTTTCTCTCACTAGACCATCCCTAAGACTCACTTCATTCTAATATTGATCTCTGTGTGGTTGCAAAGTGGTTCCAGAGATGGCCAGAGCTCCCGCCTGTTCTTATTCAGATCAAGAAAGAGAGAAATCTGAATGAGATTTGGTTCCTGCGGCCATGAATTATTGCCAATTCCAGTCACATGCCAGCGTGGATCTGAGTACATGGACCATAGCAATTTTAAATATGGAGGTCAAGGTAGACCTTAGCCACATGGGAAGAGCATACCAGGCAAGGGAATAGCAAGTACAAAGGCTCTAATGAGGGATTCTGCCTGCTGTGTTCAAGGACCAGCAAGGAGTCAGTGTGGCTATGCAGAATGAACCAGGAACCATGATCAGAGGGTAACAGAGTGGAGGGGGAGTGGGAGAGAGAATGCAGCACATATGAAGAATCGGATTTTTCTTCTGACTGAAATTAGAAGCCATTCTTGGTTTCTGAACAGAGGAGAGGCCTAATCAGATTTGATTTAAAAAGATCAATCTGGCTGCAGTGTTGAGAAAAGCCTGTAGGAAGCAATAGTGAAAGCTACTTTTAGTTAAGGGACAACTACAGTGATCTGGACAAGACATAGTGATGACTCAAACCAGGATGGCGGCTGTGGAGGTGGAGAAAAGTGTCAGGTTCTAAATATATTCTGAATAGAGTCAGCGGGATTTGCTGGTGGATTGAACATGGTCTGTGAAGAAAAGGAGGAGCCAAGGATGACTCTATAGTTTTGGGTTCAAGCTACTGGAAGGATTCAGTAACCTAGATAAGGAAGAATGTCGAAGGGCAGGTTCAGGAGGCATGATCAAGCGTTCAGTTTTGGACATGAGTCTGAAGTTCAAGAGAGAGGTCTGGGCTAAACATGTACACTTGGCAGTGCTGGGTAGATAGCTGGTATTTAAAGCCTCGAAACCACCTGAGATCACCAAGGGAGTAGGTGTCAATGGAGAGGACTATGGACTGAGCCCTGTGGCACTCTGACATTGAGTTAAGGGAGAAGTGGAGGAACAGCAAGGGAAGCTGAAGGGTGACCAATGAAGTCAGGGAAAATGTAAGAGAATGTGGAAGATAAATGAAGAAAGTGTACAAGAAGGAGGGGGTGATCAACCGCGTCAAAAACTACTAGTCGGTCAAGAAAGATGGGGACTGAAACTTGTCTATTATCTTCAGCAGTGATATGGACATAGGTGACCCTGAAGAGAGCAGTTTTAATGGAGTAAGGTGGGACAGATGGCCCTAGTTACAGTGGATTTAAGAGAAAATAAAAGGAGAAAAATTAGAGATGAAATAGTCAACTCTTTACTACAAAACGGAGCAAGGTAATGGGATGATTGTGGCATCAAAGGGAACAATGGGGGCTTCCCTGGTGGCGCAGTGGTTGAGAGTCCGCCTGCCGATGCAGGGGACACGGGTTCGTGCCCGGGTCCAGGAAGATCCCACGTGCTGCGGAGCGGCTGGGTCCGTGAGCCATGGCCACTGAGCCTGCGCATCCGGAGCCTGTGCTCCGCGACAGGAGAGGGTACAACAGTGAGAGGCCCGTGTACCGCAAAAAAATAAAAGGGGACAATGGTATCAAAAAAGTTTTTTGGTTTGTTTTAAGATGGAAGAAATAACTTCATATTTGTATGCTGATAGAACCGATCCAGTAAACAGTGAGAAATTGTTGATCTTGCAGAGCGTGCGAACAGCTGCCCTTAATGTCTTTGAGTAGGGGACAGGAGATGGGATCTAGTGCCCAAGTGAAGAGATTAGATTTAGGAGCCTAGATAATTGATCCATGGGAAAGGTGGTGGGAGGGGGAGTGCATCTTAGTACAAATGCAGGTAGGTACCGTCGATGTGGTAACGAGATCCTGTGGAAGTTTTCTCCTGGTGCATCAGTACTCTCAAGATCATCGGCTGAGCATGAGGATGGGGGAGAATGTGATGGGACTGAGGAGAAAAGAGACGCCATATACTAGTTGTCAAGGAGATCAGCAGAGTAAATGGACTAAAGGCACAAGTGTGACTGCCTGGCAGCATAAAGGACCCACTTGAGAGCCATGACTTTGATTTTAAACTGAGTCCAATTAACAGGGTTTTTATTCCCCCTCCCCCTTCCAGCTACATTCAGGTGTATGGGTGGAGCTCAAAATTGGAAAACTGGATTTCATCAGTATGGTAGACTTGCCAAGGGAGTTCAACAAAGTGAGAGAGGAGGAAGAGAATGGACAGCATGTGCAAGGGAGGGATTATAATAATTGAGTGTGGACTTTATGGATAAAGAGAAAAGTAAGAACGTCAAGAGGTTGGGGCCAGAGAGAAGGTGGCAAGATTTTGGACTTGGTATCCAGACAGAGGTAGGGGTTGTTGGGGTCAGAGTACTAGAGGATAGGGGATGTACTATTAATGAATCTTGAGCAGATTAATGAAATAGAATTTACGGACGGGGGTGCAGTTATTGATAATGAGAAGTTCTAGGGGATGAGTAAGTGGCTGAAATAGTGGGGAGGAGAAAATCTCTGGAGAAGACATATCGAGGAACTGAGAGTCCAGGGTATGAGAAAGATCATCATCTATTCTACATATATTCTAAATCACCAAGGATTAAGAAGAAATTAGCACTGGAAAGAATTACAGTAAGCAGGAGCTACATAGCCTAAAAATGAGGAGGAGAAATTGAGGTGGGGGAGAGCAGTGGATGATGGCAACAGTGAAGAGTAGTGAGTGATACAACCTGATGATATAAAGTTCAAAGGTCAAAGACAGTTTTAGGGAACAGGGAAGAAGCATGGTCTGATACTGCCAACATTGAAAATGCAAGAAATTTCACATTATCTATACATAGATTTCGCATAGTCTGGCTTTCACATAAAATTCTTCCTTCTCTGTAAATCAGAAGATCTGGCAAAGCAATCCGTGCTGACTGCTTCACTCAGCAACAGTGATTTCCTGGCTCCCTGGCGTATTTGAGTTTGGCTCCCCTGTTCCAGCAATTCAAGAGCTACTAGATTAGCTTCCGTTACTCAGCTTATTGAGGTAGTCCCTTTGAGGGGTATAGGGCTTCTAAAGCGTGTACAGATTGGCTGTAAAATTTTAGGCATTTGAACAAAGCCATGTGAACATTGAAAACAGGGATACAGAAACTCTTGCCCAAACGATGTTGGTTTTACCAATTTTCAAGTACATTTTGTGGAATATTTTACCTGGAAATTCAGGTAGCGACGAAATGACGGTGCATCATCACTGTTGATCTCTAGAGGGCGTCATTCCCCAAAAGTACAAATCGGAAAGGTTGCAAACAGGTGTTGATATTTTTCAGCGGAAAGCCATCGTCCACTCTTCAGTCCTTCAGGCTGGGATTTTTCTCACCACTTTCGAAGCATCCCCTCTTTTTTGGCAGTGGCATTCGTATCATGCCTGCGGTGGGATATTACAGCATAAACGGTAGAAGATTTCAAAACAATAGCCAATTTTACTTAAACTCCCTGTTGAAAGCAAGAGGAAGATTCTGTGAAGCACTTTGAGGAAGGAAAAAGTGGTCGAAAAATGCTTCATCAGGAAAGCCCATGGACAAGAGAAGGTAGTAAAACCAAATAGCAGTTTGGACAAAGGACAGCCTCTAGAAGAAAACGACCACACTCTTATTTCACTTCGTTCTCTCTTATGTTTTTCTGTTCTTGGTATCTAGGTTCATCTTTTTCCAATTATTATTTCAGACATACACATTTACCTGTTTAACTTCGGTAAAAGTTGGGAGGAAAATGTGCCAAACGTTTAGAGTGGCTGTCTTCAGCTGGGGGGGGTGGCTATGAGTGATTATTTTCTTCTTTCAGGTTTTCTGGGTTTTCCAAGTGCTCCTCAAGAAACAGGACAAAACGAAATAACTTTGTAAAAAGAAGTCATGACAGGTCATCTCATATCCATCCAGGCCAGGTCGAGGGGGTGGCGGACTCTCCATCAGTTCTGAGCTTCTGGTCTTTCTCCACCTCTCACTCTTTGCTTGGTCTCATCACTCACGTCCCAAAGCCGGAGGAGCGAGAGGACTGTTTAAAACTGAAAGCCAACCTGCAGGGGGAAGCCGGGGCCGGGCGAGCCAGCGCCGGGCCGGGCCGGGCGAGCCCAGGGGCCTCTCCGGGGAGCGGCGCTGTGTGTCACGTGGGGCCCGCCCAGGCGCGGCCCGGACTCCGCGCGTGCGGCCGTCTTAGCAGCCGTCGTGGAAGCAGGATTTCCGCGGTTGTGCAACGGCATCGCGCTTCTGCGGAGAGCCTGGGCTCCGCGTTCCTCCCTGGCCCGGCCCCTCCTCTCCGGCAGCCCAGCCATGGCCTGGACCGTGGCGGCGGCGGCGGCGGCGGCGGCGGGGAGCCGCGGGGCCCGCGGCGCGCTCTCGGCGCACACGCTCCTGTTCGACATGCCGCCCGCGCTGCTGGGCGAGTTCTGCGCTGTGCTGGACAGCTGCGACGGCGCGCTCGGCTGGCGCGGCCTCGGTGAGTGTGGCCCGGGCGGCGGGGGCCGTGAGGGGCGGCGGGGGCCGTGAGGGGCGGCGGGGTAGCGGCGCCCACGCTCCGTCCGACGTGCGGCCCGCAAGGTCCTCTGCGCGGCCTCCGGGGGTCCTTGCTGCGAACCCGCGCTTTCCTCTCTCGCACTGGGAGCGACTCCCCAGGCCCACCCCCGAGCTCCCCCTTCGTCACTGAAACTTCGGGTAAGATTTAAGTGACCGGAGCCTTGGGGAAACCAGCTCCCCCCGTGAAACCATCTAATGTTTCTCCACGATTCCTGCCTTGCTTGGTTCGGAATATTTTCAATAAGAAACGCCTGTGGGATGTCTTCCTGTCCTTTCAAAATGACCCCCAGAATATAATTTTCGTATGAAGACATGTTTATACCTTTAAAATATTTATCCTGTGGTGTTTTCAATGCACTCCCCTTAATTACACTTCAGGTGAAATGCTAAAGTAAAACATTATTTGTAATTAACGTGGCTCCCAGTTTGCTTAATTAAATACACCTTGCTTATTTACCCAATCTGGTGGAATGAAGTTTTAGGCTAGAGAGTGGCTTTTTAATTTAGTCTAGCAAGTTGGCTCCAAGACTTCATTTTCTGCAGGCTTTGGAAAGTTGAGCAACGGCCTGTTGGAAGTGTTGAGTGTGATCAGAAATAATTCAGGCAAAAATCTGTAAGTACGTGCGTTCATGGTTAGATTTGATACCCCATGATGTCGCAATTAATGTTAGTGGAAAATAAACACAAATATGTCAAAGCAGCTTAGCCTTAATTCTCTGAAATAGCTATTATTCTTACCCAAAATAGCAGAAGACCAAGGAGGAAGAAAGTTTAATTTGCTGTTGGTGAACAGTATGGTCACACTTTATGGAATGTGGCATTGGGTTTCTAGTTGTATAAAGATTGTTCATTATATGCTCTGTAATTTTATATTGTAGCCCTTCAGTAAAAATCAGGAAACTGATTTCTGGAAAGCATGGACATTTCTAGTATGCATTTGAGACATATCCTTCCCACACTAGATCTTTTTGAAATGGTTGACGGCATGGCAGTTTTTGCACCCGTTGGTTTCCTAGAGGCACTGAATTTGTAAGTGAAAAATGTTTTTAGTCCTGTCCATGGTTAGTGAATGGACTGAGTAGATATCATAAATGCGTGAAGTAGGTTGGTGTAGACTGTGAAAATATAAGAACATATGTCTCATCTGAAACAGTGAGTACTCAGCCCCAGGTCACTGCTCCTTTTCAGGAAGTTCAGCTCAGTGTTGCTGAATCTTTTCTCTCCGACCCCCCTCTCTCCCTCCCTCCCTCCCCCCTCTTACTCAGCATTGAAATTCAGATATTCATTCATTACCTACGTTGTTTCATAAACCCTTCCAATGCCCCTGTCAGGCAGGCGCTGTTACCATCATCAGTGTTTGAACAGGTGAGAAAACTGTGGTGCACATTGGTTTAGTAACTGGCCCAAGTCAACAGCTGGGAAGTGCGAAGGGAGGACTTGAAGCACATTATACAGGAAGGATGAAGCATATGAGGACTCTTTGGACTATATTCTAAATTTTTCTGTATATTTAAATCTGTTCTGGGACTTCCCTGGTGGTGCAGTGGATAAGAATCCGCCTGCCAATGCGGGGAACACGGGTTCAAGCCCTGATCTGGGAAGATCCCACACGCCACGGAGCAACTAAGCCCGTGCGCCACAACTACTGAGCCTGCGCTCTAGAGCCCGAGAGCCACAACTACTGAGCCCACGGGCCACAACTACTGAAGCCCGCGCACCTAGAGCCCGTGCTCCGCAACAAGAGAAGCCACCGAAATGAGAAGCCCGTGTACCACAACAAAGAGTAGCCCCCTCTTGCCGCAACTAGAAAGCCTGCATGCAGCAATGAAGACCCAATGCAGCCAAAAAAATTAAAAATTAAATCTTAAAAAAAAAAACCTGTTCTAAACAATAAAGTCTATTTAAAATTAAAACAAAAAACACATAGACTCTGGAGTCTGTCTACATTTCCCTCTGTGACTTCCTCAGGGTCACAAGTACTGCTGTGTTCTTCAGCTGCATCTCACAGACTCCCTAGAGTACAGCCACTTCTGCCATGAAAGAACCATTCAGTGAACCATTTCAAACATGCAGCCCCATTTTCCTAGTAGTGGAAATAACTGAAGATCACCAAAATGAGAACAAGCAAAGGCTTGTCAGGAGTCAGCTCCCATGGCTTGCATTTGACTGAGATGCAAAGGCAAGCAGAGGATTGGAAAAGCTTTATAGCTGAAAAAGAAGCTTCAGGTATGCCCTGATTGGAGGCTGTTGGCATGGGGAAGATGTATGCAGGCCAACTAGGAGTGGGGAATTCTATTTAATTAAGAGTACATATTTGGCTTTCTCCAGTTGGCCCTAAATTGGAATTGGGGCAAAAATTAGGAAAGCTATCAGCTATTAATGAAGCCTTGGTTATTTGGGACCAATTGCTATAAGGGTTATTGTTTGGCTTTCTGGACTAGTTGCTACAGATAGTAGTTTGACTTCCCAGACTGGCTACTCTAGATAGAACATTGGCTTCCTGGGCTGGTTGATGCATGTTGTGGGTGAGAGTTCTGTTTGTATATCTATCTGGCCATTGTTCCTTTGTATATTTGTTCTCTTATAGGGGAAGAATCTAAACTGTTTACTCCTTCATACTCCAGCTATAATTCATTGTGTAGGGGGCTGTGTCCCTGCTGTCTGGACCAGAGACCTGGAAAGGACCAGCTGCTTCATGAATTGTTGGCTCAGCAGAAAGGGAAGGCTGGCTCCGTTCCAGGTGGTTGAGGGCAACTGCCTGTGGTTAAATAGGCTGAGTTTCTCCATTGGCACAGTGAAAGGAAAAAGGGGGGAAAGAGGTGCTGGGAGGGAAAACTTGACCTTAGAGGGCAGAAGGGGGAATATTGGAGGACTGAATCAAGAAGACAGTTTCTTTTATGCTCAGAACAGCTGAAAGCCTGAGGGTACAGAGGGTCCAAAATTCGATATAGAAAGCAACTGTCATAGTAATGGGCAAGAGAAGAGAAAAGCAGTGGAAGAGATTAACCAAACTAAGTGTTGGTTCTCGAGTTTATCATGATTCTTGATGATGGTGAATAACAAGCTATGTTTGCAAAGGCAGTTCAGACAAAGGCAGATCATATGGTGGCCTATATGGTATAATCAGTGTATACAGGATAAGGTAGACAGGATGTTAACAAACAGGAATCACCTGTGCAGTCTTTAAAAGCTACAAATGCCCAGGCCCCACCCCTGGAGCTGTTGATTCAGTAGGTCTGGGTCAAGGGTCCAGCATCTTTCTGTTTTTTGCCAAGCCCCACGGTTGAATCTGATGCACAGCCTGGTTTGGGAGCCATTTGCTTAGGCCAAATTCTCTTCTTTAATAACATCTTATTGTAACAGTTACTTAACTGTAGTGACTGTACTTAATTCTATCTTTAAACACATTCTACCTATTAATCATTAAATCACTTATATTTTATTGTTATTGAAAATGGTGTAATCACAAGGTAATATATTCTCTGGTTGATGTTGATGATTTTATGGCTTTATAATGAAAGTAGGACCACTGTAGAAAATGCCATTATCTTATACTACCTCAAAGACATAACGTATATGCAGAGCCTCTGGTGACAACTGATTTCATTACATTACCTTAAACTAGTGTTTAAATTGTTTGGAGCAGCTCACACTGTAAAACCTCTCAACACTTCAATGAGAGAGGAACCCTGCTTACAGATACTATGTAATAGGTTGTATTCAATTTTCTTCCTCTCAAAAAGGGAAAGAAAATTATCATAGAAATTATTATTAATCACTTTAAAACAAATTAGATGTAAAATCACATTAAGTATGCATTTGAATATTTAGTAAAGATTTAAAACAATAATAATTACCACCATCTTTTGAGTGCACACTATTTGCTAGACACTCTGTGCTAAGCACTTTACATGGATTATCTCATTATTTATCACAAAAACTCTGAGACAGGTACTCTACCTATTTCCATTTTATAGATAGGAAAACTGACTCTCAGAGAATTTAGGTAACCTACCTCAAATCATAGTCTAGTATGTTGCAGACTAGGATTCTAACCAGATTGTCAGGCTCCAGAGTCTATGTTGTTGTCTTTCTTTAATTTTAAATAGACTTTATTGCTTAGAACAGTTTTAAAGTGACAGAAAAATTTAGAAGATTGTACAAAGCGTCCTCATATATTCTGTCCTTCCCATATACTCTGTACCCAGTTTCCCATTATTAACATCTTACATTAGTATGGTACATTTGTTACAATATTGATACCTTATTATTAAATACAGTTCATACTTTATTCAGATTTCCTTCGTTTTTACCTCAAGTCCCTTTTGTCTTCCAGAATCCCATCTAGGATATCACATTTCACACATTTCATTTAGTTATCACGTATCCTTTGGCTGCCTTTGGCTGTGATAATTTCTCAGACTTTTCTAGTTTTTGATGACCTTTACAGTTTTGAGGGGTACTGGTCACTTCTGATCAGTGCTGATCTACTGTTGTGTAGAATGCCCTCAATTGAGATTTGTCTGATGTTTTTCTCATGACTAGACTGAGGTTGTGGATTTGGGGAAGGCAGACCACAAGAGGTAGAGTGCCATTTTCGTTACATCCTAGAAGGGGAACACACTGTTTACATGACTGATCACTGTTGACGTTAACCATGGCTGGAGTAGTGTCTGTCAGGTTTCCACACTGTAAAAGCGGGCTTCCTCTGCGCCCCCTCCCACCCCTTTCCATATCATGCTCTTCGGAGGGAAGTCACTATGTGTGGCCCACACTTAAGGAATAGAGAGTTATGCCTCCCCTCCCTGAAAGTGGAGTAGAACCCATGTTCTTCTGACCACCATGTCATTTTTCACATCTTACAATGTTCTATCTAGATCAAACTTCTACTCTTCAGTTACCACCCCTTTTTCTGTTCTGCTTTATGGTAAAATTCCTCAAAAGGGCTATTTACTCTCCATTTTCTCCATTCTCCCTTGAACCTGCTCCAATCAGGCCTTCACCCCCCACTGCACTGCTCCATTGAAATTCCTCTTGTCCAGAGTCACCATGGCTAAATCCGACAGTCAGTTCTCAGTCTTCATCTTATTTGACACAGCTGATCACTCCTTTCTCCTGAAAGCTTTACTTCCCTTCTAGAACATTACACTCTTCATTCTATTCTGTTCTTACAGGTTCCTCGTTCTCTCTCTCATCTCTTAGAATGCCCCTGGGATTAGTCCATGGACCTCTTCTCTTCTGTTTATCTACTGTACCCGCTATCTCGTCATTGCCATCTGTGTGCCAATAACTCCCAGATTTCTTGCCAGGGTCTCTCTCTTGAACATCAGCACCATCTACCTAGTCCACCAATTGGCCTACTTGACAGACATCTCCAACTTAGCAGTCCAGAAATACTGCCCTCCCCCAGAGTTTTTCCCCATCTTAGTTAATGGCAACCCCATCCTTCATTTTTTCAGGCCAAAATTATTAGTCTTCTGCGACTTCTTGCTTTCTCTCACAAACCACATCCTGTGTCTCAGCAAATGCTGTTCACTCTGCCTTCAGGATCTATTTAACAATCTGACCACTTCTTATCACTGTCACCACAGCCATCCTTGTCCAAACCACCATCAGATTCCACCTGGTTAATTTCAGCAGTGTCCTAACTGGGGTCCTTGCTACTGCATCTGCCCACCTCAAGTTTCTTTTCAACACTGCAGCCAGTGAGCCTGTTTAACATATGAAGCACCTTATACCATTATCCTATTCAGAACCATCCAGTAGCTTCCCATCTCACAGTAAACACCAAAGCCCTACATTGCTTTTCTCACTTCTTTCTTCTTCTTTGTTCAACTCCAGATAAATTGGCCTCCGTGGACATTCAAGGAATGTTTTTCCTGTAGGTAACCTTGAGGCTTACTTCTTCACATCATTCCTGATTTTGATTAACTATTACACACCCTAACTATGCTTTTAAAATTGATACCTCTGTGCTCCCTTATGCTCTTTCACTGCTTTATTTTTCTCTGTGTCACTTATCATTCCTCATATACTTTATATATATACATACGTCTATATTTCTTTGTTTATTGTCCATCTAGAAATAAGCTTCATGAGGGCAAGGATTTTTGTTTGCTTGTTTTCTGCTTATTCCTCTAGGATCTAATATGGTACCTGGTACAGAGAAGGTATGCACTAAATATCTGTTGACTGAATGAATTAATGAATGAACAGATGTCTGTTAAACATTCTTTTTGGGCAGAATCTTAGACAAAGTTTATACTAGATACAATGTCATGGCCCCTGCGTGCAAGAATTTTCCAATTTAACATAGGCAACAGAACAATAGAGATGCTATAAAGTTTAACAAGGGAAGGAAGTATGGGAAAATAGTACTGATGACTCCCTGAGTGTGGAATTGTACAGCTTCTGAGTTCCAGACTGAAAGACTGGTATTGAGGGTGGACTGTTCTTCACTTGTCTCCCAGAAGTCATTAAAGTTTGATCCTTCCCTGGGTCTGGGATTGAGAGAGCAGGACAGATGGAAAGATCCCTGAAAAATCATGCGCAGGCCTTCCTGTTTATCAAATAGGAGTCCTACTCATGTAGGGGGTAAAAAGTACACATAAGCTTAAGTATGGACAAATATTATTTCTTGTAAAATGTATGACCTAGTGGGTGTTAATGCTATGGTCTGTAAGAGGAGTTGAGCTAAATTATGCTTTTGAGTTTTGTTTTACTTTTTTAGGAATTAAAAATATCTTTTAAATCCTCAAGCTTTTTTTTTTTTTTTTAATTGCCTAATTTGTTTGTGTGCTTTGTGGGGGGAAAAAAAAAACCCATCTTTTCCTCTTCTCATTTTGTTATCTCAAAACAAACTTTGCAAGAGCGCAGACAGTTTCCTAGGGGTTTTGGCATGTGGTTATATGCAAATACAAAGATTCCAAATAGGGTATGTTGCGTTATTCTAAAAAACCCCTTCAGAGACATATTTGCATGTGGAGAGTGATTTCTACAGCTGAATTCCCCAGCGCTAGCACTCCTAGATAGTCCTGCCCTCTCAAAACAGAGCCCTGAGAACCTTTGAGCATTGAATGATTATTAAGCTGTCACTATTTTCAGATCAATTTATTTCTGGACTTCTCAGGTCAACTTTTTTGGCTTATATTATGCCAAGATGTCTTTCACACAAAAAATTTGCCTTCCAAAAAATGATTTTAAACTGCATTTAAGTACAGCATATTTTTCCTGATTTATCTTTTCATGTAGAAGGCTCTTCACTTTTACAACACAACAGTCATTGGGAAGTTCACTCTTTGTTTAGGACTATTAATAAATAAAGATCTACATTCCGGCAGGAACAAGTAAGGAAGGACTAGAGAAAACTTTGCACGTTGAAGAATATAACAGGAATTAAGGGTTTGCATTCCTGTCGCATCATATTGAAGCTATTGTTTTACAGAATTTGATCTAAATGAATTATACATTTTATGGATGCTAAGAATACTCTTTTAGTGGTGTTTCTATTCCCGATGCATCATCATTGGAGAAAAGCTATTAAGATTGTACGGTGAATCACCAGTTAGGGAAAGAGAAAACATCTCATTTCCAGTCCTGGAAGCAACCCATGCTTTCAGGATCCATTTTCACTGAGCTGGGTCAGTTTCAGCACTGTCAACTATGTACTCTTGGAAAACGCCTTTGTCTAATCTAGCTTTCCTTAGACTTAGTGCAAACTCAGAAACCTTTGCCCCCCGGGTCAGTGTTAGGGAACTGTAAAAACCTCAGCTCATTTGGCATCTGTTCATTCACCCTCCAGCTAAATCTTAGAGATGTGCTCAAGGGAATCATGGCCTGTTGCAATTTTTTTGTTTTCAACATACCTAGTGGATTTATTTTTATTTTTTTTATTTGTTTATTTTTTTACATCTTTATTGGAGTATAATTGCTTTACAATGGTGTGTTAGTTTCTGCTTTATAACAAAGTGAATCAATTATACATATACATATGTTCCCATATCTCTTCCCTCTTGCGTCTCCCTCCCTCCCACCCTCCCTATCCCACCCCTCTAGGTGGTCACAAAGCACCGAGCTGATATCCCTGTGCTATGCGGCTGCTTCTCACTAGCTATCTACCTTAACGTTTGGTAGTGTATATATATCCATGCCTCTCTCTTGCCTTGTCACAGCTTACCCTTCCCCCTCCCCATATCCTCAAGTCCATTCTCTAGTAGGTCTGTGTCTTTATTCCTGTCTTACCCCTAGGTTCTTCATGACATTTTTTTTTCTTAAATTCCATATATATGTGTTAGCATACGGTATTTGTCTTTCTCTTTCTGACTTACTTCACTCTGTATGACAGACTCTAGGTCTATCCACCCCATTACAAATAGCTCAATTTCTTTCTTTTTATGGCTGAATAATATTCCATTGTATATATGTGCCACATCTTCTTTATCCATTCATCCGATGATGGACACTTAGGTTGTTTCCATCTCTGGGCTATTGTAAATAGAGCTGCAATGAACATTGTGGTACATGACTCTTTTTGAATTATGGTTTTCTCAGGGTATATGCCCAGTAGTGGGATTGCTGGGTCATATGGTAGTTCTATTTTTAGTTTTTTAAGGAACCTCCATACTGTTCTCCACAGTGGCTGTATCAATTTACATTCCCACCAATGGTGCAAGAGGGTTCCCTTTTCTCCACACTCTCTCCAGCATTTATTGTTTCTAGATTTTTTGATGATGGCCATTCTGACCTGTGTGAGATGATATCTCATTGTAGTTTTGATTTGCATTTCTCTAATGATTAATGATGTTGAGCATTCTTTCATGTGTTTGTTGGCAGTCTGCATATTTTCTTTGGAGAAATGTCTATTTAGGTCTTCTGCCCATTTTTGGATTGGGTTGTTTGTTTTTTTGTTATTGAACTGCATGAGCTGCTTATACATTTTGGAGATTAACCCTTTGTTGCTTCATTTGCAAATACTTTCTCCCACTCTGAGGGTTGTCTTTTGGTCTTGTTTATGGTTTCCTTTGCTGTGCAAAAGCTTTGAAGTTTCATTAGGTCCCATTTGTTTATTTTTGTTTTTATTTCCATTTCTCTAGGAGGTGGGTCAAAAGGATCTTGCTGTGATTTATGTCATAGAGTGTTCTGCCTATGTTTTCCTCTAAGAGTTTGATAATTTCTGACCTTACATTTAGGTCTTTAATCCATTTTGAGCTTATTTTTGTGTATGGTGTTAGGGAGTGATCTAATCTCATACTTTTACATGTACCTGTCCAGTTTTCCCAGCACCACTTATTGAAGAGACTGTCATTTCTCCACTGTACATTCCCTGCCTCCTTTATCAAAGATAAGGTGACCATATGTGCGTGGGTTTATCTCTGGGCTTTCTATTCTGTTCCATTGAACTATCTTTCTGTTTTTGTGCCAGTACCATACTGTCGTGATTACTGTAGCTTTGTAGTATAGTCTGAAGTCAGGGAGCCTGATTCCTCCAGCTCCGTTTTTCGTTCTCAAGATTGCTTTGGCTATTCGGGGTCTTTTGTGTTTCCATACAAATTGTGAAATTTTTTGTTCTAGTTCTGTGAAAAATGCCAGTGGTAGTTTGATAGGGATTGCATTGAGTCTGTAGATTGCTTTGGGTAGTATAGTCATTTTCACAATGTTGATTCTTTCAATCCAAGAACATGGTATATCTCTCCATCTATTTGTATCATCTTTAATTTCTTTCATCAGTGTCTTATAATTTTCTGCATACAGGTCTTTTGTCTCCTTAGGTAGGTTTATTCCTAGATATTTTATTCTTTTTGTTGCAGTGGTAAATGGGAGTGTTTTCTTGATTTCACTTTCAGATTTTTCATCATTAGTGTATAGGAATGCCAGAGATTTCTGTGCATTAATTTTGTATCCTGCTACTTTACCAAATTCATTGATTAGCTCTAGTAGTTTTCTGGTAGCATCTTTAGGATTCTCTGTGTATAGTATCATGTCATCTGCAAACAATGACAGCTTTACTTCTTCTTTTCCAATTTGGATTCCTTTTATTTCCTTTTCTTCTCTGATTGCTGTGGCTAAAACTTCCCAAACTATGTTGAATAAGAGTGGTGAGAGTGGGCAGCCTTGTCTTGTTCCTGACCTTAGTGGAAATGCTTTCAGTTTTTCACCATTGAGGATGATGTTGGCTGTGGGTTTGTCATATGTGGCCTTTATTATGTTGAGGAAAGTTCCCTCTATGCCTACTTTCTGCAGGGTTTTTATCATAAATGGGTGTTGGATTTTGTCGAAAGCTTTTTCTGCATTTATTGAGATGATCATATGGTTTTTCTCCTTCAATTTGTTATATGGTGTATCACACTGATTGATTTGCGTATATTGAAGAATCCTTGCATTCCTGGAATAAACCCACTTGGTCATGGTGTATGATCCGTTTAATGTGCTGTTGGATTCTGTTTGCTAGTGTTTTGTTGAGGCTGTTGCACTTTTAAAAAGGAAATTCAGAAATTAATAAAAAGAAAAATGGGGAATAGAATTATGTCGGAAAGCTGACATCCCCTGGAACTTGAAAGGTTAACTCCAGATTTCCTTAATAGTTATAAACTGTTCCTTTCCTACTATGAGAATTGTGAGCCATGAAATGTTTATACCTTTTTATGTGCCAATACTGTAAATGAGACTCCTGCTGCTATTGCCGCCAGATGGATCTTCCAAAAACTAAAGCTTCCATCTTTGCATCACCTCCTCAGAAATCTTAGATTGGCCCCATTTACTTTCAGGGAGAAATTTTAAGTTACACTGACACTCAGGGCCTCTGTCTGTCATTCAGCAGATACATATGGAACATCTGCTATGTGCTGAGCACATTCCTATGCAGGTAACACGGAGACTTCATGGAGCTTGTTCACCTTTTCTTTAAGTTGAACCCTCTGCTCTAAGCATAGTGGTCTCCTCTTTGCCCCCTCATGCCCTTTTCTTCATTTCTGGAATAACTCTCCATCTGACAGGCTCTTCCCTCTTCCTTCATCTGACTGAAACCTTGCCCCAGCCCCCTGCTGTTGCAGAGTCAGCTGATGTCCCACTACCTCATGCTCCTTCCCGGGCTGTGGTAGCCCACACGGACTTCTTCTTTCTTCACCCCTGTTAAATTACATGCATGTCTTATCTCACAGAGTCAAAGTGGAAAGAGAACTGTTTTAATAAGGGGAAAAAAAAGTCCTGCTGTGTGTTACATAAATTGTTAATTTATATGGTACATTATACCTCTATAAATGTTAGCCAGTTGATTTACTAACAAAGTAGAAATCCAAATTTTCCCTTTGCTGAAATTTGATATTTAGCATTCCTTTATTGGGACGTTCATTTGGAGACTGGGAAGTGTTTTAAAGACTGGAGGTGTTTTAAAGTCAGTGCTTATGTAATCAGCAGGCCAGCAAAGGGCAACTAAATTTAGTGTCTGTTTTAGGAGGGACTGTTTGTCGAAGGCCATTAACTGATGAGAAGTTTGAGATTGCTCAGTGAGGCTGTGACTCGTCTGGAGTTGTTCTATAGGTTGGTGATAGATCCGCCACTAAACCCACGTGTTCCTGCATATATCCAGGGGGCCACGGTGATGTCTGGACTGGTGACTTTTCTCATTAGAAGTCAGCATAGTCTGTGGGGCTCAGAGTTCATTCTTTTGTCTTGTTTTCTAATCGTAACTCGAGTGATTTTTTTTTCTCCCCAGGGTAGTATACCCTATCCAGTTATTTCTTAAGAATTGGCCTCTCTTTAGAAATACTCATAGTTTTAAACTTGGCTCAGGCTCCAGAAACCACCCCTCTAGGAAGCCTTCCATGATGCCCCATCTTTAGTCGGGGACCCTTCTTCGTGCTCCACTCACACGTGCTATGTGCAGTTACTGCACTGTTGCACACGGTAGATGCTCAACAAACGTTTGAATTACACTGATATACAGTATTTCCTCCAAGAGCTTTTAGAAAGAGTTAAAGGGTTCATAAAAATGTGCCTCAACCAAATAGGCAGATGACATCATCCAAAAATACTTTAAGATAGAGTTAGCGTGTCTTGCCAACTATATTTGCTTTGAAGGTTCCCTTCTGTTTTTTTTTCAGTGCTACTCTATCTAAAACATATTGGCATTTGGACAGTCCTTGCCTCTTCATGAGACATCATCTCTACAAAGAGATGTAAAAGGAAGATATTCTTGCCAGAACTTAAAATATGGAAGAAGGGCAAAAACGTTCCAACTTAATGAATGATATCATATATTTTGTAGTAACTGTTTTCCCCCTACAGCCTAAGCAGGCATTCAGATTGAATGTTTCAACTTTATCTTCCCTTGTTTGACATGTACTTACCAGAGCAGCCACTTCCTTTCACTCTTTTCGGGTATAAGATGTGACTGAAATAACAAAATACTCTGACTTCCCTGGTTGCGCAGTGGTTAAGAATCCACCTGCCAATGCAGGGGACACGGGTTCAAGCCATGGTCCAGGAAGATCCCACATGCCACAGAGCAACTAAGCCCGTGCGCCACGACTACTGAGCCTGCACTCTAGAGCCCGCGAGCCACAACTACTGAGCCCGCGTGTCACAACCGCTGAAGCCTGTGCTCTAGAGCCTGTGCTCCCTAACAAGAGAAGCTACCGCAATAAGAATCCTGTGCACCGCAACGAAGAGTAGCCCCCGCTCGCTGCAGCTAGAGAAAGCCCACGCACAGCAGTGAAGACCCAACACGGCCATAAATAAATAAATAAATAAATAAATAAATATTTAAAAAATAAAACATTCAAGATAAAAAACTTTGTATGTATTAGGTTAGACTAAGTTATACTGCAGTAAAAAACAAAACGAAAAAAAAACCCACCACTAAATCTCAGTGGTTAGCATAACAGAAACTTACTTTTGGCTCATGGGAAGAGCACTGAGAGTCCAGGGCAGCTGATCTCCATGTGGTGGTCCAGCATCTTGGGGCACCTCCATCTTGACATGTGCTTCTACCATTGCTGTGACAGGGGTGGGAGCCTGGTGAACTGCACCCTAGCTCTTCAGCGTTTCTGGCTGGAAGAGACACGTAGGCGTAACCAACCTAGAGCAAGAAAATATCATCCTCTCTGATGGGGTAGAGGACTAGAAATATTGGTGGGTACTAACAATGTCTACCAAGTCCAGTTTTTTGCTCCGAAATAGGGGCAATAATGGTATCATATTGTGATCCCTTTCAGCTTTTAGGATTTACTTACAGTCTCAGCAGGAACATAAAACTGAAGGAAATTGAATAGTCCAGCAAACCCTTGTAGGACTGAAAATATGGGGGCAAGGGCTGCCATATTAAACAGAAGACATTTGCCTTTCTGATATCTTTGTTCAAAGACTGTAACTGGTGTAGTAGTTCCTTAAGAAATTTTTAAAACCTGTGGAGTCTGAAACAGACTGAACAAAAGATAGTTCCCTAGGGCTTATTGCTCTTCTCAGAGCTGAGAACCTGTTTGTCTTATAAAAGGACATCAGCCTTTGGAGAACATCATTGTTGGAAAAGTGAGCCCTTCCATGAGGTTACCTTGATTCCTCTTGGAGGTCAGCTTCCATATTTGTGTGTGGTAGAGGGAGAGGGGCCGATTCCCACAACCAGTGACAGTGATGTGTTGCAGGTCCCCACAACCACTCTCAGGTGACAGTTGGATTTTATCTATAGATCTGTATCTGGCTGCCTGAAATTTTAAGACTCTGGAGGATAAAGGTATGAGGGGATGCTGCCATCACCATCACCAGCCCTAAAACACATTGCTAATTTCAGTACTCAGGATGGCTGGCCTAATCCGGGAGTACTGTCCCAGGGACAAGAACGCTATTCTTTCCATCTGTCATCTGCTTGCTTTCTTCCTCCCTTGCCTTAAAATACACTTTAAAATTTGGGAGTTATGCAGAAAGGCCGTGTAATATCTTACCTGAAGAATCCTATTATCTCAGGGTGCCAAATCAACTATACTCCAATAAAAATTGTTTAAAAAGTCATATACTTCCAGTACAGCTTTAAGGTATTTAAAGGACCCTAAATAAGTCATATACACTGTTTTCGAGTAATTAAAATCCTGTTATCCCAGTAGAACATTTCCCTGACCCTACCCAGATAATAACTTTTAATTGCTCAAAAATGTTCAGCAAAGACAGTCTAGAACAAAAAAAAATTTTTTAACATCCTTATTGTAGTATAATTGCTTTACAATGGTGTGTTAGTTTCTGCTTTATAACAAAGTGAATCAGTTATACATATACGTATGTCCCCATATCTCTTGCATCTCCCTCCCTCCCACCCTCCCTATCCCACCCCTCTAGGTGGTCACAAAGCACTGAGCTGATCTCCCTGTGCTATGCGGCTGCTTCCCACTAGCTAGCTATTTTACATAGAACAAAAATTTTAAACAGCGTTTCATATAAGCTTCAACAAATGAACCTAACTATATTATCAGTGAGTAACCACACTGAAGAGAATGAGAGAGAAAAGAACTAACCTAAGTAACCTTGGAAAACAGGCTCTTCCCAGAATATCCTTAGCCTGAGGACAAAGACAAGTGTGCACAAATGCTGTAATTTGATTAGTTAATGTGTTCCTCACAGGGCTACGGGTTAGCCATTCTGAAAGTACTTTATGTACGTAGTAGAACTGAACAAACAAGCAAATATATTGTGGATAATGAGAGCAACGTTTCTCACTGTGTGAGAATGAAGTTATATAAGTGAGAAAGGTCTAAAATGTGCCATATGTTAAAAATCATGGTTTTTAACTTGTGTACAGACAGAAATACAGATGCATGGGTGAGAGCACATACATATATTTCCCACCTCTGTCTGCTTGAAAGACCTGGCAGCAGTGAGCACATCTAACATCTAAGTTCTTGCTTTTTAAACACCATTATCCAATAAAAGGAATCAGGACTCCTTGGAAAAGTAATTATATCAAGGGCTGGGGCAGGGGGAATACAAAATGAGCCTAGAGCATCTTGTAAAGCCAGAACAATAAGAAAGTGTTCCCAAAATGGTAGGGCTTGTCAAAAGAATGCAGGAGCAGCCTGAATGGACAAAGCTGGAGCAATTTTAGCAACAAAATAAATAATGATACTATTGGATTTTAACCTGTAGAGTAAAATAACTATCCATGAGTCCACACTGATATAAATAAATTAATTACCTAAATAAATGGGGAAGAAGAGATAATACTTTTTTACAGAAGAATTGGAGTTAACGAACATAGAAGGAAAAAGGGAAAATTGAAAAATACCATTAAGCAAACCCCACAGTAATAATTATGATAAACAAGAACCATAGATAGATGCAGATATTTTTAGGCAAAATCTGAGAAGAAGGTTGCTTCCATAGTCTCAGAGTATCTCCCCCAACATAGTTATTAGTTAAAAATAATTAATAATAATTTTATAGTGGAGAAACCTGCAGACATCACCTTAACCAAGGGATCAAGGTTAACATCACCAGTGATAAGACATGGACATCATGAACCTCTTGATATTATGCACCGAGAAGGATACAACAGCATTTCACTGTCCTTAAAGATAAGGAAAAACTGAGGAACATTAGATTAGTGGAGATTAAGGAGAAGGAACAAGTAATTGCAATGTGAGAAACTGGATAGGCTCTTAGAACAGAAAAAAGACATCAGTAGAAAAACAGGTGAAATTAGAATAAGGTCTTCAGTTTAGTAATCTCTGGGTCTGATCTTTGTACCATGGTTACGTAAGATGTTAACATTAGGGGAAGTTGGGTGAGAAATACATGCTAAAATTAGTTCAAAATAAAAATATAAATAAAATGCAACAGAACATATAAGGTACACACAAAGAAACAGGGATTCCAATAGAAGTAAACTATTCTTTGGTTCTTCCTATTACAATTTCCACAGCGGAGCGACTTTCAAGCAGCTGGCTGGATGTTCGTCACATTGAAAAATATGTAGACCAGGGTAAAAGTGGAACAAGAGAATTACTTTGGTCCTGGGCACAGAAAAACAAGACTATTGGTGACCTTTTACAGATTCTCCAGGAGATGGGGCATCATCGAGCTATCCATTTAATTGCAACTTATGGTAAGCATTGATTCTAACGATACGGCTCTTACTCAATTTTATATGAATTGTAACTTGTAAATATTGTATTTTATCTAAGACATTGACTGGTCATGCTGTGGGTCAGTGATTCCTTACCTGTGACTTTTATCTGAAGCGGGGTTTGCAGCTTCACACTTTTGTGTCTGACACTTTCTTTTCTTATTGTCTAACTTATACAACACATTCCCTTCTACCACTTTATAGTTTGGTTTTTAAAAAATATTTATTTACAAGCTACGCTTCTTAAAATGTTTCATTCTCACTTAGTTAAGAGAATCAGCTCTCTGTCCAAAACTCTGACTCTCTGAGTCATAAACATGACCAGAACCACAATATGAGTAAAATACAAATAATGCTATAATTTGTTTTACCGTGTGATTAGAAGTTAAAAATAATTGGGTTTCCCCCCCGTATTTTAGTGCAGATGATACCTCCAAAATAACCCTGGGATTTCTCTATTGTCTTCACTGCTGTTTTCATGCCATGGCTTTCTAACTTCTAACCTGTTTACTGTCCGTTTCACAGTGGCTTGATTCTTCCCTCTCTTTGTCTTCTCTTTCTGATGCTGTGTCATGCGTTACATTTATAGTAACCTGATAAATAAAGCTCATGAAGTTTTCTCTGTTCACTCTTTGTCAATAAAATAATCTCCCAATGTCACCTGTTCTGTTTATTCCACTTTAGATTCATTGACTTCAACAAGAATGATCTTGAGTGATCTTGGGTCTTATGTTATAGATTCAGGGCTCTTAGGTTGGAAACTCCTTTAAATCAGCAGGCTTATTCTTTGGCTATTTCATCCAGGCATATTTTTAGTTCTGTGTATTTGCACACATGCTCTTTGATAATATATTTTGTCCACTCAAGCCACTGCCTCATCACCTAAAGAAGCTTTGCACACACAAGAAGAAATCCCAAGAGGTTTGTACCAGAAAACTGTAGCTTCAGAATGACTTATTTTATAGGTTTTTCACATTAATAAGGTATTAGACAGTTCCCAATAGGCTTCCACCGTGATATTATCTGTATAACTTGGCTAATCCCTTTTTTCTGTTGCACACTATTTCTTCACTTAGTTTTTTTTTCTTAATGTTTATTTATTTATTTATTTTGGCCACTCCGGGTCTTAGTTGCAGCACGTGAGTTCTTCACGGCAGCATGTGGCTCTTTAGTTGTAGTATGTGGACTTCTTAGTTGCAGCATTCGGACTCTTAGTTGTGGCATGTGAACTCTTACTTGCGGCATGCGAGCTCATAGTTGCAGCATGTATGCAGGATCTAGTTCCCCAACCAGGGATCGAACCCCGGCCCCCTGCATTGGGAGTGCAGAGTCTTACCCACTAGACCACCAGGGAAGTCCCTTCACTTAGTTTTATACAGCAGAATGTTTCACTCTGAAGCTGACTGATCAGGTGAAATGCAGTGAGTCTCTGGGAGCTGTAAATGTAATGCCTTTTCATTATCTGAGCCTTTTCCAGCTACTGAAACCACCCACGTGACTTGTTGTTCACAGTATAAACTCACACCAATTTGATAGGGCACGGGTATATTTTATACTTCAGTGTTCTGGAATAGATTTCAGGGTGTCTTTTCACACTCTATGTTGTTTATTTATGCAGCGGGGAATTATATGGACAAAAATTCCACATCCTTGGTTGACTCCTAGTCTGTTGCACATGGGAAATTAATTTAATTTTTACGATGTGGGATTAGTTGATTTGTGGAAAGGCAATCAATTACTGCCCTAATACCAGGAGATAGATACATCTGAGATGAAAAGGAGGTTAGTGCCTTGTTCTGAATCCTTTGCTAAGGAAAATAGCATTATTTATTTGCAGTTTGTTGAATTAATGCTTTGAATTATGATCTTAAAAACATTAATTGTATAGCTCGTTGAAAGCAGCCACACGATGATTCCTTGGAAACATTTAAATGTAACCTGCTGCACAGGTGTTTTCTATGAGAGCAGCTCACTGAAGTCAGGAGTTGGAGCTCCTAATTGAAATGCATAAAGATTTAGTCTTTCTTTGTTGCTACCATGAACAGAGTTATCACTTATCTAAATAATCTGTTTTTGCCTAGCTTTCCTTAAAATTGTTCCATTTGGTGGGATGGTTTCACCTTAATCACCTTAGCCAAGCCATTTTGAATCTCCCATTTCATATGACAGTGAAGTATTGTCTCTCTTTTTATGTGCAGCAAAAGGACAATGGCTTTTAGTGCCCTTGCAGCCCCCAAACTTCAAATTTTGTTCTACTCAACAATACCTTATTCAGGATGTTTGCTATTTCTTGCCTAATTGCCCTCGCTGGAACCTCTAGTATAATGTTGAATAGAAGTGGCAAGACCAACACATTCTTTTCTTGTTCCTGATCTAAGGAGAAAACATTCAGTCTTTCACCATTATGTATGATGTTCACTGTAAGTTTTTCACAGATGCCCTTTACCAAATTAAGGCATTTTTTTTCTCTCCCTAGAGCTTCATCATGATAGATTATTGGATTTTATGAGTTTGTTCATTTTATTAATGTGGTATATTTTCCAGATATTAAGCTAACCTTGGATTCCTGGGATGAATCCCACTTGGTCATGGTACCTCATCTTTGTTATATGTTTCTGGATTTAGTATTTTGGTGAGGATTTTTGCATCTATATTCATAAGGGATATAGGTCTGTAGTTTTCTTGTGCTATTTTGTGTGGCATTGATATTAGGACAATATTGGCCTCAAAGAAAGATTTGGGAGTTGTTTCCTCCTCTTCTGTTTTGGAAGAATGTGTGAAGAACTGGTCTTAAATCTTCTTTAAATGTTTGGTAAAATTTACCTGTGAAGCCACTTGGGCCTGGGCTTTTCTTTATGGGAAGTCTTAAAATATTAATTAAATCTCTTCCCTTGTTACAGACCCATTCAGGTTGTTTATTTCTTCTTGAATTAGTTTTGGTAGTTTGTGTCTTTCTAGGAATCTGTCCATGTCATTTATCTAGTTTTTTGACAAATAGTTGTTCACAGTATTCCCTTATAATTCTTTTTATTTCTGTAAGGTCAGTAGTTATGTCTTTTGTTCTTAATTTTAGTAATTTTGAGTCTTCTTTCTTTCTTGGTCAGTCTAACTAAAAGATTGTCAACTTTGTTTATATTTTCAAAGAACCAGCTTCAGTTTCATTGATATTTCTCTTCTGTTTTTCTATTCTGTTCTTCTATTTCATTTATTTCCACTCCAGTCTTAATTCTTCCTTCCTTCTGCTTCCTGTGGTTTAGTTGTTTCTTCTTTTTTAGTTCCTCAAGGCAAAAGTTTAGGCTATTTATTTGATATTTTTCTTCTTTTTAAAGGTGGACATTAACAGCAATAAATTTCTCTTTAAGCGCTGCTTTTGCTGCATGCCATACGTTTTGGCATGTTGTGTTTTTGTTTTCATCCATCACAAAGTATTTTCTAATTTCCCTTGTGATTTCTTCTTTGACTCATTGGTTATTTATGAGTTTGGTGTTTAATTTTCATGTATTTGTCAATTTCCAAAAAAAATTTCCTTTTGTTATTGATTTCTACTTTTTTTTTTTGCACTTTTAAAAAATGTATTTATTTTTGGCTGCATTGGGTCTTCATTGCTGCACACGGGCTTTCTGTAGTTGCAGTGAGTGGGGGCTACTCTTCATTGCAGTGCGCAGGCTTCTCACTGCAGTGGCTTCTCTTGTTGCAGAGCAGGGGCTCTAGGTGCGTGGGCTCAGTAGTTGTGGCACGTGGGCTCAATAGTTGTGGCTCACGGGCTCTAGAGCACAGGCTCAGTAGTTGTGGCACACAGGCTTAGTTGCTCCATGGCATGTGGGATCCTCCCAGACCAGGGCTTGAACCCGTGTCACCTGCATTGGCAGGCAGATTCTTAACCACTGTGCCACCAGGGAAGCCCTTGATTTCTACTTTAATTCCATGTAGTCAGAGAATATGCTTTGTATGATTTCATCCTTCCAAATTTATTGAGGCTCATTTTATTACCTAACATGTGATCTGTTCCGGAGAATGTTCAACGTACACTTGCAAAGTATGAGTATATTCTTCTGTTTTGGATGGAATGTTCTATAGATGTCTGTTTGGTCTAATTGATTTATAGTTTTGTTCAAGGAGGCTTATTATTAATTGATTGTATTTTGTTGCTAGTCTTCTAAGCAAAATAATCTAGGAAACATTAGAATACAATTTAAGAAAAACTAGAAGATGAAATAAAACTTCTGAAGTCTGAATCAAAATGTCAGAAGTAACAGCAAAATATTGCAGAGTTTTAATTTTTTGTAGGAAGCTACATAGACTTCCTTAGTTCAGACAGAAGTAATAGTCTTCAATTGGGCAGCATTTGTGGGCATTTGTGATTGATTGCGCACACACACACACACTCTCACACTCACTCACCCCTCTAATACCTTATGGCACAAGATGAGATAAAAAGTGAACTAACCGAGAGAGGTATAATCCCATAATCGTAAAAAATTTAAATACATATACCAAAAACTGATAACAACATTGCTTTTTTCCTGTCAGTTCTCTCCTTCATACTTCAATATTTTTAATGATGTCTAACAATAATTTAAGATAGGTGCTCATGGACTTCCCTAGCGGTCCAGTGGTTAAGACTCCGAGCTTCCACTGCAGGGGGCACGGGTTTGATCCCTGGTCAGGCAACTAAGATCCCACGTGCCGCGACTCACAGCCAAAAATTAAAAAAACAAAAATACAAACGAACAAACAAGAAAAAAAGGTAGGTGCTCATGTTTTAAGTGAACAAAGGTATGTTTGTATATTTGATCATTAGAAAGCTCTTTCACATATGGAAATTTGAAACCATTCAATGGGAATGAAACTGAGCTTTAGAAATGAACCTTACTAGCAAGGTATTTATTTTCACAGTGTAAAAAAGAAAAAAAAGTTTGTTAAGAACATAACATTTTTTGTATCTATATTCCCTTATTTCTCTTTCAGGGGCAGCCTTGAATCCTTCAGAGCAGAGTCATCAGGGAAAAGGATTTCCGATCATGTTATCCAAGGTACAGTGTGTGCGCATGGGGAATGACCCTTGAACCCTGTTGCATATATAATTGAGTGTAAGGAATGAAGTTATCAGGCAGAAAAATGCTGTATTTGCAGGTACTTTTTTAAATTCTGGAGAGCTTTAGCTCTCATTCTTGTTCATTTATTTGGGGATTCAGGAAATTGGAGATTTGTAAATGTTTGAAGAGTTAAGAGCTTTGTCCTCTCAGTGATCTGTCAGAGATGAGTCTTAGAACTTTTAAGAGTACTGTAAGTTACACATTTGTCTTAACTCAGCTTTTAGTTTTCCTGTTCTAGTGTTTTGCATGTTACTGTTAGTTTTTATTAAAGCAAATTAACGGTGATCATTTTTACAGCAATAGAAGTCATTTAAAATTGACTATAGGGCTTCCCTGGTGGTGCGGTGGTTGGGAGTCCGCCTGCCGATGCAGGGGACGCGGGTTCGTGGCCTGGTCCGGGAAGATCCCACATGCCGCGGAGCGGCTGGGCCTGTGAGCCATGGCCGCTGAGCCTGCGTGTCCGGAGCCTGTGCTCCACAGCGGGAGAGGCCACAACAGTGAGAGGCCCGCGTACCGCAAAAAAAAAAAAAAAAAAAATTGACTATAATTATGACTTTGATACTTGAGTTTTTACCGTTGGTATGGAATATATATAACAGTGAATACTACTGAATAAAATAGAATAACTTTGCATTCTACTAGCTTTCTTCTAAATTAGATTCCACCCCGTTGCACTGTACAGTCCCAGGGGGAGCTTTGGATTTCTGTTGGGGTTCTGTTCTTTCTAGACTTTATGAAATTGAATTATACTTTAATATGTATTTCTTCTCCTAGGAAACAGCTAGTGTCACAGCGGATAATGTTCTTATTCCTGAACATAATGAAAAAGGTAAGAAAAACAAAACAACTTTTCTTTAAATCATGTTTTCCTTTAAGTGAATTCATGAATTCTTTTAAGTGAAATTTAGAAAGATCCAATAAACATAATAACTATTCATTAATATGCAGATTCAGGATAAATTTTTCATAGATATCAAAATATTCTCAATTTTGACTGACACATAGTTCTGATAGGTGGTACATTATTGTTATATTAAAAATTCATTGGCCAGTAAAGAGCATAATTGTGGTCTCAGGAGAATTTCATGACATTTGCTATTTTTATGTGTCATAGGAAGACATTTAAAAATTATGTTGGGTTTTATACAGTTTTAGAAATTTTCATAGCACTTATAGGGAAATCTTTAGAGGTGATTGTAGAGCAGTGCTGAAGGTCACTATGAAAATCAGTTATTTTCCACACCAACTTTCCTACTTTATCAGCAGGGCGAATAATTTACTTCTATCTGGGAATCATTCTGATAAACTTTAGTGGCTATTTAAGGCTGCCTAGCCTAATCTTTGCCACTAGATCCGATGCTTCTTTGGTTCAAAAGAGAATTAGAATAGTTAGATAAGGTTGTGGTCCTTTAATGTTTAGCAAAAAAGGTTTAAATCAAACAGACTAAGTGTGTAAATATAGCCAAAATTGGTCTCTGAAGCATTTAGCCAGGCTTTTCCCTTTGTATTTGATTACCTTTGAAATGTTTCCTCCCAATTTCTGCTTTACTCTGAGCAAGTTAGTTAGCCATTTAGAGGATTTGGCTTATGAAAAACGTTTCTCCCAGTCATGCTTAGAGAATATTATTTAGTCATATCAAAATTTCTACTTATATAATTTTTTTTTTTTACTGGTTTTAGGTTCATAGTGGGTCAACAGCAATCTGTTGATTTAATGACAGGGAAACAGTCTTGGAAAAGTTTCCCCAACTAAGTTGTCTGGCTGATCTCTTTGGAAAGGTGATAGAATCACAGTGCTTTTGTTTGAATATCTAAAAAGCCATTGGCTCTGTGGGATGGTGGGAGCCAGGCCCAAGTAAATGTACAGAGAGCACATGGTGGGCTTCAGTTTTTGCTCCTGGGCCTTTCTCTGTTGACTTTTCACTGGGCCCTGATTTGTTTCTAGTAGGGAAGTCTTGGTTCTTTATAATGATGGTTGATTCTTAAAAAGAGAAAAAGTAACTTATCTTCTCCCTACTTTCCTTCCTAAGGAATATTGTTTAAATCCTCCATCAGCTTTCACAACGTCATAGAAGGAACCAGAAATTTCCACAAAGACTTTTTAATCGGAGAAGGGGAAATTTTTGAGGTATACAGAGTGGAAATCCAAAACCGAACATATGCCATTAAATTATTTAAACAGGTATGGAAAGAATTACTATCACAGGCTATCCATTCCATTTACTGGCTCATATTTCACATTAAAATGTGTCATTTTTCATCAACATTGAAAGGAGGTATACCTGAAAATAAAATTTCATAAATGGAAATAAGATATATGACCTCTGGTGACTGGAGAAATGACTGAGAAATGAATGCCTGTCTTGCAGGAATGTGGAAGTTAAATCCTTCCCCTCCCCAGATGTATGGCCTGAGAAAGACTTTTCTGAAAAGCGTAGTTAGGACCATTGGGACTTTGCTTAAGATGGCCGGATTGTGCTGGTCTGCTCCAGGTTTCCTGGCTTTCCAGGATGGGCAGCGCCCTCTCCATGCAGCTTCACGGGCTAAGCCACAGACTGATATTCGGTGCTACTTTATGAATCGTCTTCAGTCGCAGTTCAGGAGAGGGGGAAAGCGGAGGCTTTGGTAGGAGCAGCACGGCAATGATCGGAGCAGGAGGTTAGAATACAGCTGAGTAGAGCCGGAAGCAGAAAGGCTATTGGGGGTCCGACGCAGGAGTCAGGAGGAGATAGGTCTGCACACGCATACCCAAAGAGCTGTTCTTCATTGTTGGTCAACAGCCAATAAACATTTACTAAACTTCTTTTACGGGCTTCGTGTTGGGTGGAGATGAATAAAGCATAGTTACATTCTCCAAGAGTTCCCAGTCTTATGGGGAAAACAGGTAAAGAAAAGATTAAACTGCAGTGTGATAAGCACTTTAGCAGAGATTTGCCCCAAAGGTCATGGGAGCACATAGAAGATAGGCAGAGGAGGGGCTGGCACAGAGTAACCACGCAGTAAACATTTCCTCAGTAAACAAATGGAAAAGTGGATGAAAGGCAGTGACCTTTCAAGTGGATTTTGAAGGATAAGGAGAATTTACCAGGCAGCGAGGGAAGTACTTTCTAGATGGAAGAGATAGCAGGTGCCCAGGCCTAGAGGCACATGCATGAAAGCCTGTGTCTTACGAAGACCAGTTTGTTTGGTGGAGTAGAGTTTAGTGTGAGAGGGTGGGAACGTAGTGGCATCAGATGATACTGGAAAGATAGGTGAAGTCCATGGATGGTTTCTAAGTAGGAGAGTGAAAGGACGAGATTTGTGTTTTGAAGTATCACTTTGATTACCGGTCAGATGATGGACTGGAAGTTGGCAGGGGCACTGGAGGAAAGACGGCAGGAATTAGACTAGAGGTAGAAAGACCTGACAGAGGGATATTTCAGATGTGTAAACTGAAGTGGATAGGGCTGAAACCTGTATTCTCCAGTGTAATATTAGAATCACCCAGGAAGCATTTTAAAAACTGAGCTCTGCAGCATCTGGTTGGGTCAGAGTAGTGGTGGTGGTAGGCGTCCCCAGGTGGTTCAGATGTGTGACCTGTGTTGGTAACCGCTCTAAGCCAGGGCAGAGGCAGTGGGGATGGCAAGGGAGGGTACTATGTCTGAAAGATGAGGTGAAATGGAGCAAATCTGGTGATCTGTTAGACAGTGCTGGGGAAATAGGGGAGAAGGAGGGATCTGAGGTGGTTCCAGTTTTGCAGCTTAGATTACAGGGCCTCTTTAAAAAAATTATGAACCCAATTTGTCCATTTCCTCAAACTGCATTTGCCCCACTAATTCTGTATAGACATCTCAAGATTCCTGAGAAGATGAATGTCTAATGAAGAAATGAAACAATCTATTGTTATAACCATTCACCAAGAAGAATGTGGTTACTCTAGAGGTGTCCTAACTGAAGGCTGCTTCTTAGGGCCAGTGTGTCCCTGGCCCCATTTGTACATTCTCTTCTGGTTGAGCCCCAGGGCCACCTCCCCAAAGACTCCATGCGTCTACTTTCCTCTTCTCTCTGCAGCTGCCACCAACTCACACTCCCTCTTGGGAGTATTCTTTCCAGGGGTCTGGCTTCAGAATGGGATGTCTTTGCCCTTTCTGTCCCGAAGACAATGATCATTTCCTTGATTGCTTCCGACCCCTCCAGGATGGTTTTGGTGACCCTCCTCTGTACAGTCGCAGGAAAATACCGCTGTCTCATAGTATTGATTTCTTCATCTGCCTCTCCCAGTGGACTGGATGGTTTTCTTTAAGGAGCTTTTATTTATCTTTGTATCCCAGTGCTGTATTACAGAGCCTGGCCTATAGTAGTTGCTCAATAAATGTTTGTTAGGTGAATTGAATGAAGCACATAGGCTGTTTTCATGAATTTAGTTGCTATTCAGTATTAGTAAAAAGGCAGGAGGTAACAAAGTTACCCAAGACCTAGAGATTGTACAAACTCCTACACACACATACACATCAGGAAAAATGAGATAATTTAATGAAGCCTTAGCCACAGAACATTTTTTACTAGAAATGTAGTTTTGTAACATTGAGACCTTAATTTCGGTAACCTTTCTTAGAGGGACTGCGGCTGGGAACTGTACTTAGGTGTGTTAGATTAGTGCATCCAGCTCACCTGGGGATCTTACAGTGCAGATTCTGATTCAGCACATTTGGGTAGGGACCTGAGACTCAGCATTTCCCACCAGCTCCCAGAGAAGCACAGAACACACTTTGAGCAGCAAGAGTGCTAGGGTAGCATGAACACAAAAACTAACCCCTTCACTTTTTCAGATTAAGAAAACGAGGACCCCAGGGAGGCTTGGTGACAATAAGTCACAAATAATGAGTGTTAGAGGTGGGCCTGACACCCAGTCCACTCGCTCCCAGGGCAGTGGTTTTTTAAAATGTAAATTCTCATAATGTGGTCCTTGCAAATGATTTGTTAGACTAGTTTATTGTTTCTGACTTCTTGGGTTAACTTGGAAAATAGTTTCCAGGATTCCTGTTGGATTTCTTTCCTTTTGTTCCTGAAGACAGAGAGCTCTAAAAACTCTGCCATGGGACTTCCCTGGTGGCGCAGTGGTTAAGAATCCGCCTGCCAATGCGGGGGACACGGGTTCGACCGCTGGTCCAGGAAGATCCCACACGCCGCAGAGCAACTAAGCCCGTGCACTACAACTACTGAGCCTGCGCTCTAGAGCCCGTGCTCTGCAACAAGAGAAGCCACTGCAATGAGAAGCCCGTGCACCACAACGGAGAGTAGCCCCTGCTCGCGGCAACTAGAGAAAGCCCGCGCACAGCAACGCAGACCCAGTGCAGCTAAAAAATAAATATTAAAAAAGAAAACGAAAACAAAAAAGAACTCTGCCCCGTCTAGCAATTTGCAAACGATAACTGGAGCACACTTACTTTAACCCTTTCATGGTAGAAGTTAGGAATTTGCGATTCAGAGACACGCAACGATGTCAGGTGTATGAAGCCATTGAGAACAGTGGAGGTGCTCCATACAATATCATTGAATTCATTAATTTATTCATATGTCAGGCACTCTGCTAGCTTCTGAATCTTCTTTGAAGTAAGGAGTTATATGTTTCATTTTCCTAGTGGGCCCATTTTTTCAAAATTAGTACAAAGGTAACCTTGAACCAACAGCCAAATGACCCAAGTCATAAATGCCAAATTATTGAAATCAATTCTAATCAGAATACAACTATCACAACCAGGATTCTTTGAGATCAAGTGGGGAGTTTCTGTCATGGGATTTTCTTTGAATACATATTTTTGAATTCATGTAAATGTGTACAAAATATGGTGAAAGGGTTTGAATATAAAATAGAGCAGTATGATACATTTCATGAAAAACTTCTAATTCAAAAGCAGTGGTTCTAAATCTGTTTTGGGGTTAATGGATTTTTGAAAGTCTGATGCAAGCTAAGGATCCTCTCCCCAGAAAAATGTTCATATGCATTTATGCCATAAAGTATCTAATTTCAGGGAGACTATAGACCCTAGGTAAGAATCCCAGAAATAGAGAGATCCTTTCCTTATTTTTTTTCTTGTGTTTCTGTATGATATTTAGGGGAAAACAATGCAATGTAAGAAACAATGGAAGAGCTTTTTATCTGAGCTTGAAGTTTTACTGCTGTGAGTATATTGCTTTGGATTTCTCCACTTGTGCCTGGTTTTCATCTCTGTTCATCTTTGATTCTACAGCACAGAGCTTGGCATGGTTGGCATTTAATAAATGTGGGTTGGATGTTAGAACATTGGGTAAAATTTTGACATCTGCTTTAGTATATTCCTTGGAATACATTTTAAAATAGACCATTTACATAATTCACTTGAACATATTTTAACAAGAAACTGTCACAAGGAAATGGGTTAAATCATGTGTGACTAACATGACTGAATGTAAACTAATTCTTAGAACTTTAGAATTGTATATATTTTACCATTTCCCCCCTTTCTTAGAGACATTCCAGTCAAGAAACTGTTTCATCAATATAGACCTCTTCCGGAAGAGAGTTTTAGGCAAAGAAATCAAGTGCTTTCGATGTGCACATTATTTTCTGGGAATTCATTCATGAACTTGAAAGTCCTTGGAGACAAACTAAAATGACTTCATTTTCATATATATTCATATCTGCAGCTGTGCAACCTGTCTCACTGAAGGCCCCTAACCCTATAGAGTTCAGTCATCACCCTTTACAAACAGAAAATGTTCTTTTCAGATGTTTTCTAAACCAATACATGAATTGGGGTGAGAGAGGTATTATCCTAAATCCTTCTCCGTTTATACCCAGGACCAGAAATCAAAATGTTAGAGGCTAAGTATAAACACTTAATATATCATTTAGTCAACAAAAAACTAAAACCAAAATTGTAATAAGGTTTTTATATTTAAACTTTATTTCTTTGCTTAGGAATAAATAATAAGTTCAGACAGTTCAAAATTCCAAAAGGGCAAAATTCCAAAAGGGCAAAATTCCAAAAAAGCCAAGAGATTTTCTTCCACTATTCTCATCCAGCCACCCAGCTGATTTTCCCAAAGGCAACAGAGTTATCAGTTTCCTGTATATCTTTTCAGAGATATTTTATGTGCAAGCATATATGTATTTTGTTTCCTTACTTTCCTCTTCTCACACAAGAGGTAGCATGCATACGTTGTTCACTTTGCTCATTTCAGTGTTCCACTGTGTGCCGTGCTGTAATGTAGTCAACCGTTTTCCTACTGATGGATGTTTAGATTTCTCCTAATCTTTCACTTAAAAAAAAATGCTACAACAAGAAACCTTTTATATATGTTATTTCAGACCTGTTGGAAAACTTATCTAAGTTTTAATATCGCTTAGAAAACTAAGAAAGCTTCACATAAATAAAATTATAGGGTCAAATGGTTGTATGTGTTACATGTTACCACATTGTCCTCCAGTAGAAGCTGTTCGAATTTACACTTATACCAGTCATATGTTAGAGTGCCTGGTTCCCCATATTCTTGATAACATAGTGTTTATTCTTTTAGTTTTTTCTGATGTGCTAAGTGGAAATGGTTTCTCAGTGTAGTTTAAATTTCTTTTTCTATGATGAATGAATCTTTTCATATATTGAGATGTATTTCCTTTTCCATGAAATATCTGTTAATGTTTTTTGCCCATTTTTTTATTAGGCTGTTGGGTTTTTTCTTAATGGTTTGTAAGAGCATTTTATATATTAGAGAAAATTAGCCCTATTTTTATGTTACAAGATACAAATAATTTTTTATCACATTTTCATTTGTCTTTGCTTATTCTAGTTTGGGCCATGTGGAAACAGTTTTCATGTAGTTGAATTTAATCTATACTTTCTCTTATGGAGTCTGGGTTTTATATTATAGTTTAAAAGGCCTTCCCCACTGAGAGGTTATAAAAGAATTATGCCATTTTTTCCAAGTACTTTTATATTTTCATTTTTTACATTTGTATATCTGATCCATTTGGATTTATTCTGCTGAGGCATTTATGTATTACTTTAGGGAGAATTAACAACTATGACATTGAATATTCCTGGTGTGCCATCATTATCATTTATATTGCTAATATTTCTTTAGTTTTAGGCCCTATACCAAGTACTTCACATGTATTAATTCTTTAATCCTCACAACAGTCCTGTGAGGTGAGTCCTACTACTATGCCCATTTTGCAGATGAGGAAACTGAGGCAGAGCGTACTTTTTTTTTTTTTTTTTAACAAGATCCAGTTTATTTCCTGAATCATACTCAATTCCCTCTTCTCAGACATTTGCTAGTAAATAGGTCAGAGGCAGGCTTCTCCTCTTAGAACATACTGTCTGGAGTGGGTTTAGGGGAGAAGTGCACAGGCAAACAGGCAATTTCAGTAAGTTAAATAATAAGACAAGCAAGTACAGAGCACTGAGGGAGGAGGAAATGCTAATTTGGGGAGGCGGGTGGGTGGCAGAGTAGGTGTCTTGGAAAAAGTAACGTCTAAGCTGAGACCTGAGGATGAGGTTTTTTTGTTTAATATTAAGGGAACTACTTAAGGGATTGTATTATGTGTTTATGTATGTATACTTACACACACCCACACATTGCCTTTCTTGAGGAAGAAGGAATAGAGGGACTCAGAAGGGAGGTATATATATATATATATATATATATATATACACACACAGACACAGACACACATGCACACACACACGTGTGTTTTATAGGTAAGTTTTGCTACTGAAGAAATGTGTAATAGGATTTTTTTTTTTTTTTTTTTTTGCGGTACGTGGGCCTCTCACTGCTGTGGCCTCTCCCATTGCGGAGCACAGGCTCCAGACGCTCAGGCTCAGCAGCCATGGCTCACGGGCCCAGCCGCTCCACGGCATGTGGGATCCTCCCGGAACCCGTGTCCCCTGCATCGGCAGGCAGACTCTCAACCACTGCACCACCAGGGAAGCCCTATAATAGGATTTTATATATAACACCATTTATGGAAAAATAGCTTTATTTATTTTAATATCACCAGGCATGCCTAAGACATAGAAGGTGTTCCATAAATAATCGTTGAATTGAGCTGAGTTCACAGTATGTGTGGTGAATTTCACATGTTTTATATTTCATAGCTGTTACTGGGTTCCATTGGTTTTCACAGTGATGACACATGCCCTCAAGAAATAGAGTTTTTTTAAAAAAGAACCTGAAAAATGTATACGATACTGACACAGAATTCTGGGATTTAAAAATCAGTGATGTGTTTTTCAGCATCAAACTTTACTAGTCACATGGGTTTCAGGTAACACTACAAGCTTTCTGAAGGCACTGGATGTCTCTTAACTGTGTGACTGGGGCCTAGTACAGCACTTGACATGGTAGCATTCAGTAAATGGATGAATGAAAACAGTCTTCCGAACTCTTCTATTTTGGTGATTTTAGTTACACATGTATACCTGATGCAATGAAATGGATAATTTCACTTGTATTATCTTTAATAAATAAGTTATATTGGGTTTCATGTTGATAAAAATAAGTTAATATCAAATATTGTTTTCTATTTGTTGTAAAGTTTCCCAAACCCCAAATCTTAAGAACTCTTTACTTTCTTAAGATGTCTGTCTTATGTTTGGATATTGGCTAATATCTGTCAGAACGCTTTAGACCAATTTGGAAGGCAAATCTGTATCATGTGTCCATTGAAATTCCTTCTCTCTTGGCCAAATTTATATTCTGCTTTATACCTATTCCCCAACCCACCCTACCATCCCCAAAACAGTGTTATTCATTTCCTATTTGAATAAACAGTTTGATGGATTTAAAAAATCTTTTGTTTCAAGGTTCCAACATCCAAACATATTGGAGTTGGCTGCATATTTTACAGAGAGTGAGAAGTTTTGCCTGGTTTATCCGTATATGAGAAATGGATCACTTTTTGACAGATTACAGTGTGTAGTAAGTTATATCTATTACTCTGCCTGATACTCTGACCCTCTAAAGCCCTGAGGCAGCTGCTGAAATACTTGAGCTATTGTGTGTTGTGCAACATGGTGGCCAGAAGAGTTGCTGGGTCCTTACTCCTCATTGATACCACGTCTCAAATGAGTTTACATCAACTACCCTTATTTCTCAGATAATTTTTATTTGCATAACTTTACGCAAAGTACCATTCAGTACAAAGGATAGACATAAAAGTGATAGACACCTTAAAGAGAAGGAACGAGGTTGAATAAATGCCATGGTTTCTCTTTTGTGATGTTTCTGAAAGATAAGTTTTAAAAACTGATTCCAAATTGGTTAAATTTCAATTAAGATGAGAATAAAAACGGATTATTTTCAGTTACCCACACTATTGTGCCACAATAACTTTAAAATCTTGTTTAATGAACTCTTAAACATCTTATTAGCCATATTTCAATTAAGATAACACTAAAATTATTGGGTATTTCCATTGCCTATAAAGGGGCCTAGAACCAGCGTTGGTAGTAGAGGAAAACCTATTTTGAATTAAAAATCGGTTATGGTAAACTACAGTGTTCATTTACCCCCCCTCGCCACCTCCTCATTAGCGTTTATTGGTTTTTACTCAGAAAATACAACCAAACCAACTACTGTTGTCTTTTCAGGGTGACACAGCCCCACTCTCTTGGCACATTCGAATCAGTATATTAATAGGAACAACCAAAGCCGTTCAGTACTTGCACAACATGGAACCGTGCTCCGTCATCTGTGGCAGTATATCAAGGTAAATTATCCCAGAGCTGTAGGTTACAGCTGAAGGCCCCTTTCATCATCATGGATGAGTCGGACTTCACCCTATTTTCTGTCTATAGTTTCCCTGGTGTGTGTGTGTATGTGTTAAGAAATCTCATTGAAGTATTTAAAATCTTACCCTCTTAATGAAAGCATGTCTACCAAATTTTAAAGGCTGCACTTATATTGCCAATCGGAGAGTTTGTATTATCTTTGGGAATTATTAATGAACAGTGTAGGATAGACAGTTTTGTGTATTTTATTAATTATACCGCACAGCAAACTGTGAAATGAACCTGTATGCATCTCACTTTTTTAACAAAAGAAACTGAGGTCTCAGGAAAGGTTAAGTGGCTTATACAGGGACTCCTCACAAGATAACAGTAGTGATCGGCAATTTAAATTCTTCCTCCTTGAGTCTCCAGCCTCCTGCCATGCCACTGAGCCCGCTGCCTCCTAGCTGTAGGTACTCACCTGTGACAAGCTGAGCGGCAATCCCAGTGTTCATTTTTGAGACACGTGAGAAAATTAGAAGCAACATCTTCCGTCTTCTTTCTTCTTCAGCAGACATAAAGAATCATTCAAACAAAGAGTATACCCTGTAGCAAACCACCCCCCCACCCCCACCCCGCTCTGCATTTTTCCTGTGTGCCCTTCATCATGAACCTGTCTCAAAGTAGGTAAATACACCTTTGCTGAATAGCAGGGGAGACTGAATTTAAAAGGCTCTGCCTCTTGTGAACCATCACCTAGTATCTTGGGAAAAGCTTTAAGTGCGCCTTCAAGTTGAACCGAAGAGGAACTGATTGCTTACTTTGTTTTTCTGGTGAAGTGAATTTCATATAAAAAGACTCTAGATTTTGTTTTGTCCTGGGGGAGTGGTGGGGGTAGGGTGGAGGGGACACAACCCGTAGGCAATCTGCTCCTGTCGCAGTGTGGCAGTTCATCAACTGCCCGTGGAATCAGTGTAAAATTTGTGCGCCCTCATGGGGCCGGCGACAGAGATGGACAGTGAAAGTCTCAGCGGTCGGTGGAACCAACCCCTAGGTTCCACCTAGTGGAACCTCCCTCTTCCACTCAGCTCTCAGCCAGCTCAGCACTGTAGGTGCTTAAATATATGTTCTAACTGGGTAGATAGATAAATAAATACCTGGAATTTTGCTCTACATATTCTTTCTTTGGTTTAAAGTGGCTTGAATTTTTTTTTTTTTTTTTTTGGTACGCGAGCCTCTCACTGTTGCGGCCTTTCCCGTTGCGGAGCACAGGCTCCGGACGCGCAGGCTCAGCGGCCATGGCTCACGGGCCCAGCCGCTCCACAGCACGTGGGATCTTCCCAGACCGGGGCACGAACCTGTGTCCCCTGCATCGGCAGGCGGACTCTCAACCACTGCGCCACCAGGGAAGCCCTGAACTTATTTTTAATCCCATGAAGTAATCCATTAATTTTAAACATTTTCCTTTTGTGTGACTGATTCATTACCTCCTTTCCTGAAAGCAGAGCTTGATAGGAAAGAGGGATGAGAAGGGAGACAGTGTGGAGGTCCTGGTACTTGATGGGAGAGGGGGACAGGGAAGGCCACCGACCAGAGCAAAGGGAACATCAGGATCCCGGCTCTGCCTGAGTCACAAGGCTTTCCCACAGCTGACACTGGGCAGGGAGATTTGCATGTGCCCCTCCAGCACGCCTCTCCTGCTTTTAGGTCAGAGCACAGGCTGTGACCCTCATTTCTGCTTTCTCATCATTGGCAAGTGTCTTCAGGCAAGTTCCCGACACTGGGCAGGGAGATTTGCATGTGCCCCTCCAGCACGGCTCTCCTGCTTTTAGGTCAGAGCACAGGCTGTGACCCTCATTTCTGCTTCCTCGTGATTGGCAAGTGTCTTCAGGCAAGTTCCCAGGAAGTAGGCTCAGAGGCAGAGATTTGCCTGCAGGGGAATTTTTTGAGAATGCTCTCGGGAATAACAAAAGTAAGGGAAGGAGGAGGAAGACAGAATTGGGCAGTTGGAGAAGCTGAGCTGGGATATGGAAGTAGAGGCCTCGGCAGATGCCACGGGGACTGCTGGAGTTGGGGTGGCCCTTAGAAACTATCCCCAGATGAGGCAAGGTGCTTGGGTTTTGGCATCCCTGCATCCAGCCAGCCTTGAGTGGGGCTGTATTGGGGTGAGGCAGCTCCCTTCTCCCACTAGCAATTCCCAGGTTGGGGCTCAACTGGGAGCCCTCAGCAGCCACACCTGCCTGTTGGGGACCGAGTGCCTCCCTGGATCAGGAAGGAAGAATGGGGCCACACCACTGCAGCTGCCACAGTTAGGGAGGAAGTCGGCTGCATGGCGCGCTGCAAAATGTGACCAAGTGATTTTCTTTTTCTTGTACTTTCCTCCCCACCTTCTTGCCATCCTGTCCTCTTAGTTCAGTATCCACAATCGTTTAAATCAGAGAGCTCTGGTTTAAGAAGCTGGCTTTAAAATGCGATTCTGAGCCAACTGCTTGACTCCTCTACGCCTCAGGTTTTTTCCTCTGCGAAGTGCTAATAAGAGAATAATAGCTTCTACCCCTTAGGGTTAAATGGCAGAAAGTCTATCTGCTGCTTGGCAAAGAGGATGCACTCACTAAATGGTGGCTCCTGTTACAATGGTCCAGAAGTGGTAGGAGTAGCAGAGGCGGAGGCTAAGAGATATTCTGGCCGGTCAGCCTTTTTACTTATCACCCTTTTACTTATTGTCTTGGTCCGTTTGGGCTGCTCTAACAGAAATACTGTAAATTGAGTGGCTTATACACAGTACACGTTTATTTCTCATAGTTCTGGAGGCTGGGAAATCCAAGATCATGGCCCTGGCCTATTCTGTGTCCCGTGAGAGCTCACAGATGGCCGTCTTTTCTCTGGTGGAAGGTGTGAGGGGTCTCTCTGGGGTCTCTTTTATGAGGGCACTAATCCCATTCATGAGGGGAGCCGTTATGACCTAATCACCTCCCAAAGGCCCCACCTCCTAATACCGTCACATTGAGGGTTAGGATTTCAACATAGGAATTTAGGGGGGACACAAATATTCAGTCCATAGCCCTTACCTCTGTCATCAATTTATTGCGTTTGAAAAGTGGACCTACAAACTAAGTTCTCTTTTAATAAAAATCTTTTCTGTGTTAGCACATGTTTATTGAACATTTTGCAAATCACATTCATTTTAGTTCACAAATATTTATGGGACATCTGCTGTGTGCAGAGCATTGTCTTAGACCACAGTGGGGGGAAGACATTGACGATCATAGTCTTGACCTGGAAGCTTCAACCTGGTGATCAGATCGATAGTGAAAACACAGAAAATATATAGTGTGACACTATATATGCCTAATGTGTGGTTGGTCTGAGAAGGCTAATTCTAATTAGGTAGTTCCAAGCCAAATCTTTGAGGAGATGGTCATTGTCAGTGGATTGGTTGAAAGAAGAGAAGAGAATATTCCTGGTGGAGGCATAATTTATTCAAGGGAACAGAGTAAAGAAATGCTGGGTGTATAATGAAATCAAGACAAGTTAGTTGAGGGACTTCCCTGGTGGTCCAGTGGCCAAGACTCCGCACTTCCAATGCAGGGGACCTGGGTTTGATCCCTGGTCAGGGAACTAGATCCCACGTGCCACAACTAAAGATCCCGCATGCCGCAACTAAGACCCGGCACAGCCAAATAAATAAACACTTAAAAAAAAAAAAGACAAGTTGGTTGATTGGAGAGGAAAGGATGAGATTGGAGAATAATGAAAGATAAGACTGGAGAAAAATAAGGAAAATTGTGGGGAGAGGGTTGGATGGAGCTTTGAACACTTCCTAGGCTGAGGACCTGGGTTTGATAAGCTAGGCTCTTTCAAGGGGCTCTGAGGCTTCTTCTCTCTGGGGTATAGGTGGGAACAGAAAGGTTCTGAAGTCTCTTAGGTGGTCTGACAATTTAAAAGGAGGCTATATCTTTCAGGCCAGTATCCCAGGTGTTTGTCTGGATGTGCTGAGCTATAAAATCACTTAAATAACACAGAGTGCTCAGCAGGTAATATTGATACGAGTAGCAAAAGAGATCTGATCAGAGAAAGGTAGAATTTCATGGAAGAGGCAGGATTGAGCTGGAAGTGAAGCTAGCAGTGTATTTTATTTTATTTTTTGTTGGTGAAGGGGCTGCTGCGGATTGTTGCCTTTCTGCGTTTTCCAGAGGGTTCAAGGGCTCAAACATAACCATCTATAGATTACACCCACCCAGTCATGTGTCAAGGCGTGGAATTCTGGGGCTCTGGGCATTGATTTGAGAATTGTGGTTTCACAAGGGTTCATCAGTGTGTCCCCATCTGTTCCAGAGCAATTCAGCCCCCTCCACAGCCACTGCACTCTTGGCCTTTCTGCTGAACCTGCCGGCAAAGGTGTTAATTAGTGCCAACTATAACAGTAGACTTTCCCCCCTTCCTTTGGTGATGTGCACACCTGTTCTCTAGAAACTGGAATGAGAACAGCTCATTTCATTCAGGGCACTGAACATCTGTCAGATGGTAATGACATTCGGTCCCCTGCAGTCTTGACCAAACGTGAATTGGCTGACCTAGATCACCCTCCTGAATCTCTTTTATTTTTATATTTTTAACATCTTTATTGGGTTATAATTGCTTTACAATGGTGTGTTAGTTTCTGCTTTATAACAAAGTGAATCAGTTATACATATACATATGTTCCCATATCTCTTCCCTCTTGCTGAATCTCTTTTAAATGAATCCTTTACTCCGTTCTAAACTTGGGCCTCCCCGATTCTTGGTCCCACTGTGTACAGCCTTGTGCTTTCAGGGACGTCTGAAATCCCTACTATTCGGCCTTTGTCATATTAATTTTCTAATTCTTTGTGAGGAAAGGCAGCTTCTTGAAGAGATGGCATTTTATGACACAGCCCTGATAATTGGCTCAAAAAAGGGCATCTCAGTATGTGTCAAAACAGTGACCTTTTCTGTGAGTAAGTCAGGGCCCTGCTTTTGTTGAAGTGAGAAATGGAAAACCTTCCTTTTCTTTTCTGCACTTGGGCCTCAGACTGATGAATCACCGAAGAGTTATCATACATCATTTGACATTATTAAATATTGTTTTTAATAGTATGAAATAACATACAGTGTACATAAAGTGACAGTGCAAAAAGCCAAATTGAAATAGTAAGCAGTACACAATTATAACCTTGTAGAACTACAACTTCAGGAATTAAAAAAAAAAGATCAAAAGTGGAGCATACCAAAATATCAATAAGGCTTTAATTAGATGGAGAGACTATGGCTTTTCATTTAATGGCTTATTTTTTACTTCTACTTGATATTAAATTCTTATTTAAGGATTATGTCTACTCTTATAATAAAAATAAAATTTATTAGAAAAATAATAACTCAGCATCAGACCTTTCTGTCTCAAACCAGGGAATCAGAAATTTCAAGAAGGAGTCTCTAGTTGCTGAATGATATCCCAAAGTTTCTTTTCATTCTCTGTAATTAATTCTGTCTGCAAAGAAACTTGATAATCTCACATCTTCGTCATTTTAAAAATAGTTTAAAAAATGAAGATTGTAAGGTCATCCTTCAGCAGCCTGGCGCCCAAAGTGTGAGCAGCACCTTCTGTCTGGGCAACACGAAATGCTGTCACGGGGGTGACGTGGAAAGAGCACAGGAAGTCTGGGTTCGAGTCCAGGCCCTGCCCCCACTCTCAGGCCACAGTTTTCTCACTTGTACATCAGAGCCAAGTGGGATAATCTCGAGTTGGACCTCTTCTTGCTTTCAAATTCTGTGCCATTTCACCTGCTTGTTTTTATACTGTGCTCTATACTCACAAATCTAGGGGTTGTGGCTGGAGAATGACATGACATCACATTTTCTTAGATCTTGGCCAAGCTTTCCCCTGATCAGCTTCCGAGTGAGGATGAGCTCAGATGTGTTTCAGGAGGCACCTCCAGACACCTGCTCACCCTAGAGCAGGTTAGGGAGAGTTCTGACTTGCCTGTTTTCAGAAACACCCCTCCCCAGTCTTTTCCCTGTCCTTCCCCTTTTCCAGCATCCACCCCAGTGTTCTCATTGCTGCCCCTGTCTCTTGTCACTGCCTAAGGGTGTGGCCTTTGGGGTCTCCCAGGTCTCAGTACAAACGCCAGCTTTACTACTTTCCAGCAGTGTGATCGTGGGTAAATTACTCAATTCCTTGAGGCTCAGTCTCCTTATATGGAACTAGAAGCACTGTACTTCTTCCCAGGGTTGTGAGGATGAAATAAGATTATCTCTGTGGAGCACAGCGCAGGGTTTGGCAGTGAGTTTAGTTCCTCCCACCTAATGGAGACTCAGGTATCTCATCTGACCTGTCCTTGGACCCCTGCACAGCACATTGTTAGACCTCTATTGGAAGGTTAGATTGGAACTTCCTCTGCGCTGCACCAAAATGTGACTCGCCCATTAGCCGTTATCTTGGCACCGGAATGATCTATATACAACTAAAGAGAAGAAGGGATAAAATTCATTTCCTTTCTGCCTTGTAATCAACAGTTTCTTGATCTTTTACGAATAGCTGAATCAAAAGATGTTCCTTTCAGTTAACTATAGTAAATCGAGAGAACACTGAACAGGGAAGTAGGAGGGCTAGGCTTTAGTGTAAGCTATTTTGCATAGAATGAGTCATTTCAACCAGCTGGGCCTCATTTACCTCATCTGAAAACAAGTGGTTATACTTTTAGCAGCGCTGACAAATCTGTTTCGTCTCACATTCCGTCTTTGATTGGTTGGTAATGACTTCCCGCGTGCCTTGTCCAAAGGGAATCTGGGGTGGGTGGCTCTGAACTCAGTTAGTGATGTCTGCCAAGAATGTGGGAGGATGTTTTGGCCACATTTGGGCCACATACCTGCCCTATGCCCGGTGGTCTAAGGCTGCTTACGGTTTCAAATTCTCTTAATTTACAAACTGATTATATGATCAGATGTTTACGTGGTATCTTCTATAGATTCAGCATTATGCTTCTGTAAACAGCAGAAGCTGGTCTCGGAGGGAGTGCCAAATCGAAGAGGGCAGGGTGTACAGTAGGAACTTGGAGAAAGGAGGGCCGCTGGAGTTCAGAGCAGTCGAGTGGAATCTCCATGGAGGAGGTGAATCAAGCCGCATAGTGGATTTGGATGACAATAAGTGGGAGGGAGTACTTTGCAGGTAAGGGGAGCAGCATAAAGAAGGCCCCCAGACAGCAGTAAGCCCAGTCTATCCTGACTGCGCTGCTAAGCGTCAGTACCTTCAGCGTGGCTGATAGGCTGCAGACGTATTAGGGAACTCAGTGAAAGCCAGGGGACTGAGTTTACGCATCATTTGGTCTTATCAAGTTCGTTGGTTTGACAGAGGAGAAAGCTGAGACTTCCAGAGGTTAGTAACCAGCCTCAGTCACATATCTGTAGATGGGTTGAGGAGGTGGGTTCCACGCTTGTGTGGGTCCAACAGTCATGCTCTTATTAGGTAATTAAGCCTTTCCAGCCGGGACTCCTGGGAGCATGTCGGCTTCATCAGCAGAGGCAGGGAAATGGGACAGGAGAGGAGAACATAATTAGTATGTGCAAATTTGGAAATGTTGACCTTGGACTCCTAGTGAAGACGACAGCAGGCAGCCGACTTTGCGGGGTAGATTAGGCCTGGTGGTCTGCATTCGGAATCTTCACCTTGTGCAAGCAGAGAGGGAGAGTAAATGGTCTTTGAAGGAAGACACTGTCAAGGACACAGCTGCAGAACACCAAGGATGAAGCCGAGACCACATTTCAAAGGTATTTTCAAGAAGTCTGCTGGTTTAGTTACCCCCAAAATGTCTTAGTAATTTGAACTCTGCAAAGAGAATGTTATAAAAACAAAATCCATTTCCAGATGGTGGAATTTGAGGAGGGAAAGGATTGAAAGAAAAGAATCCTAAAGAGTTGAAGTCTCTGTTCTTGGCGAAAGACCCTCACATTTTTATTGGGGAAAACGAAGAAGTTTTTGAATCACGGGATCACATAAAAGCATCTGAAGGCAGTAAACCTTCTTGTTATTTCCATCTTATTCCTTAGCGAGCTTAACTGTTTTCACATTTATGAATGATTTTAAATTGAAATGCATTTTACCCCCGGCATTTTTCATCCCAGACATTCATTCTTGTTAATGTTGCCAAAGTGAGGAGATAATCTTGGGGAACATTTCTAATGTTTCCTACAATATCATGTTCTCTTATGGTATGGCCGTGTGTCTCCTGCCAAGTGAAACAGTCTTTCATACAAGGGAGGTGGTCTAGGAAAGAAACGAAGGAAGAAGCCATCTGCTTAAAAATGAATTTTTTTAAAACGGACATTGATCAAATATATATGGCCTAGTAAGTGCGTAGGGAATTTCCTTTGTGAGGGACTAGAAAGACTGAGTAGTTGGGAAGGAGGGTGGGCAGCCACACATGGGCTCCTTCATTGTGACTGTGTCACCCTTGCCCATGGGCCCAAGCTCCTCCTGCCTTTACCGCAAGACCTGATGTGAGTGGCGAGGCCACTGGGCTCCAGCTCAGCGTTCAGCAGGGACCGAAAATGCAGGGAATGCAAATGTTTGTTTGATTGATGGTTTAATTAACCAGTCTCCTCCCTGTCTGACGTCACCCCCCTCCCCCGCCAAGAAAAACCTACTTTTGTTTTTCAGAGACATTTTAGCTATAGCAATTCTTTTTCTTCAGATTTTTCCTGTTTCCTCCCTGGTGCCTGCCTTCTTCTAAAATATCCAAATATGTTCATTTTTTCTAAGGAATGCCAAAACAAATATTACGTAAATTAAAATTTTCCCTATTAATTTTATTTACCACTATTGTCTCTAAACCCCAGTGTTCATTTATTTATATACAGGAATGCATACATGCTTGCGCACATACATACCAAACAATATGTATATTTTTCTCTCCATGGTCTTAAAATATCTGGGAATATTAGTTTAGTCAGGTTCTTCCAGAAGTTCTCTGGAACTATTTTGAAACACAACTGATGCCTGGAAACTGATTAACCCAAGGGTGTTCAGATCTCCAGGGTTATCCTGCAACCCTCTGTACCTTTGTTACATCAAATTGGTGTCCTTGAACTTCTAGAGACACCTAACCAAGTTCTGTAGGATTTTAAGGTAAGGTGGTGGGTATAGGCTGGACAGTGGCCAGACTACATCCTTGAAAGCATGTTTCGAGGCTCTCCCTGTGCATCAGGCACTCTGCTTATGTTTTCTCATTTAGGCCTTGTAACAATCCTGTGAGGTAAGCATCATCAGATCTTTTTACCTACAAGGAAGTTGAGGCTTAGGGAAGTTGCGCTAGTTTGGTCAGAGACGAAATTTCACATTTAAAGGAGGAAGACCCCTTATCGTCTGGGCCTAGGACTCACAAGACACCAGTAAAGCAAGAACAAGCCATAATACTGTCTCTGAGTGCTGCCTAGGTCAATGGGAAAGAAAGGGAAAGCTGTATAATCCAAGAGGGGCATTAAGGGTTTCAGCTTCGCATCATTTGAGGCCAGATACACTGCATGCTGAAGTGGGAGAGGGTGTGTATGCCTTTTTCCAGTAATCTGCAGGTTGTCAGAGAAACTGGGTCTTCCCTCATCTGGTGAGGGGTGTCTTAGTGTTGCAACAGCAGTGACACAGACAGCAAGCTGTCCTGTTGCCTCAGGCTGTCATGGAGAGCCAGTTGGGTGCTCTTTATCTCTGGGGCCAATTAAGTGAAGTCTAGACTTTTCCTGAGAGTTGCCAGGTATTCAGGGACTGGGCTACTGAGCACGAACAACTCCCCCTAAAATCAAAATATAGATACAGATTTTTAAAAACCAGTCATGCGCTCACATGTCAAACATATTTGCACTTAAATTCAGATCCTGCGTTACAGTCTAGGTGTATCATCTTGCTTTATATTTAAGGCCCAAGGGCTTCAGCTTTAAATTAGGAGACAACGTGAGTCGCAGGTACCCAAAAAGAGTTGTCCTAGAGACCCCTAGCAATAGAGAGATGAAGTAACATCCCCAGAATCAGAATACAAATTCACCACTTTGTGTGGGTTTTTCCCCATCACCTTAATGTACCACTACTAGTCCTTCTGCTAGAAGAGTTATCTAGAGAGGTGGTGGTCTCTCTGCTACAGTAAGTAGCCTTGTGGGAGAGAAGAGAAGAAATAGGTGGTAGAAGCACTAAATTGAAGGCGTGGGCCATTGGATGTTTCTCATCTGTTTGTTGCATTCTGTTGTTACATGATTTTAGTTATTTTATGTTGTCTTTGTTTTGTTAGTCTGTTTTTACTCCTGTAGGGTGAACGCATTCAGTTGACCTGCAAGGTAGCTGAAGGCACCTTATGTTTGAACATTCTATTTGAGGTTGAAGGAGGGGAAAGAATTCAGGTACAGTTGATTGTTGAAGGGCCTTTTGCAGTTCCCACTTTCCTAAAAGAGAACATCCTTCTTCCTCAGCTACCATTAACCTTTATTTAGAACAGAGTAAATCACTGGACTCAAAATTTATGTTGTACACTAAAGTCTGCTGGTAAACAATTTGTCTTTACACTTTCATTATTCAAAGTGTAAATGCAGTGCCCTGGAACAATTTCACATTCTTATTGATGGCTTCTCACTGACCCAAAGTCCTCTGTGTAACCCAAAGTCCTTTATTGTGTAACGCTGTGTAACGCTGTGTAACGCTGTGGTTACTCAGCTCACCTCTGCCTCTTACAGAAGCATGAGTCACCAGTTGCTGAAAACTTCCCCAGTTTTTCTGAGGATCAAATAATGGATTAGATTATGAGTGGTGGTGTTTCTTTTTTTTTCCTTTTGTACTTAGAAAAGACGTATTCTTCAGGGATTCCGTTTCACCAGTTCAGCTTTTTGCATTCTCTTTTAAGTTATGGTTTTATACCATTCTTAAGGCTAGGGTGAAGGAAGAAGAGGATGAGATGTTTGACCTTGAAGATCTGGCATTCAGATCTTTGCTGTCCTCCTCTTATGCTGAAATAAAGCGGGGTGGGGGGCAGTGGTAGGGCAGGGGGACAGAAGAGAGCCAGACTCTCAGGGGGGCAGAAGCTTGGGTCCTGGTAATGAGAGTTAATGAAACTCTCTGCCCACCTCACCTCACTTGCCAGGCACACCTGGCAAACTCCTGCATTAAATACCCCGGGACTCTGAAATGATCAGGGCATCTCTGGAAGCCCCAGCCTTGATCTGAGCAAGTGAAGAGTACACCTATGGAAGAAGTCATTAAGAGCTAAATGTCTGTTCTTATCTAGAGCTGGGTTGAAGGTAGGATCTGGCTCTAATGTATTCCCCATATTCAGAGGTTCAGGATAGCTACCACTGTTCTCCAACTGAGAAAGTGGAAGACCAGGTAAGGAGTAACATAGATGGTGCTGTGTGAGACCCCATCTGGCCTCAGAAACTGCCAGGTTTGAGATATCTGGGGAGAAAAGACCAGGCAAGGAGAATAATGAGGACTGTGCTTACTGATACAAGTCTAGAGAGCCAGGCCTTCTCTGACTTTCTCCTTGTAGGTACAAGGATCATGCAACAGGTAAAGGCCCTCAGCTTATGGACAAGGTGGGCTCTTTGGACCTTGAAACTCTCCTGCCACCTTTAGAGGAGGGAGAGTGAAATAAAGTTTAGAGCACATCTTTCTCTATCCTTAAAGGGCCTTGGGGAGTCCCATCATTTTGTCTGTTGTCAACTCAGTCCTAGACAAAGTCTGGACTAGAATTCTCAAGACATTAGCATCAAGTCCTCTAAATAGAACTAGGACTCAATACTCTGAATCATAATAAGACCTGTAGTTTAGAACTAGGGTCTGCCTGTGGGCCTACTTGTATAGGGACAGCAAGAATTTCTTTCATAAGATCCAATATTTGTTCTAGACTAAGAATTTCTTCTTCTTATCCTATAGCTATTACCACTTTTACTACAAATATCCCATGTGGCATTTTGGATGGGCAGGCCTACTGTTGGAAGCTTTGGTTTCAGGGGACAAAAAGCAAGCTCTAGATAGCCCTAAGTAAAGTGGAAAAGTAGATGGCTTTCTCACGATCCACCCACTTGTTTTATCAATATCCATCTGCTGTCTTATGAGGGGTTGCTAATCTTCATCTCAGCTACCAGTATTGAGCATTACTGTATGCCAGGCTATTTATATGCCCCATATCAGTTCTGTGAGTTCTATTTTTTTCCTCATTTCACATGTGAGGAAAGATGACATTGAGGCTTACAGGGTGATGTAACCCACTGGCAGTCACAGAGCCAGGAAGAGGCAGAGCTGGGACTTGCTCCCAGGCGTGTGCTTATCATTTCCCACCCCTGCTAAGACCACCCTTCAAAGATAAAAGAATCTGCTGCTTATTCTCAGCTAAGATGTTAAGTGACTATTGAGGTGTTTATGTGCCAAGCAGCTAAAACTGACTCTGAGCACTTTGCCTTTGCCTCTGCAGATATTTCTATTTTAAAAAAGACTCAAAGACAAAAAATCCATAGAGGTGGAACAACGGAATAGTGTTATTAGGAAGGCAGGGGCTACCGAAGATTCCTCAAATTGCTGCAGAACAGCAGCTCTAAGCCGAGCATTCCACAACACAGCCCTGTGCACATCAGACACTTAACTATAATCTGATTAAAACTCAGTTAATGTTCTCATTACATGCATGTAAGAAGAACACAAGGAAAGCTGCTTTGGTTAACTTTAGTTTCTCCTGTTGACAAAGCATCAGCTTTAGCCACCAACTCCATATATGTGCCTGGAAATTTGAAACGCCTGCTGTTCCTAGGTCAGGATTTTGGTTTAGGTTTTATACGACACTTGGGTTTATACTTTAAGAAAAATGAGAAAATGTCCTTTAAAAAGTTCATGGAAAATAACATATGGCTTTACTTGGAATTGATCAGATATAATGGTGAGCTTGTCCTGTTTTCGAAATACCTTTATGATGTTTTTGTCTTGTTTGCCCTTGATCACAATTTCAGTGCAAACATACTTCTGGATGATCAGTTTCAACCCAAACTAACTGATTTTGCCATGGCACACATCCGACCCCACCTAGAACCTCAGAGCTCTGTCCTAAGCATGACCAGCAGCAGCAGTAAGCATTTGTGGTACATGCCAGAAGAGTATATCAGACAGGGCAAACTTTCTGTTAAAACAGATGTCTACAGCTTTGGAATTGTAAGTACCAACTACCAGTTAACAAAGTAGAAGAGTTTGTTGCCAAGAATACACTAAATTCCAAGAATTATTTTAAAGGCTTTAGCTTTTAGACCTATTGATTTTCTGTTACTCATTGTCTTATACATTAATTTTGTATAATCAATCAAGTAATGAAATGTAAAGTCATTAATTAGAATGAACTGTATTCAGCATTGAGGTTAATAGTCATGACTAATTATGTGTATATATTTAATATTTGTAATATTTTAATAATATTTATAATAATTTAGTAATTATTACTATGTGTATAATATTAATATTACGTAGTTGACTTTCTATATGTTCCTTGTAGGTAATAATGGAAGTTCTGACAGGTTGTAAAGTGGTGTTAGATGAGCCAAAGCATATCCAGCTGGTAAGAATTGTCTTCATCTCTGCCTATTTCTTGGTCACTTTTTGGATAGATTCTGAGTTCTCAGTGATGAGTTTGTCTCCTTTTCTTCCTAGAGGGATCTCCTTATAGAATTGCTGGAGAAGAGAGGCCTCGATTCATGTATCTCATTTCTAGATAAGAAAGTACATCCCTGTCCTCGGAATTTTTCCGCCAAGCTGTTCCCTTTGGCAGGCCAGTGTGCTGCAACACGGGCAAAATTAAGACCCTCGATGGATGAAGTACGTATACCCACGGTTTTATTAAAAACCGAGTCCATGGAACCATGGAAAATCTAAATTGGATAAATTGTGTATCTTTGTGAATATCAATGAGACAAATGCAGCTCTCAACAGAGAATTCTCACCTAATAGATAGCTTTTCCAGCTCAGAAAGTCTCATCGTTTGGTACTCTGAAAGAGGGTATTACTGGGTGGGACCAGGGCAACCACAAAAAATTTAATGAAAAGACATGTGACTAATTTGGAGAGAATATTTTATTCAACGTTCGTGAAGAGATCTGGTCCATTAAGAATGAAGCATACGGGAATTCCCTGGTGGTCCAGTGGTTAGGACTCAGTGCTTTCACTGCCAGGGCCTGGGTTCAAACCCTGGTTGGGGAACTAAGATTCCACATGCTGCGTGGTGTGGCCAAATTTTTTAAAAAATGCATCATGTATTTCCCTTATTGATTTTTTAATTTACTCATCTGTCCATCAATTTAATCATCTAGACGTTTATTTGTTTACAATAAACAAATATTTAGTACCTGCTTTGCACGTACCAGACTTTGGACTAGGTGCTGGTGATACAACAGTGATCAAGGTACTGAATTGCTGCCCTTCAGCTCACAGTTCAAAGGGAGAGTCAGATCTATAAACATGAAGTTTCGGTACCAGAAGATAAGCATGATGATAGATGGGAGCGTAGAGTCAGAATACGTCCCAGCCTATGAAGTCAAGGAAGCTTCTTGATGGAGGTGATAGCTGAGCTGTGATCTGAAGAACAGGTTGGATTTAGGTATTAAAGATGGAAGGACATTCCAGGGAGAGAATCTACACCTGCAAAGGCTCAGAGGTGCAGTGGATTCCTTGGCACCAAGACTGCAGATTGTCTAGCACCATGGAAGTGGGATGGTGGAGAGCAAAAGCTGGACGTGTTTAAAATAATAGGAGGTTCCAGGTGATCGAGGGACGTGAATTCCATTCTAAGAATTTGGATTCCATCCTAAGTCTATTGTAGAGCCATGGAAGGGTTTTAAACAAGGAGTTGACATAATCAGAATATAAAGACCATTGGCCTGGGAGTCAGGAGAGCTGTGTTCTAGGCCTGACACCACAAGTAAGAGCTGTGTGGCCTGCAATCTTGGGCCCGGAAAGGAGCTTTGAGATATATAGTGGAGGGAACGTGAAATTGGGAGCCGGAAGACGTGGGGTCAGGCAACAGGTCTGCTCCTTACTGGCCAGCGATAGCGATTCCCTTTTCTGAGCCTCAGCCTTTTCATCTATAAAGTGAGGGTATTAACGTTTGTGCAGGTTAAATGAGGTGATGTGTGTGAAAACACTTTGTAAATTATAAAGCTCTCTATAGGTATTTTTTAAATTACGTGTGTGTGTAAATGTATGTTATTTTATATCAGGTTAATGGTTCTCAATTCAGCTGCATATCCAATTCAGCTGCATATCCAAATCAACTGCAAAGCTTGTAAAATACAGATCCCTGGGCCCCCATGTCCATATTTTTTGAATGACCATCTTTAGGTTGGGGCTAAGGGATCTGTTTTTTAAGAAAGCTTCCCTAGGTAGTCTGGCATTTGAGAACTATAGATTGGGTTCACCATCCCCTGACCCCTTCCAATCCTCCACATATTAAGGCTGAAGTAAAAAATGATAAGAGATTCATCCAAGGTCACAAAGTAGTTGGTGGCAAATCTAGGCATAAAGTCAGGTCTCTTGATAATCAATTTCTTTTCTACTTTGCTTCAAGTCACTTAATTTATTAACATGAAGGAGTTTAGCTAATCTTTAATTCCTTCGCATTTCAAATTCTATAGTTGAATTTATTTCATGAAAATAAGAGAATATTCCTTAATAGGTAGACAGAAAAAAAAGGTAAAAGGAGAGGTTATTCAGACTTCACCCAATGTGTGTTGGCTTCTTGGTTAATCAGGTCCTAACTGTTCTTGAAAGTACTCAAGCCAGCTTGTATTTTGCGGAAGATCCTCCCACATCCTTGAAGTCCTTCAGGAGTCCTTCTCCTCTGTTCTTCGATAATGTACCAAGTATTCCAGTGGAAGACGATGAAAACCAGAATAATCCATCGCTGCCTCACGATAAAGGTTGGAGAAAAGGGAGAACGACTCAGAAAACTCCCTTTGAATGCAGCCAGTCTGAGGTTACATTCCTGGGCTTTGACAGAAAGACAGGGAGTGGGAGGAATGAGGACACTAGCAATGTGCCCAGTTCTGCTTGTGAAGAAAGTTGGTCTCCAAAGCCTGCAGCTCCATCCCAGGATGTGAGGGCCTCTGGTGTGAATAGGGACCCTTCTGCGGAAGTTCCAGGGCATTCCTACAGGAGCATGCCAGTGGAGGCCAGCTGTTCCTCTGAATTTTCCTGGAATGAATGTGAACAGTGCAAAAAGGCATCAGTTTCACCAGAAGATAAAGAAGAAAGCAAGTATTGCTGAGGCACCTGAGTACAGGTCTCATCCTGGGAAGACATTGTCTTTATTGGGAGCGCCAAGAGGATGATTGATGGTGAACTTGGGTAATGCAGATCAATGATCGGAACAATTCTATTCCATTCCTTCCAACTTGTAGAACAGAGTGGCTTAAAGTTTTGTTTTAGCACGATCATTGCCTCATGATCAAACCTGGACTAAATTAGAACCATTCAGAATTACTTAAGATTGTAGACTGTGACTTCAGACCAACAAAACAATCAAAACCTACCAAAATGGAAGTGGATTCCAGTGTCTTCTCCCTCAGCATCCACGTGACTCCTCAGAGCCTCCAGTCTGCCAAGTACATTCAGTTCAGTTGGATTCCATCGTTTTGGTTTAGCTTGCTTGCGAAGGTCGTCAGAAACGTCTAACTTGTAAATGTTAATAGATACCATACCTTTTTAAAGAATTGCCTTTTTGCTTATTTCAATCAACTCTTAGTATATTTCTGTTCATCCCTGTCAAGTCTGCCTATCTGAACATGAGCCATGACATGCCCAAGATCTGTATTTCTGTATTTAAACTCTTAAGATAGTTTATCTCCTATAATATTGACTATTATTACAATTTTTTTTACATAGAGACTATTATATCCTGAATAGAATGTATGAAATTTTAATCAAGCCATTTTTGTTCCAAGAAAATGGCTGGTCATAAAGGCCTAGGTCAGTTTTTTCTTTGTTTCCAACTCTGTGCCTTTACTGCTGGTGTTTACTAGATCTCCCCCTTTTGAAATCCTACCCAGTCTTTCAGGGCCCACCATAACTGTCATCCTCCAGGAAGCTTTCCTAATCTTTCCAGCCAATAGTAATCACTTTATCAGCATTTCCATAGCAATTTCTTTTTTTTTTCCATTTTTAAAGATTTTTAATTGAAGTACAGTTGATTTACAGTGTTGTGTTAGTTTCTGGTGTACAGCAAAATGATTCAGTTAGACGCATATATACATATTCTTTTTCATGTTCTTTTCCATTATGGTTTATTACAGAAAATTGAATATAGTTCCCTGTGCTATTCAGTAGGACCTTGTTGTTTATTTTATATATAGTAGTTCGTATCGGCTAATCCCAAACTCCTAATTGACCCCCCCTTTCCCCTTTGATAACAATGTTTGTTTTCTGTGTCTGTGAATCTGTTTATGTTTTGTAAATAAGTTCATTTGTATCATCTGTAGCAATGTCTCTGTATTTCTGTTTTATATTTGTCACTTTCTGAATTATATCCAAGTTGCCTGTGCTATCATATCTCTCTTCCTAGATGGTAAACTCCTGTATTAGTTTCCTACTGTCGCTGTAACAAATTATCACAAGCTTAGTGGCTTAAAACAACATAAATTAATTATTTTACAGTTCTAGAGGTCAGAAGTCCTTGGCATTCCTTCTGAAGGCTCTAGGGGAGAATTCGTTCCCTTGCCTTTTCTAGCTTCTAGACACTGTATGCATTCTTTGGTTCATGGCTTCTTCCTCTATCCTCAAAGCCAGCAACATGACATCTTTAAATCTAGATCTCTCTCTGAACTCTTTTTCATCACCACTTCCTCTTTCTTTGGCCCTCCAAAGGATCCTTGTGATTGCATGGGGCCCACTCAGATAATACAGGAAAACCTCTGCATCTTAAGAGCCTTAATTTAATCACACCTGCAATGTCCCTTTTCTCCTCTAAAGTCATATATTCACAGGTTTCTGGAATTAGGACATGGACATCTTTGGGGCCATTCCTCTGTCTGTCACATTCCCTGACTGTGTAGGGTCCATCTCTTCAGGGCCTAGCATGTTATCCTATACAGAGCAGGTGTTTCCTTATAAGTTAAATTGAGTTACATTATCTCTGTGAACCCACATAATCAAAAATTCAGCTATAATAAACATTCCGGAGTAAATGAACAAAGTGGGGATAATGACTGTCTTTATGATGATGGACAGAAACACTCCACGAAAACCATTTCCAGAGGATTTACAGAATCTCCCTCTCCAGGATGTTTATAATAAAAGGGCAGACCTCAAGGAATAGGCCTATGATTGTTTTTTGTAGGTTTTTTTTTTTTTTGATAAGTCAGTACGGTTGAGTTAATCATAGTCAGATTGGAGTCCAGATTCAAGAACAATTAATCAAAGAAGGAAGTCGTCAGAAATCAGGGTCAGGTTAACAGACCAAGGTCAGAAACATGGAGCTACAATTCTGGGAAAAAGGATCTCATGGCAGGAAGTGAGGTTCAAAACACAATAAGCCTTAGCCTGATTGACAAGCCAAATAAAAGCCCCAGGCAAGCAGTTGGGAGAGGCCATCCCTGAGGGCTGGTCTGGGGGGACCTGGCTGCCCAGTGATGTCTTCCCCATCTGAGCATGAAGAATGTGTTCACGGTGCTCCCAAACTGCCCATATGCTAAGACTATCAGGGGAAAGGGTTGCCCTAGACTCATGTGATTTTACCTCTTGTGACCTGTCCGGTTTGAAAACTCTTGATTATACACGTTAATCAAGGAATCAGTAAAAGTCTTCAACATTTGGCCTTATATATCGCCAGCCATTCTGAGGCCGATTCAGCTTGTCTTATGTAGTCTGAAAGTATTTTGGCTGAATCGGGCAAATAAGCCTAGAATTGTGTGAAGTTGCCACTAATAATTCAAACGAGGTAATCAAGATAATCAAGAACTGACTCTGTGTTAAACTGCTTTTCACTTTGAATCCGAATCCCCCAGTACCTTCAAAGAGAGATCATTAAGGAAGCTCTGATTGACAGCAGGCCCACACCATTATTCATCACATGTGTAATCCGTTGGTATGATGTTGATTTGAACTTGCTTAGTTGACTTAAAGCAGTGTTTCTCAAAAAAAAAAAAAAAAACAAAAACAAACAGTGTTTCTCAAACTTTAACATGCAGCAAAATGACATGGAAGGCTTGTTAAAAACACAGATTGCTAGCTCCCAACCTATTCCATGGGATTTTGCTTAGCACTGAGTAGAAGCTCTAGAAATACTATTAGTCAATGATCTTTTTAACTAGATCACCTTGCTAGGGTGTGACTATTTTAGACATCTTAAAGACCAAGTCAGATTAGCTGGCAATAACCTAATTAATGATATGGTAAGCAGATACCACTGTGGCTAGAAATTACCAGAATTTTCTATTGAGTGATGCAGTCCTTACTAGATTTGCCTTCTAGTGGGTGCGTTAATAAATGTTAACTGTTAGGAATTAAATCTTGCATCCTGCTACAGGCAATAAGAGGATACCTTTGTGGCTTCATGATGTAAAGACTAAGACACATGAAGAAACCAATAATGAGCCCCCAAGTGTTTCCTCTGATCAGCAAACGTGAATTAGTAAAGAATTTCACTCGTCTTCATCCTTATAACGCACCATGGGCAATCCTCCAGGCAGATCCTATTTACTTGATAGGTTTTTGTGCCATTTTACAATCCCCAAAACATGAAGAAAGTATTTTGTTGTTTTTGAAATTAGGTATGGGATTTCTGACGTAGTCAATTTTATTGGCTTCCGGAGAATTGTTATGACGATCTGTGACCCACTGCATAATTGTGAAGTTTCATAAGGTGGTACATCCTCTTGTGTAAAACAGCTTTTATGACCTGAGGTATGATGAGTCTAGGAAGTGAGGGTTATGTGAGTAGCATTTATGAAGAATCAAGGCACTGTGTTAGCTACTAGGGTACCAAGTAAGGAGCAAACATTTTAGAAAGGACGAAAAGGCATCTACCCAAGTTAACTGTTCAGTGACATCTGTTATTTGAACCATAAACTATTGGAACCGAAAGTAGGGGCTGAAAGGGTGAGGAAGAGGTCTTACCCTTTTTACTGTGCACTTTCGAGAGGGCGAGGAAGGTGTCTTGGAGAAGCTTCCTGGAAAGAGAGAAGGGGTTAAGAGAAATAGAAAAGAACACCCAAGAAGCACTCCAGGATGGATACCCAGGGAACCAGGGGTCCACAGCTCTACCAGACCTCTGCACAGCCCCATCTCTGGGGCTGGAAGGATGGGGTGAGGGCAAAGGGAACCGGGTCCAGAGCTGTGGGTGTTTTTTTCCATTTAACCTTTACAGCCACCGTGAAGGTATGAATCCCATTTTATAGATGAGGAAACTGACTCAGGGTGGGTATGTAACTTGCCTAAGGTCGTCCCAGATCTGGAGGAGCCAGGATTTGAACCCACCTCTGTCAGACTTCAAAGCCCATGGGCTTTCTTGTACTCGACATGACACAAAGAAGCCACTGCAGATTCAAGCCCCTATGCAAAGGTCATTTGTCGATTCTAAAACTTTTCAGTAGGGACAGAAGCCTCACCATGTTTCCTGCCTTTTTCATTATTCTGTTCCTCTGCTTCAGGCACCCACCTCTGCAGTCATTTGATATGAGTTCAGTGAATTCATTCATTCATTGAATAAATATTTACCGATGGCCTCCTTTGTGTCAGACACTGTTCTAAGAGCTGGGGATACAGTGAAGATCAAAACCAACAAAAATCCCTGCCTTCATGGAACTTACATTTGAGTGAAAAATGAGTGAGTGGATGAACAGGAAATACTGTGGGAGAGTTGTAATCTCAGTTCTATCACTAACCAGCAGATCTCCGTGGGACCAGCCAAACTGAGTCGTCTCAAAAAAGAGTCTTCTCCAGACATAGACCCTGGCTTCTCTGCCAGCTCTTTTGTCAGGATTCAGAGAGGTTTTCTCCTTGTCCTGTGGTATAGCTCATGTCTCCACGCTAGCCTGTGGCTTCGCTGTTAGTGTCTATGGCATACTTTGTGGCAATCATGACAGCACTTCTTCCACTGACCTATGACTTCTTCAGGGCATTCATTGGGCTACTGATGCCATCTTCAGCAGGCTTCTGCTAAGAAATTTGAAGCATCTACACATGCCTCACTGCACCATCACCCCAAGCTGGAACTGCCTGTTGACTTCTCTCTCCTCCATAAAACTGAAACTTCCGTGAGGGCAGAGGCTATATCTTGCTCCTTTGGTATCCCTAACAGCTAGCACAGTACCTGGCACATACTACGGCCCAACGAACATTTGTAAAATGAATGAATTGAATAATCCTTCAAAACCTCTTCAGAATCATTGGTATCTAGTGTCTCAACACGGTCATCTAGATTGCACCCAAAGTCTGTCTTTCTAATATCCAGACTGTCACCAATCATTTGCTTAAAGGGTTCCATTTCACCATTCTTGGATGAAAGTTATGAATTTCAAATATTAATCTCTGTGATATCTTTGAAAAGAGGAATTAGAAATTGTATATGTTGCTTATAAATTTGCTTCACGGTGAAAAACATTCCCAAACCGTGTCTACGCAATGATAAGCCAACATTTTGACAGGGAATAAACTGATGTTTGTTGTATTTTGCTTCCATCTTTCTGTCCCAAATTATTTATGTGTATTTGATGGTCCATTAGATTTTATTGCAGGTATTTCCTTGGGAGGCATTTTTATTCCAAAGATGCCTACCAAACCTGCATTACCCACCACACTTTCACTTAAGAGCCTTCTTACTGATGTCATCTGCCTAATTGCAAATTTTTGTGGTCATCTGTATAAGTAGCAAGAGAGTATTTCCAATGTTTTTCAGTGGCTCCTTAGTTTTAAAACTTTCTTATAGACAAATGTTAGTTGGGATAGAGGGTAGGAAGGTAGGAAGAGTGTACTTGCAGGAGATTCAGACTCAGTTAATATTGGTGTATTTAGTACTATGCTAGCTGCATTCACACATCATCTAAGCTATTGAGCTGGGTTCTGTTACTATAAGATCAAGGAAAATGAGGTTCCAAGAAGTTGACTCTCATTCTGAGTCACACTGATGGGGATGCAAACTGAAAATTCTTTATTTAAGCCCAGGAAATACCTGCTCTGAAAAGGAGTAAATTAAAAAATTAAAAGTATCCCCTATTTGAAAATGAAAACAGCTAATAAATATGTTTTTATTATTTTTAATTATTATTAATTTTGTCCTCACAGATGGGCAAAGATTAAAACAATTGACAGGAGTATGGGCAAATGGGTATTCTTATTCACTATTGGCAGGAGTGGAGATTAGTACAGCCTTTCTAGAAGGTAGTATGTCAAAATTTTAAATGGTGAGACACTTTTACCCAGCAATTTGTTTAGGAATTTATCCTAATGAATAAAAGTTTCACAAGTGTGTAAACATGAGGGCAAAGATGTACTTTTTAGTGTTTGCATATTAAAATATTGGAAACAGCCTAAATATCTTTCCATAGAAGATGGGTTAAATAAATTACAGCACAAATATACAATTGAGTTGTATGCAACTAATTAAAAATTGTTTAGATCTGTGTTTATTGCTATAGAAAATTTGTCCCTGAAATATTATTGAATGAGAAAGCAGACTACCGAATAGTATGTTTAATATGGGCCCATTTATAACATTAGATATTTTTAAATAATATGTGTTTCATAGAGAAATCTTCGCTAAGAAGTTAATGATGGTTTCTTTCTGGGCTGTGGCGTTTGGGTGCTCTTTACTTTCTTTAGACGTTTATGTATTTGAAGTTTTTATAATGAGTATGTATCACTTTTATTATCAGAAAACAATAAAGCTATTTTTATTTTGGAAAAAAATGTTCTCTAGATTTCTACGTTTGCCTGACTCTTCGCTCAGCTGTGCCCTCGGTAACAACTGGCAACTGGTAATAACGCTTTTATTCCAATGCCCTTTATTATTTTTGTCTTCCAACCCTAGTGACTGACGCTCCCACGTAGATTTGTCTGGTATCCCCCGAGTAACAAGTTTTGAGAGGGCTTATAAAAGAAAAGTCCAAGAGGCAAAAACCAGACAAGCTGAAATACAGAAGAATGGAGAAGAGATCACAGTACACAACTGAGAATATCTGTAATTAAATATTAGTTGATTTTGGCAAAATCTTTAAAAGTTACCCTTAAGATCTATACTTGTTTCAAGTACTTCAAGAAGCAACCTACAGTTAAATTAGGGCTTCCCTGGTGGCGCAGTGGTTGAGAGTCCGCCTGCCGATGCAGGGGACACGGGTTCGTGCCCCGGTCCAGGAGGCCCACGTACCGTGAAAAAAAAAAAACCCCAAAACAAAAAAAAAAAAACACAAAAAAAGAAGCAACCTACAGTTAAATTAAAGATCTTTGGGGAGATAAATTTTTCACCCTTAAGTATCCATACCCCAGACTTGTGCCCCACTATCCGTTTCTAGCCTACACAAAAATTTTAACTTGCTGAATTTAGTAGACTCTGGTTATCGTTATCAACTGAAAATAAAACTTGCAACAGTGCAGAGAAAGAATGGCTGACTACCGTGCTTTTCTCCAGCAGGTAGAGGTGGAGGCTATATAACAATGCTAACGGGATCCACAATAACACATGAATTATAAAGGGAAAAAGCAAAGTATACACTAGGGTAAAATACCAATTCTGATGAGCTCTATCTGGGACTGTTGTGGACATAACGAAGTTATGGAGTGTGTAAATATAAAAACACTTCCTAGGCAAATCCAGCTGAAAGATAAATGAATGTTGGCTTCTTAAGAGCATAACATAGCCACAAATTTTGTTCTTTTATACTAAATTAATGTGTTGGTGCTATTCTTGTGTTTCCTAGAAGGGAAATGCCAGGTAATCCCAATGGTACCATCATTACAAAGATTTCAACAAAAGAGAAGTTAAGGAATCCAATACATAAATACAGTGTAAAATGGAATCATTCTGAACAGCACGTTGGAGTGAGGTAGAAATAACTTCTGGTGGTCTTCCTAGTCCCATTATTCACTAATGATAATTTCATGTCCTTCTGAAAGTGTACAGGCAAATTATGGTGTACTTGCAGGACCATTAAACACTGGATCTTGTGATGTTTTTAAATGTTTGTAACAGGATTTTTAAATAAGGGCTGCAGTGACTTCAGCCAAGGGCAAATATTAATCAATGACCTTTTATTGTTTTTATTTTATATACCTGGAGGAAAGGGCGTGCTTACCTCCCAGTATGCATACAAAGCCAAATATGCACGTTTACGTTAACTCGCTGCCTGCAGCTCTGAGGCCATTTGCTTTGTGATGGGAGGCAGAGCGATCTCTGACATTTTCATTATGCATCTGTCTGGCAGTTTGAAGCAGGAGAAATAATTCATGTGATTGCTAGTATCCTGTCTTGGCCATTAAAATGTATTTCCCTAATAAAAAAATTATCACCATATTTTATAAGGCATAGTCTGACATGTCTTCTTCTTTCTCCCCATCTCGTATCCTGGCATCATCGCTCCTGATTTCAATAGCCATGTGAGTGAACCAAGTAGCATTACTGCATCACAGTTAAAAGATCTCATTGATTACAGTGAAGCCACACTTAAACTTCCCTTCAGCCACTGTTCCCATGGCCACACTGGACCCTATCGCCACCTGAAGCTGCTGCACATCAGAAATCACAGTATGTTGTCCTTGACTTTATAAAGACCTCCCATTACCTGATCTCTCCTTTTTTTTTTTTTTTTTTAAAGAAGATGTTGGGGGTAGGAGTTTATTTATTTATTTATTTTTGCCGTGTTGGGTCTTCCTTTCTGTGCGAGGGCTTTCTCTAGTTGTGGCGAGCGGGGGCCACTCTTCATCGCGGTGCGCGGGCCTCTCACTGTCGCGGCCTCTCCCGTTGCGGAGCACAGGCTCCGGACGCGCAGGCCCAGCGGCCACGGCTCACAGGCCCAGCTGCTCTGCGGCATGTGGGATCCTCCCGGACCGGGGCACTAACCCGCGTCCCCTGCATCGGCAGGCGGACTCTCAACCACTGCGCCACCAGGGAAGCCCCTGATCTCTCCATTTTGTCCGGGCCTATCAGTGATCCTCTCCCATCTGCTCCATGTTTTTTCCTTTGCATAAGCTGGGCCATGCGTTCATCTGTATCAGTGATTGTGCTTATGGAGAAACAGAACCCCTACTAGGTGTTTCAAACAGATGAAATTTAATATTGGGAATCGGCTATCAAAGGGTTGGAAAGCCTAGAAGAGCGAAAAGAGGAAAATGTGAAGTTATCCAGAGATTAATAACTACAGGAAGCCATTCTCACTCTTACGGATGAAAGAGAAAAAAGGGAAAATGTATAACTAAGAGCCCACGACCCCTGTACTGCTGAGGCTGCTGATAACTTGCTGCCGATGCTTCTGGAATAGTGTTGCCAAGGAGAAAAGCAGGAATGTGGACGGAACCACCACCTGTGCTGCTGCCACTGTCACTGCCAGGGGCCCAGTAAGAAGCAGGGAAAGAAAAACCTCTATTTCTTCCACATCCCGTTATGAGAAGTTAGCTGCCAAGGGCATCTAGGAAATACAGGGGGGTTTTTTGTTTTTCTTTTGGCTGCCTTGGGTCTTCGTTGCTGTGCGCGGGCTTTCTCTAGTTGCGGCGCGCGGGGGCTACTCTTCGTTGAGTTACGCGGGCTTCTCATTGCGGTGGCTTCTCTTGTTGCAGAGCACAGGCCCTAGAGCGTGCAGGCTTCAGTAGTTGCAGCACGTGGGCTCAGTAGTTGTGGCTCATGGGCTCTAGAGCGCAGGTTCAGTGGTTGTGATGCATGGGCTTAGTTGTTCCACGGCATGGGGGATCTTCCCAGACCAGGGATTGAACCTGTGCCCCTTGAGTCGGCAGGAGGATTCTTAGCCACTGCGCCACCAGGGAAGTCCTGGAAATACAGTTTTGTCTGAACTATAGTGGAAAGCACAGACAGGCAAGCGTGGCGCTAAAAGCCAAAAGACAAATCCTACTCTTCAGCTGTTCAGCATTTATCCTCACCCTTGTACCCTTTATTTAACCTTGCAGTAACAATAATAGTATCATACAAATAACCCTAAAATAATTCAAGATGCTGTCACTCTCCCAAAAGAGGAGACACAAGGTCTCTTCAGTCATCATTTCTGTCTCTAGGTGATCTTAATTTATCTTCCACCTGGATTTTCTAAGAATAAAGGTAATCATCACCAACATTTCTTGTACAGAAGAAATGAGAGGGAAAACTAAAAATTGGTTAATATACGCAAATACAAAACAAAGGAAATATGCATGGCTGCTGTGGCCTTTGTTTCTATAATTTGTCACGAGGCTTTAATTTGTATTTACAATGTGCTTTTTTTTAGTCTCCTTCCATGTTCCCTTTGCCCTCAGCCAGCACCCTGGTTGTCTATGTTTCCTTCCCTGATGGCGTGCACCGAACCTTCATTCCTGAAGGCTTATTCCTCAGTGACCCTGCCTTTATTAGTGTGTAACCACTGCACATTAACTTTTACCCCTGGATATGGAACTATTAGCAAAGCAGAATTCCCTGGATTCCCAACCTAGTCCTTCCTGCCCTCGCTGTGCTCACCAATCTGGTCTCCCCTTGAAAACTGCAATCAATCCCCAGAGCCAGTGTAATAACCTACTTCTTTCTTCTTGGTTCAGTGGCACAAAGAGCCCCGAAAGACAGTCCCTCAACTTCCAGTTCAGTGAAACCATGGTTGTGTCCACAGGGATCATTTCTCACTTGAGATCCAGGACCTTTAAGTTAGCAGAGTTCTGAGTCTGGGACGAAGAGATGGGAAGCAAAAAAAAAAAAAACATGTGAGCAGGTATTTTTATTTTTCACAGCATCCTGGTCATTGAAAACTGGGGAAAAATTTAAATCATCAATAACTCTCTTAAAATATATAGTCAAATCAAATGTAATACTTTCAATAGGGTAGGTGAAAAGAATATTAGTTATTCTGTCATTTAATTTGGGTATGTTACTGTTAATTTAGTCTAAGGTTGTGCTGGGTGGAGATACATGCATGCACATATGCATGCATGTATGTGCTTGTCTGTGGTGTATGTGTGTGTGTGTCTCTCGAATTCATCACTTTATACGAGCTCTTACTGAGCTTGTGGCTCTACCAAGGTCTTGAGGTCTTTTTCACATAACCTGCTGATAGCACACCTCTCCTTCATCCTTTCCTTGTGTAATTGATTTTTATGAAATAAAACCCAGAGTATATTACATTTGCATTTTTATAACACTATCCAACCATTTTTAAATGACTTAATGTGCCTCGTGCTTCAGTGTCATCTTGTTTGTTTTGACTTATTGATCCCACCTTTTGAGCTTATCATGCTGCCTTTCAGCAGTCAGCTCCAGCCTCGCTAGCCTTCTTGCACGCCAAGCTCATCCCCATGCAGGACTTTCACACTCGCTGTTCCTCTGCCTGGAACTCTCTTCCCCAATAATTTCTCCCTCTGCTATTACTCTCTATCACCTTTTACACTGTATCCTTCAATTTATTTGTCAGTGCATGATATTATATATTTATTTGTTTATCATCAATCTTCTCTAGAATATAAAATCCATGAGGTCAAGGACTTTCACTTGTTCACCGATGGATCCCTGCCACACTTAGAAAATTTCCTGAAACATAACAGATGCTCCATAAACATTTTTTGAACACATGAACTAGCTAGTCTTTAAAGAAATTTTTAATTGAATTATGGTTGATTTACAATGTTGTGTTAGTTTCAGGTGTACAGCAAAGTGATTCGGTTATATATATATTTTTTCAGGTTCTTTTCCATTATAGTTTATTACAAGATATTGAATAGAGTTCCCTGTGCTATACAGTAGGACCTTGTTGTTTATCCTATATACAGTAGTCTATATCTGCTAATCCCATACCCCTAATTTATCCCTCTCCCCTTTCCCCTTTGGTAATCATAAGTTTGTTTTCTATGTCTGTGAGTCTGTTTTTGTTTTGTAAATAAATTCATTTGTATTATTTTTTAGATTCCACATATAAGTGATATCATAATATTTTCTTAAAATTTTTAATTTTATTATCCAACCTTTAAGTTCTGTTCAGACTTGTATCATTGGCCGGTTTGATGAGATTGCTTTCTCTATCCACAAAATTGTTGATAAAAAGTGCTCTACAGGATAAGGCCAGTTTCAGAACCATGTGGCACTCCACAGAGTACTTTCTTTGAGGTTAATGTCTTTCCAATAATTTTTAAAAATTAGGAATAAATTCAACGAACTCTGATTTCATCTCATTTTCCAAATACTTCTCTATCTTGAATGCAAGATATGATCCAAGTTCTTTAAGTAGTGCAAGAGGGACTTCACAAACTGGTCCCAAACAATTTTTCCGTCATTTATATCCCATCACTACCTGCTTCCTGCCTCCTGTCCATAGACTTTGTATCTTTCATTCTAGTCCCACTAAACTTGTTATGATTCCTGAAGCATACCACGTCCCTTCTCATCTCCATGCCTTAGCACATGCAGTTCCAGCTATCTGGAATACCCTCCTCTCCCATCCCCACCTTCAGCTAGGTCCATCCTTATACACCATCCACGACCTAGCATAAATATCACTTTCTCCATGAATCCTTCCCAAACTTCCCTGGGTGATTAATCACCCACTCCTCTGTTCTCCCTCAGTAATTTAGAGGTTTGTCCACTGCTGCATTTTGCTTATTGTTTGTAATCTTTACCATATTATTTATGTCTCTTTTCAGTGTTAAGATGCTGACCTCCTCCAGGTATGAAGTTAGATACTGATGGATATCTACTGAATAAATGAAAAACATAATGAAATATTTAGTTCATTTCTTGTTACAGCTTTAAAAAAGCAGGTCGTGCCCAGTAGGACTGGCTTCCATCAAGGATGGCATTGACATTGGTGAGTTTTTGGGATCCATCTTAGCCTTGCCATCTCAGAGACCTGAATTCCTCAGTCTGTTTGGAATGGACTTACTCTCAGTGGCAGAGCTGCATTGATCAGGTTCATGGAGGTTTATAAAAATCAGCATACTAATTCTCTACTTTCTAATGAAAAAATATAACTGTCCAGAGAACTGAAATACTCCAGTCAACCTATTAGTGCATTGTCCCCCTGGAGGCAAGTTATATTTGAAGCAATATGATATGGCCCAGGGGAATTCATTGATCTTAAGTATTCCTCAATGAAGGAAGCTTGAGACTGTCTCATGCACTAGAGAAGTAGTCTCTCCAAGGAAACTTGGTGCTTAACCAAGACTGCCACGCCTGGGCAGGGCCTGGGTGATCACCTTCAACATGTCTGCTAACTCTCCATTTCCTGTGCAGCTTTGGTCAACCCACATCTCTTGGCCCAAGACAGGACTTAAAGAAATTTCACTAAATGTCTGGTGACAAAGTTACGTTTGTATCTGAGTTCCCATTCTTCCCATTTATATAATCATGGACGCTCTCCTGGTTTGTTCATATTTACTGTGTATAGGTTTAACTAACTTAACTCCAAGGACAACTATATTTCCACCTCATTGCCAACCCTGTTTGATGACAACAAGACCTAAAAGGGTTGAGTGGCTAATCAAGGTCTTAGAACTTCTCAGTGGAAGAGGCAGAAATTCATCCCTGGTCTTGTTGCTCTAATCTGGTATGCTTTCTATTATTATTTTCATGTGGAAATCCCTTATAATTATTCAAGAAGGACTAGTTCTTAGCCTTTTTTACCTGATTAAACACATGTTTTTTCAAAAGGCTTAAAAACTTTGGCACATTGTTGGCACATGTATGAATCTATCCTATGGAAATCATATCCTATGGAGGTACAAAAATTATAGCTAGAAGGATGTTCATTGCTACATGGTTTACAATAGTAAATAGCTGAAAAGAACCTAAATGTTCAACAACAGGAAATTTGTGAAATTATAACTATAGTTATTAACATAATGTTATAAAGAATGTTCGCCTTACATTGTTAAGTTGGAAAAGGCAGATTACTAAACGCTATGTAAAATAGGATCCTACTTTTTGCAAAAAGAAAGTATATGGATACATAAATATAGAAAAAGAACTAGAAGAAAATAAAAATAAAGAAAGTGGTTAGGATTATAACGATGTTTTTCCTTTTTTGGCTTATTTGTTTTTTTAAAATTTTCTACAATGAACATGTATTCAATTTTAAAAATGATTGCCATTATTAGAATAGTTGAAAATTAATTTTCATAATCTTATTTGATGGGATTTGAATAGAAAATAAAAACCATATGCAACAGTATATCAGTATTTTCATTATGTAGCTTTCTGTGTAAGAAAGCTGCTTTTATCTTTCTACTTCACATGTTATTAATTTCCTGTAGTGATATTCCACTAGAGGAGCTCTTTAAACTTATTAATCGCCTGTATTTCTATCCACATAAATGCAGACAAGTCTTTTTTGTTGTTGTTCTCTGGGAGAGACTATTAAAAGATAGAGAGGGTAATGACCCCCAAGCAAATATTCAAGGGACACAGCTGAATTTGTTAGAATACTACAGTGATGTGATGCCAATTACGCTTCTGTTTCCAGTGTGGGAGAGTAAAGTGTATATGAAAGCTGCAGAATGCACTTCTTCATAGTCTATCCCCCGCAAATGTTGCTCCATTGGAATGGAGACTGCAGGAGAACACCGGTAGACCAGCATGAAATATCACTCCACTGGTCAGTCATACCATGTTTGTAGGTGAAGTGCAGCAGCAGTTGGATCAAGGAATGTTAATATTTCATTATAACTCAATTGAAATTTAATTCAGTTTCTGAATTCAGAGGATTTAAAACCAGCATAATTGAAAGTCATAAAATGTAAAGTCCTCTGATCGTATTCTCTCATCCTCATACACTCGTCTTCCCTCCAGGGTTTCTTTGCTCACTGCCCACCTCCCTCGCAGACAGCTCTGCTCAGTCCGGTGGAATGGTCACTTGCTTGCACAGAAATGTCTCTTCATTCTCAACCTGCTCAAGATATTGTGTTAACAAAGACCATATCTTCCCATTATCTTAACAAAACCTGGCTCTCACCAAGAACGCTGCTGCTTTGCTTCCTTTACAGTTTGGTCCTGGGAAGGGTGCTCGTTCTTCCATGAACCTGACACCTCTAGGGCAGGGAGGAGGAGGTCCAATCCTTCCAGCTGCACACCACTGCTCCTATGCCATTCATCTCCCAGTCCAGGGAGGCTTCACGGTCATGTGTCCAGTGCAGTCACACGGGCCCCCATGCACAGAATTGTCCCAGGCTTGGGGGTTCATGCTTTGCAGTGGTCATCTTGAAACTCTTAACAATTGTTATGGGCTGAATTGTTTTGTCCCCCCAAAATTCATATTTTGAAGTCCTAACCCTCAGTACCTCACAATGTGACTATATTTGAAAATAGGGTCCTTTAAAGACCCTTTACTTAAAGTTAACTGAGGTCATTGGGATCGGCCCTAATCCAATATGACTGGGAAGAAAAGGAGATTCCTAATCTTATAAGATTCATTATAAGAAGAGGAGATAAGGACACAGACAGGAAAGACTACATAAAGACACAGGGAGAAAATGGCCGTCTCCAAGCCAAGCAAAGAGGCCACGAGATAAACTAAACTTGCCATTATCTTGATCTCAAACTTCTAGCCTCCAGAAATATGATGATATAAGTGTCTGCTGTTAAAGCCATTCAGTTGTAGTTCTTTGTTACAGCAGCCTTAGCAAACTAACATAACAGTTTCACCTTTTAATTTGTACTTTGTAACTGAAGTCTGATGGAACAATGGAGCCTGCACCAGGGGCCTGGAGCCTTGGCTCCCATGGGGCTCCACCTTCCACTGCCTCCCCACCTTCCCTGGTCAGCTGCTTGCGTCTCACTCTCCCCTTCCCTGACCCCCAGCACCCTGGGTCCCATCCAGCCTTCCCCTTGCCGCGCCCTCCCCAGGACAGTGATTGGGTCATGTCATCAGAACAAGCCTACTGGTGCTTGTTCCTGCTGTTGCCCTCCGCCCCTGGTGAGGGACTGGATGCAGGCACAGGTAGGGTTTGAAGTTGGAGCAACACTGCCCTGTGCCATCCTCAGGGAGAGCATGGAAGCACCATCTCCTCTCCAGGCTGGCAGGGTCACAGTGTGTGTGCTTGACTCTCTTGCCCGACCAAATCCAGGCACCAGGCATGGGGTTGTCCTTCTGCTCTGGGGTGGCGTGGTGGGTTGAGGGAAGGGGAGACTGATTTCTTTGCCTTCAGCTGGGGTGCAGCATCTCAGGGAAGGTAGAACTGCTAAGCCGGTGGACCATGCCCTGAGTCATGGGACAGAGCCGCCACTGGGCACCTGTGAGGGTCCGCACTCACTCTGCAGGGATTCCCCTTGTCCAAGGGACCAAGGCATGAAATAGTAAATAAAAACACCATGACAGGTCAAGAGAGAGTGACTGCAGAAAAAAGAGAGTTTTTACTATTTCGGTACCTTTAACAGCACTATATTTGAACAAAGGCCTGCACATTTTCATTTTGTACTGGGCCCTACAAATTACATAGTTAGCCCTGCTGAGCCCCATGCAAAAAGGTCAGCACTTTCAGGGCTCATACAATCTGGCTTTTTCACCCTCTCTCCTCAATACTCTTGCTTCTATACATACAATTTGCTTCCTTGGCTAGCATCTTTATCCACGCTCCTAGCTATTACGGTGTGGTAATCCGTTACTAATGTGACGGACCCATCTACACCTAGCTCTCTAGACTGACCTTCAAATCCAGTCTAGGAGAGGAATTCGCTCCTGGAGCCCATCCTCCTGCTTTGCATTATGTAACTGCTCCACCTCTCAACCTCAGGGCCCAATTTAATCCATCAACTCTGGGGAAGGTCAACCAGCTGTGTGACATTGAACAAGTTAGCTGCTGCCTTTGAGACTCCGTGGCCTCACCTGTAAAATGAGGAGAGTAATTATTAACTTCACAGGTTTGCCGTAAGGTTAAATAAAATGATATACAAGCTGCGCTTAGCATGGCGCCTGGGACATAGGTGTTCTCGCGAAATGGCTAGCGTTTTCCCCACGGATCACACCTTCCTATCCCTGCGGCTCTCACCGGCGTACTCCCAGTGCCTCTCCAGTTCCCTGTGATGTGCATTCTCCGCGTCTGTACCAGGTGAGTCGAGGGGGAGTCCACTGCAGCACCCCGCAGACGCGGGCCCGCACACACGCGGCCCTGCCGGCCTCAGCTGGTCTCGGGTGGTCCGTCACCTCCAGACCCAACAGCCCTTGTTAGAAGGCTTCCCTCCAAGCCTCCTTTCCTTTCTCTCCTCTGACTCTGAGCCATCCTCCCCTGCTTCAGAGGGAAAAAACCGGCAGCGGGCTTGCCTCTGCCCCCCCTCTTCTGCTGGTGGACAGATCTGCCTATCCTGCGCTCTTCTCTCCTTCCCTGTCTTTCTCCATCGGGCTTCTTGGCCTTTTCCATCTATGCTCTAGACCCCCTTTCTCTCCTGTATTCGGTCATTTAGCCTTTGTACTTTACCGTCAACCTCTTATTTTCCATGTCTGCTTCTCCTCAACATAGATACATGATTATATATATATTTTCAATGTTTAGGGGGAAACCCCTTCTTTGATCACATCTTATCTAACTTCTTATTCTCAGCCAAACTCCTTTTTTTTTTTTTTTTTTTTGCGGTACGCGGGCCTCTCACTGTTGTGGCCTCTCCCGTTGTGGAGCACAGGCTCCGACACGCAGGCTCAGCGGCCATGGCTCACGGGCCCAGCCGCTCCGCGGCATGTGGGATCTTCCCGGACCGGGGCACGAACCCGCGTCCCCCGCATCAGTAGGAGGACCCCCCAACCACCGCGCCACCAGGGAAGCCCCTCAGCCAGACTCTTTGATAGAGCAGTTGGCACTGGCTCGCTCCCTTCCTTTACTTCCTGTTTGTTCGTCAGTTCCTTGAAGGAAGGCTTTGCCCTCCATGCCAGAAAGATTTGTCTTTCTGAGACAATCAGTGGCCTCCTAAGGGCCGATTCTGGTAATCAACATTCAGACTTCACCACCCCTGATTCCTCTGCAGCATCAGACATTGTTGAATTCTACTTCCTTCCGGAAGGACTCGCTCTCTCGCTCTCCTGTGTCTGTCTCTCTCTCCCCTTCCAAGAAATGACTCTCTTTCGGTTATATTACTACCATTTTGATTCCTCCCTCTCTTCTTTCTTCTCCTGTTTCTCCCCCTCCCCCCTCCTTTCCCTCAGGTGTTGCCATTCTCTGAGCTTCCACCTCCACCCCCCTTCTTTTCTCCCTCTCACAGCCTCTCTTGATGAATTCATTTAGTCTCCTGGCTTTAACCGCCCTCGATTTTCTGAGGAGCCCACAGTGCCGGGCTCCAGGCCCACTGGACCAGAGTAGCACAGTGGATTCAGCATTGATTAGCCACTCCGCGGCCAGCTGAATGGATTGGGAGCAAATCGGTTAACCCGTGTAAGTGTCAGCTTCCTCATTTGTACAATGAGACGAGTAATATATATATGTATCTTAAGGGCTTATTGTGAGGATTCAAATAATGCAGAAACAGCACAGTTCCTGGCACATATAAATGATCCCATAAATGGTGGTGATGCTGCCACTGCTGCTGCTGCTAATGGTGGTGCTGTTTACGGGTAGCTGCTCTTCAACCCTTGCTGGGTTGGAAGACTCACCCATGCTCCCTCCCATCGGTTAGTAGTATTAACTGCGGACACTCTTTTGACCCACTGGCACCTCTTTCTATCCAGAATCACAACATCTGGAGCTGCTGCATGTTCTCTGCTTCCTCTCATGTCTAACCCACTCTCCTGTCTAACCCACAAAGAGCGGGGGGATGCTCTATCTTGCCTTCCTGACTTAAATAATCTTCTATCTGACTCAGTCTTTCTGAGGGCTGCAAACTTAAAGAAGCCCATTTTTGAACAGTCTCCCATACTATGTAAAGCCTAGTTAATACTGACATTCTCAGCATGTTTTTGTGCAGTATTTGTTACAACTCTGTTTATAGCCTTCGAACAGAGTGTGGGAGACACTATCCAACAGGATAAAGGCCTGTCTCCACTTCTCCCCTCCTCTGTGCCTCTCCCCAGCCCCTTGCCAAATTAGCTATTTCCACTTTATCTGTACCACAGCTCTGATCAGTCTTTTCTATAAATGTTTGCCTCTCAGCCACACTGAACTTCACTTTCAGTCATGTTTTGTCCCCAGAGCCTAACATGATGCCTGGCACACAACAGACCTTTAGCATCTATACAGGGATTAAAGAGATCAATGAAAAATACTGGAGAAATGCTTCCTCAAAATTCCACTAGGGGTCACTTTCTGTACGTTTTAGGAAGAAATAGTGCAGGCACGTAGTAAATCAATTCTTTATGAAAAATTCAGCTTGTGTTTAAATTTTTAAAGTCATCTGTTGTTTATTTAATGGAAACTGAAATGCTGTCATGTCGTACAAGCCTTGAAGCACGGTACGATGGCCAGCTCTTTCTGGTTGTACGGATAATGTCAATACTCATGTTTGTGTAAAAAACAAAATTGAACATAGCGTTTAATTTTGCATTTTAAGAATTCAGATCACTGAATTTATATGAAAGTTTCTTCCATTTTTTAGGTTAATATCCTTGGATAAGGTTAATATTTAGTTAATTTCAAATATGTTTATTTATAGATTATCCCAAAGGCCTGTTCTTCTAAACCTTTATTTCTTTACCACACTTATTCTCATTTGACCTCAGTTGCAAAATTAATGGTATATTCCTACTGATTATCTTGATCTGCCTCATACCACAGAGATTTTTAATAAGGGGAGTGAAAGGGGGAGAAACTGACTTTACTAGCAATTAATAGCCACTTAAAAACAGTGCAAATACACTTACCATCGATATAATGCTTTACTATTTTGGTTACTCTCTCAAATATAAGACCGGCCTCCAGAAGAGCCGTGGTATCAAGATTCTGTTCTTAAGGGAAAATATTGTTCTTAGCAACACTGCAAATGTAGTAGCACAGCTATTGGTCAAACATTGAGTTTATACTGGCTGTCAACCTTCTAGGACACAGAAACATCAACAAATGATTAAATACCATGAGGTGAGCGCATTGACAACAAACGCTATGGGAACACGGGGTGGGGGGGGGCGGAATTAGCTAAAGGACGGTTGCTTGATCAAAAGGGCTGCAAGGAGCATTTCCCATCAACTTGGGGAAAGTTCATGAAATGTCTCCATCCCATAACGGAAGTTTCCCTCTCTAATGACTGCAGGTGGATGTGGGTCATTTATCCACAGTATGTCAGGGAAAGCACATTAGGTAAATTTAGGTGTGTAAGCATATTTCATAGGGGTTTTGGTATCAGGAATGGTCACACCACTGTGGAAAACCCTCGACATTCACTGAGCTGGAGGAAGGTCTTGCTTCTTCAGCTTGGCTTTTTGCTCATCCCTGAGTTGATTCTGGGAAGAATTCTTGGAGTATCCTGGCCTGCATGAGCTCTTCTGACCAGCTCTACTCTGACTCCCCAGTGCGTGTATTTTCTCACATAATGGGAAGCTATTTCTGTGTCCTCTGCCTGGAACACCCTACCTGCCCACAATGGAATGAACCCTTCTTCTTCCTCCGGAATTTAACAGAATGGTCGACTTGAGGTTTTGGCTCAGTCTTTTCCTCAGAGAAAACCTTCCCTAACCTCTTAGATTAGGTCCAACTTCTGTTTTTTTTTGTTGTTGTTGTTGTTTTGCGGTACGCGGGCCTCTCACTGTTGTGGTCTCTCCCGTTGCGGAGCACAGGCTCCGGACACGCAGGCTCAGCGGCCATGGCTCACGGGCCTAGCTGCTCCACGGCATGTGGGATCTTCCCGGACTGGGGCACGAACCCGTGTCCCCTGCATCGGCAGGCGAACTCTCAACCACTGCGCCACCAGGGAAGCCCCCAACTTCTGTTTTGAGTTGTCTCTTAGCTCTAAATGCTTCTCTTTTGCAGCCCTTATCATTATTGCAATTTTGCATTGCTTTTCTGGTGTTCAAAGATAAACTGAGGCATATTAAAACTTTCAACAGTTTATTCAAGGAAAAATCGGTTGGAGTCAGGCAGTCATAAACCGGAAGTGGTTAGGAGCCCTCCACCCACAGGAGGTGGAGGAGAGATTTTTATAGAGAAAAGGTGGAAGCAAAGTAAGGAAATTATTGATTGGTTATAGCTTACAGCCTAGTTGGCTGTTTGTGACTGGTCGTCCTTATGTTTCACTTTTGTAATGTTGAGGCATTTCCAGCTTAGATTTTGGTTTTCTTATGCAGGCCGCCATGGCATCAGAGCCCTCTCAGTCTAATGGCCTCCTTGTTTAATTAAACACTGGTAATTATTTGATTAATTACTGACTCTCAGACTCAGCTGAAGCAGGAGAGCTCCAGGTATAACTTTGCTTACCGTTACCTAACAGTGTCTGGTGCGAAGTAAGCATTCGGTAAATATTTGTTGAATAAGCAAATGCACTTCATTTTAATTTGGCTGCACAGCCCCAGACTTTTATTTCTAAGACCCTATAAGCCTAGTATTGTTCTCTATAACTTCCTTTATAAAAGGTTGGAAAGGGCTTCCCTGGTGGCGCAGTGGTTAAGAATCCACCTGCCAGTGCAGAGAACTAGGGGTTCGAGCCCTGGTCCGGGAAGATCCCACATGCCGCGGAGCAACTAAGCCCGTGTGCCACAACTACTGAGCCTGCGCTCTAGAGTCCACGAGCCACAACTACTGAGCCCCTGTGCCACAACTACTGAAGCCCTCGTGCCTAGAGCCTGTGCTCCATAACAAGAGAAGCCACCGCAATGAGAAGCCCGCGCACCACAACGAAGAGTAGCCCCCGCTCGCCGCAACTAGAGAAAGCCCGCGTGCCCGGGTGCCCAATGCAGCCAAAAATACATAAATTAAATAAATAAAAATAAATAAATAAATAAAAGGCTGGAAGGAAATAAAGCAGATTTACTAAGCGAAGTAAGAAAATTTAGACTCAGATATCAGACGTTCCCTTCCTCCCACTGGCCTTCCAGGCCCGCCCCCTGGGCCTTGGCAGCCGCCATGTTGCTAGCTGTGCTCTCATTTACAATGCGTCTCTTACCTCACTTCTCTCTTCCCCATTCTTTAAGACCCCAACCCTCTGTCCCCAGCCCCTTCCCAAAACACTTATCATCCAAAAAATTCCTCCAAGGACAATGCCCTTTTCCATTTGATTGACAACAGTTTTATCTACTTATGTTTAATATTTCTCATTCTTGCTAGTCTCTGCGTCTTGGCTTTGCATAGCCAAGAATTTCTCCAAAGCTGTTCTATCTCCCAGATGAACTCTGCTGCACTTTTCAAACAGTACATTTTTTCCTTCCTGCTGTCTATACGCTATTTTGATTAGAAAACAGAGCCTCCAAATCCTCAGTGACTTCAAAGTTGCGCAGCTTGTCAGTGATAGATCTTAGATCAGAATTTTTTTTTTTTTTGGAGACTTCTGACTTTGAATCCAGTGTACTTTCTGTACAGATCTCTCTCGTCTTCTAGCCTGGGAGTTGAGGGTGTGGAATTGTTAGCGAGCTCAGCACAGTGCCTGGAACATAGTAAGATTACGCTCCATGACTCTGCTGAATGAACAAGCTTGATCCTCTGTCCCTCAACATTCTTTTAGACGCAAGCTGCCCGGCCTGTCCCTCTGGCGCCAGTGACCAACTGTGACCATTAGAGGGCAGCAGAGGTGTGAAAAGCACTGGGGAGGGGATAGTTGAAGTGTCGCAATGAAGTCAAAGTCAGAAACATCAGACCCAGAAATGTTATGGAATACAAAGTGCAGGGTTTGTCAGATTTAGCAAATAAAAAGACATGACACTCTGGGAATACGTATATTTAAAAAATATTCATTGTTCATGTGAAATTCAAATTATCTGGGTGTCCTGTGTTTCACCTGGCCACGCTAACAAGTGCCGTTGCATGTGAACCAGATAGGTGCTCCAGAAGTGGCATTGGTCCTTAGAAGGGACCTGTTAGGAGGAATTGGATGGGGAAGTTGTTGGTGAGCTTACAGAAGTCGAATACAGGTGCTCGTCACATAGGGGATTGGCTAATTCAAGGTCAGCCAATATTAAAAGTCTGCTCTGGAGGAGAAGACTCTGTAATGTTACCTGGATTGATCTGGGTGACAGGCCCTTCCTCTGTCCCTTCCTGCACTGTGATGGCATCAGATGGTAACAGTTGAAAGAGGATGTGCAACTTCTCCACTTGTGGCCACAGACTGATTGGGTCATGATTGTTTAACCCCACACACTGTGACTGTTGTGACTCGTATCCACCTTCCCTTCTTAATCTTGTGGTCTCTCACCTTGCGTAACAATCCAATTCTCTTATTTCAGAATCTGCCATTTTCCACATATTTTTTCCTATGACATTCCCTCTCCTCTAAGGCTCATTTTCTTTTTGGGGCCCTCCTGAAATTTCACTTCTTAAGGGTTCCTTTCTCTAATTAAGTGGAGACATCCATTCTCAATCCAATTGTTAAACATGAACATTGAATAATTTAAGACACATTCATTTCCATACACATTTATTGAGGGCTTACTATGTAGGAGAAAAAGCTTCACCATTAAGAAACTTGTAATCTAGTTAATGAATTATAACATTAGAAACCAAAGGGAAGATCCTCCCTCTGAGAAGTGATTGATACAGGTTGCCAGAGAACAACTGGTCCCTTTGTAAATCATTGTTCTCATATTCCTATGAATTTACTTTGGGAAGTAACTTCAGAGTAAGAGAATTCATGAACATGTTACAAGTGATCTGTGAAATTGGGAATTATCAGTAGGGTCTTCTTTAAGTTCCTTTGTTTCTCAGAGAGCAGTTGTTTGCTTCTTCTTTTGAGGTAGGTAGAACTGACAAAATCTAGACTTACTTATTATATTTAAAAATGTAAAAGCGATTGAAACACACCCCCGCACACATACACTTACTGCTGCATGGCTTCAGGAAGAACGGGTAGTGATAACCGGCTGGAGGCGGAGGCTTTTAAGAATCCTAGGATGTTAGTATTCGATAGTTCAAAGAACTTTAGGGCTCAATCACGTGGTGCAACCTTCTTACTTACAGATATGATACGCAAGGCCCAGAATTTAAAGACTGGTATAAGATCGCACACTAAGCTTGTGCTAGGGCTGGGATGCGAGCCCAAGGCTTCTAGGTGTGTCTAAGATTAGGTTCTGAAGGACTAGATAACGATATAACGATGTTCTGTGATGTGTGGCTCGTAACCACTTTTTTCCCCCGGGAGACTCTTGTAGGTGCTTGGCTTCTATGAGCCCCTTCCCCCTGGGCTGTCTCCTCCCCCTTCTGATGCCCCTCCTCTGTCTGCTTTGCTAGTGCCTTCCTCTGCTCTCCTCTAAAGAGCAATGTTCCTGAGAGTTCACTCCCTCACCCTCCCTCCCTGAACAGTCTATCAACTACCAATGTTTTGGTTACCTTACAAAGTACTTCTTTTTTTTTTTAAAGAAGATGTTGGGGGTAGGAGTTTATTAATTAATTTATTTTTGCTGTGTTGGGTCTTCGTTTCTGTGCAAGGGCTTCTCAGTTGTGGCAAGCGGGGACCACTCTTCATCGCGGTGTGCGGGCCTCTCACTATCGCGGCCTCTCTTGTTGCGGAGCACAGGCTCCAGATGCGCAGGCTCAGTAGTTGTGGCTCACGGGCCTCGTTGCTCCGCGGTATGTGGGATCCTCCCAGACCAGGGCTCGAACCCGTGTCCCCTACATTGGCAGGCAGATTCTCAACCACTGCACCACCAGGGAAGCCCCAAAGTACCTCTTTGATTCACAAATATTGATCTTTAGTTCTGATCGTTTTCCTAGCATCTATATTTTCAACTGTTATCTGCATATCTTTTCCCAGATGGTCTACAGATGCCTCAAACAGTCCAAAACTGAAACCTCGTCTTTTCCATTGTTCCCCCACAAACTGGGTTCTCTCCCTGTGTTCTATGTCTTAGATAGTGATGTCATCAGCCATCCCAGTCTCCAGATTCCTATCCCCCACACTAATTGGTCACCAAGCCCTCTCACGTCATGTCCCCTCCTCATGAGGGACATGAGGGATGTCCCCTCATCCCACTGTACTCACTGTGATGAGTACAGTGATGTCCCCATCTCTGTACTCATCACTTCCTCTGCATCCACACAGCCCCAGCCTTAGTCTAGGCCAGGAGTCACAGGTTCAAATACCTACAGGAGATAAACAAGTGAGATAGGGCACATGCCAGTAATAAAGCACAGTGAGGGCTGTGACCAGCTGGAGACAACAAGCTTCATTTAAAGGGGGCACAACATACTTAGTTTAAGCAGATTCTTACCATCAGGGAATGTGGGCCTAGTATTGACAGATATTCTCAATTTAAGAGAGGTCTACATTTTTAAAATGTGAAACATTCTGATTTTTTAATTGGAACAAATAATTTTTTAAGAAACCCAACTATTGGATGGAAAACAAGCACACCCTCTCCCCTGCCCCCATCCTTTATCCTTCCCGTAGCTCTGCATCCAGCAAAGTGCCTGACATACAACAGGTGATCAGCAATTACTTAAGTGAGTGAAAATGGACATTGAGGTCGTAGCAAGCAAGCTATTACTAAGTTGTTGGCCGTTTAAATTTTTTTAGTTGTAATTACTGAATTATTATGTGCCCATTTTATTGAATGAAACACTTTGAAAATACCTCAAGAAAAGATCAGTTGTTTTCCTGCTCTCTTCCATATCCTTTAGGAAACTGGTGTTAACAGCTTAGTGTGTATCCAGCTACACTTCTCCCATGGCCTTAAAACAGTCATATAGATTTTTCCTCCTGTTTTTCAGAAATGTAATAACACTTTACACATTACTCTGCAACGTGTGTTGCTTTGGCTTAATTATGCAGCATCGTCATCCTTCAGCTTAGTCACTGTATATCTAACTTCATTCTTTTTAATAGCAGCCTAATGTCCTTTAATAGGATTTACCATAATTAAGTCAACCATTTTTCTATTGATGAGCAATCAGCTTGTTTCCAGCTGCTTTTTAGCCTATGAAAAATGGTGCAATAACTATCCTTATAAGTGGATACTTACACAGTGGTGCTTCTGTGCTTTCTATTTCTGTGGGAGAGATTCCCTCAAATGGAATGGCTGTATGAAAGGATGTGGCTAAATATTTTAAGAGACACTCTGCAATTACTTTCAAAAGGTTCTAGCAATTCACATTCCCCCGAAAGGCCTTTGGCAGGGTGGACAGGGAAAGTCCCACTGAGAAGATGATATATGAGCAAAGCTCAAAGATGGTAAAGGAATTTGCCACACAGATCCCTGGGAAAGACAATTCCAGACAGAAGGAAGAGACAGTTCAAGGACCCTAAGGCAGAGGCACATGTGATATGTTCAAGGAACAAAAAATAGGCCAGTGTTAGCTGAAGCAGAATGAGCAAAGGGGAGCCCAGGGGGAGAGAATGTCAGCGAGATTGATGGGCAGAGAATGATACTGGCTTTTGCTTTCATCATGAGGGTGATGTGGAGCCATCGCAGGGTTTTAAGCAAAGGAGTGACACACCAAGGCCTGTTTTAAAAGGATCGCTATGGCTGCTCTGTTGAGAAAAGGCTACAGGGAGCAAAATCGGAAGCAGGAGACCAGTTAGGAGGCATTAGCAATAAGTTCACACAGAAAGGAGGGCAGAAATGAGAGTAGCATGAAAGCAGTGGAGATGGTGAGAAGTGCCGATTCTAGGTATATGTTGAAAATAGTCACTGGGATTTGCTGATGGATGGTGGATGGGATATTAGGAGATAGAGAGGAGTTGGGGATGAATCCAAAAAGTTTGGCTAGAGCAATCAAAGGATGCAGTTGCCAACAACCGAGATGGGGAAGATCGAAGGTGGACCAAATTTAAGGAGGGAGAAAGATCAGGAATTCATATTTGGCCATGTTAAGTTGTAAATGCCTGTTAGAGACCTAAATGGAGGTGCTGAGATTTAAGAATGACAGCCTATAGATGACATTTAAAGACATGGGACTGAATGAAGGGAGTCTAGACAAAGAAGAGAAGACCAAAGACCAGGTCAGAGAGAGTAAGGGAGACCAGCAAGGGAGACTACTCAGAAGCAGCAGCCACAAGAGAGGGAGACACCCAAGAGATTGCAGTGTCCCCAAAATCAGGAAACAAAAATTTATCAAGGCAGGAGAGATCAAGTGCATCAAATACTGCTGGTAGGTCAGGGAGATACATGTCTACACACAGCTGATTCACTTTGTTATACAGCAGAAACAAACACAACATTGTAAAGCAATTATACTCCAATAAAGATGTTAAAAAAAAAAAAGGCAACTGAGAACTAACTGTGGTAGACTGAGTAATAAACGCCACCACCCATGCCCCGCCAAAGATGTTCATATCCTCATCCCAGAACCTTGAACATGTTCCCTTACATGGCAAAAAAGACTTCGTCAAAGTGATTTTGTTAAGGACCTTGAAACGGGAAGGTTAGTCTGGGTTGTCCAGGTGGGCTCAATGTAATCACAGGTGTCCTTATAAGAGGAGGCAAGAGGGTCAGAGGAAGAGAAGGGCATGTGACAATGGAGGCAGAGGTTGGAGTGATGTGGCAAGAGATGAATTATCCTCTAGAGTCTCCAGAAGAAAATCAGTCCCGATGACCCATTTTGAACTTCAGACCTCCAGAACCGTGTGAGAATGAATTGTGTTGTTTTTAAGCCATTATGTTTGTGGTGATTTGTTGCAGCAGCAGTAGGGAATGAATACCCTAACCACTGGATATAGCTATGTGGAGGTCACTGGTGACTTTGGACCAGAGGAATTTCAGGGGAATGATAGGGGGAAAAGGCTGAGTGAAGTGCATTAACAAAGCACAGGAGAACAGGGCTATCATAAGCACATAAAGGACCTTTGTGCAAATTAGGAAAAGAAGGCTGCCTCAGGCTGGCCAGCTGGAAATGGTGGTGCCCTGGGTAGATCAGTTTCAAATGTTGTTCCTTAAGGATGACAAAGTCCTGTGCCAGGCTTTCTGCTTGGCAGGCAAAGAATGGACTGGATTTCAGCTTCTACCCACGCCTTCTCTACCAAATGCCTCAGTGCAGAGCAGAGCCTGAACTAAAGCCCAGGTCAGCACTGGAAGAGAGGAGCAGGGGATACATAAATATAGACAAGCTTCAGGAGAGCAAAGAAATGGAATGGTCTCTGGTGGGGCAAGTGAGAACAAAGAAAAGATTTTAAAGATGGCATATTTGTATGCTGATGGAAATACTTTGAGAGAGAGACAGAGAGAGAAATGAATGATATAGGAGGGAGAAGAGAATTTCTGGAGTGATGTTCCTGAGGAGATGAGAGGGAATGAATTCCTCACTTCATGAGGACTGCAGTGGAGAAATTCATATTTAATAAAATCAGTAAGAAGGAACAGGAGTAAAATATTATAGTATGTTTGTACTATGAGAGCAATGGACACAAAAGGAAAGAAAGTGGAGGTCTGGAGGCTAAGCAGGAGAAAGCTGTAATATATTATGTGAAAAGGGTACAGAATAAGGTGTTGGTGTGACTCAGACTTGGTCAAGCAGGGCTCCTAACAAGGACCCGAGGCATCCAAAGGGTCTCTCTCTTTGAGGGACAGCCTCAATTTTTTAGAGCCTTTCTGGTACTTAGGACCAGCTGAGATTGCATTGGCATCTATCTGGATGGGGCGCTCCAAGCTAGAACCGGGCCCCACGTGAGCTCAGTCCCAGTGTCTCCCTTTTGGGATGCTCTCCCATCTGCTGTCCAATGAGTGGGTTGACCAGCTGTCCCAAGTTACTGCATAACTCATGCCTGTGCAGTCATCCTGGGGTTCTGTGGCCAGGTCCTAATTCTGGGAGGGTGACCTGGCAAGCTAATCATGCCCATTGGACAACACAGTATTTTTTTTTAAAGGATTGTGTGAGATTGGGCTGCCAGAATGGCACTGACATGCTGATTTAGGGTGGCTTCAATTGTTTACATAGACAGGGGTCCTATAAAAAATATTTGTGCAGGGACGCACACACCCTAGGGATGACACTGCCATAGTAATGAACGGGCAATCAAAGAGATATTTCAGAGAAAGAGGAAGCATAGATACAACTTAGGGATTAATTAGATGTACCGATATCTGAGTGTCTATCTTAGTGTCATCTATTTAGGTGAATTTCCCCACTACAGAAATGCCTCAGACCTTGTGCTTACCCCCATCATTTGGCAATCATATGATTTAGGAAAGAAATAATAGGTGGAGATTTTTGAAAAGCATTGTGAGAGATGTAAGGAAGTAGTTTTTCTCAAAATGTGAAGTCATGGTCAAATATTATGGGGAAGGTGTCAGCCAACAATAATGTCTCCAAAACAGAGCCAGCCAAGAAAGAGGTAAAGAGCATTCATTTCTCCCACACGTACGATGAACCTCAGACCCCTGAGTATAGAGTTCTTATAACTTGATCCAGTAGCTATGTGAAAAATAAGTAACTTCCATGCAATTTGAGTTATGTATCACTAATCCATGACATCAGGGTGTAGGTATCTTTATAATAGTTTTAAATCTACTCTAAGATCTCAGAGAAGTATGTGTATGTTTTACAAATCTCAAACAAACAAGAGAGAGGCAACACATCAAGAATGAGTTTTAATCTGCTGCAATATGAGTCTGCACACAGCCCCAGAGAGTTCTGGGTGCATCCACAGAAGCTGAGAACGTGTAGCAGGAGAGAGCATGGGCACTGGAGCCAGAGTCCCTGGGTTCAAATCCTGGCTCGGCCATTTCCAACCTTAATCAAGTCATTTTACCTCTCAGTAGCAGTTTCCTCATAATTAAAATGGACATCTTATTATTATTGAAATATTTGAAAATTTTAATGTAAGATTTTAAATCTTAATTTAACTACAAAATAAAATGGGCATTTTAATGTTACCACTTCATGGGGCTGTTGTGAAGAGTAAATGAATTAATTCACAAAAAGCACTTTGTGGTTGGCACCTCATAAACACTCAAAATTAGCCATTATTATTATCACCATCATAAATAATAATAAAGGATGAAGATAAAAATACAGAAACATTCTGTTTTCTGAGTGTGGAAACATTTTCTTTGCACTCTCCACATTGTTTTTTTTCCATCAAAAATGGAATTTTGGAGATTTTATATTAATGAAATCTGCCATTGGGTAAAATGAGGTGGTATTACAGCATTATGATTTGTTTTTTGTTTTTTGTTGTTGTTTTTTTGCGGTACGCGGGCCTCTCACTGTTGTGGCCTCTCCCGTTGCGGAGCATGGGCTCCGGACGCGCATGCTCAGTGGCCATGGCTCACGGGCCCAGCCGCTCCGCGGCATGTGGGATCCTCCCGGACCAGGGCACGAACCCGCGTCCCCCTGCATCGGCAGGCGGACTCTCAACCATTGCGCCACCAGGGAAGCCCATGACTTGTTTTTAAAGCAGAGTGTTCAAATTCTTTTCTCTACTGCCATGCACCTACCTCCTTTATCCTCAGTGTAATTCTCTTTCTGCATTGTACTCCTTGTCTGTCTCTCTTTCAGACATTCCTTCTCTTTTTTGCTCTTCTTTATATCTTACTTTTCTCCAGTGCTTCATAAGCTGGATGGGTTATTTTTTGTCCTTGGCCAGAAGTAGATGTCATATGCGGAATCTTCTCACAAAGAGAGGAAATTTTCCAGCCATTTAAAATAAACCCAGGGAAACATACCTGCTAATCTGAAGGCAGTTTGATTTCTCAAACAGGGTGGACCCTATGGAATGCTCAAATATATTTCTGTCCCACGAAGTCAGTCTTCTATTGCTGATTATGCATTGCATGGGCATAGCACTTTTTACTTGGTCCCTGATTTGCTGTCCTTCTGTTCTATAAGTCATCCCACAGCCAATATGACACACTGTCTTATCAATGTCAGTTTAATATTTCTGCCTCTGTTTCTATCGATCCATATCTGAAATAACTAACTTCCACACTAGATATTCTCTCTCCCCTTACTCCTCATTCTCATCATCACTTGATATTTGTATTTACTTCCTTTTGACTATCTCCTCTCACTAGAATATACCGGGACTTGGTCTGTTTTGTTCACTGTTCTTCTCCAGTACCCAGAACAATAACTGTCCTGAAATCTATATTTACTGAATAAATGAGTTGTAATCTTTTTATGAATACTTCCCAAACTTTTTCTGGTTTTGATTTCTATGTTTTATTTCACTTATTGTATAAGATTAGATCAATAATTTTCATAAAATGCCTCACAAATAAAGACCAATATGACTGAGTAGGGATCTACCCCCAGCACCACCTCCCTGTGGTAACAGAGCTGAATGCTCTTCCTTTGGTGCTTACCTCACTCGTGGCAGGTTTGTTAGGAAAGGAGCTTCTAGAAAATATACTTAAGGAGGCAATAATTTTTTATCAATATATTCTCCTACAACTTAAAAACTCATATACTGAAACAGAAATAGAAGGGCATAGATTTAGCTCTACCAATATTTTAGCTTGAGCAAAAACTTATGTAATAAAGCAAACTAAATGGAATTGCAATTGAGGTGACTGGGGCCATTTCTTTGTAACATTTAGAGACAAGGGCTTAACATCAAAGTCAGTTAATTTCATCAGCATTTCCACTGAAATGCCCATATAGCAAAGAAGAGGGCTTGCATGCCTCGTGGGGTCTCGAGGTACTAGCCAGTCTGTCTTCGCAAAGGTGAAATTACTGTTAAGTTTTATCTTTTACCTTAAAAATTCTTGCCAACTTTTCATTCTATATAATGCATCCTTATTTTTTAAAATATTAGAACAGGGTAGTAGATAACATTATGAGACAACTGGACACTTCAAAAAGCCTTTTATCTTGAGACTTTTTGTCCCTTTCTGGTGTATCACCACTTACCTACCAGGAGTCTAGAGTCCTGATTAGAGAATTATGGAACTAGATGTCAGCTCTTTGTGAGTAAGTCTTTTTGTTTCTTCTTTTCTTATTGAAGTATAGTTGATTTACAATGTTGTGTTAGCTTCAGGTATACAACAAAGTGATTCAGTCATATATATGTGTGTGTGTATATATATATATATATATATATATATATATATATTCTTTTTCAGATTCTTTTCCCCTATAGGTTATTATAAAATATTGAGTATAATTCGCCTTTTTGCTTCTTTAAATCCATTTTGGGACTGCAGAATACTATCACAGTGTTTTAGCTTTCAAAGGTCCTCTGAATCAGGCCCCCAGTGCAGTTTTCCAGCCCTGTGTCCCATTAATCCCAAATCTACATACCTTAATTAAATTACAGAAACTTTTGGCAAGGGCCACTATTATTTACTTATGTCTTTCAACTATACTCACTAAACACAAGCATCTGGTATGTGGTCAGTATTGTGTCAGGAAGGATAGGCTAGGTTCTGCTGACTTAAGAAACAAGTCCAATGCTTCCCTGGTGGCGCAGTGGTTAAGAATTCGCCTGCCAATGCAGGGGACACGGGTTCGAGCCCTGGTCCAGGAAGATCCCACATGCCACAGAGCAACTAAGACCGTTCGCCACAACTACTGAGCCTGCGCTCTAGAGCCTGCGAGCCACAACTACTGAAGCCCATGCGCCTAGAGCCCGTGCTCCGCAACAAGAGAAGCCACCTCAATGAGAAGCTCGCGCGCCGCAACGAAGAGTAGCTCCCACTCGCCACAGCTAGAGAAAGCCCGCGCACAGCAACAAAGACCCAACACAGCCAAAAATAAATAAATCAATTTATTTTTAAAAAAGAAAGAAACAAGTCTACTGCCTTAGTGGATTAACACAAAAAGATTTCTCCTCATTTATTCAGACCCTACTGCGGGTCCGTGTCACTCTCCAGGGCAGTAGTCCATTAGGTGATGGCTCATCGTTGCACCTCACACTCCTACAATCACCAAGGCAAGGAGAGTTGAGCGCCCAAAATTAAATGCCTCCACCCTGAAATGATGCTTCGCTATGATTTTTATCGGCCAAAGCAGGTCAGATGGCCATGACTAACTCCAAATAGGTGGAGAAGTACAGCCCTACTGTGTGCCTAGAAAGAGAGGGGAACGAGATACCAGTAGACAGGGGTAATATGTGCCGCACACATGCAATCTCTTGACTGAACAAAATCTAACACATTTTTAATTAGGATTTCTGCTCTGTATGTAATTGTCAGTCTCTTTGGTAATCCTATTATTTAATTCATTTTTTAATTCTACTGTTCTCCTTTGGACCCCAGTTTAATAAACAAAACAGACAAAATGCTAATTTAAACATTCACCTGGATAAATTAATTCAGAGTGCTTTCCCATAATTGTGAAACCATCATTATCATGACTACATCTTAATTGCATGCTTTACCTAGTCATTAATTAAACAGGTCACTAAATCGTATTCCCTCCGTACTCTCCCAATAAAACGTTTAGGTTTTACCAATGATAGCTTCACAGTGTGTTAGCTGCCTTGATACCATCCAGGCACACTAAAACAAAGGTATTTCCAGTGTAACCAGAAAATACTTTCTGTGTAATTTAGGGGAAAAAACTCTACATGAGAAGCAATATGAATGAGATACTGAAATTCTTTGCTTCATGATTCAGGTTGATTGATTTATTTAACAAACATTGCCTGGATTTCGAGGGGATATTGAAATGAGAGCTTGGTTTGTGTGACATGAATAGCCACGTTTTCAGAAGGATATGGTTAAGCTTCTGTTTACGACCTTCACTGGCTTCTCCCTGTGGCCTCCCAAAGTACTGCAAGTTCTGGCTCTAGCCCGGCTCTCTGTCCAGCCTCATCTCCTACCCACTCCTTCTACTCTTGACTTCAGCTACTGGCCTCTGTCAATCCTGGAATCCCTCTTGCTCTTTCCTGCCTTTTTTCCCATGACATTGACTTTCTGGAAAATCCAGGTCAATTGTCTTGTAAAATATCCCATGTGCCAGGTCGAGTATGCACATATTATGGCCTTTTGTTGAACAGCCCTAGAGCTAAGAATAGTTTTTACATTTTAAGAGGGTTTTAGAAGAAAATTAAAAAAAAAGAAAAAGGTGAAGGAAAAAGGGTGGGGGGAGAGGAATTATGTGATGGAGATCATTTGTGGCCTGAAAAGCCTAAAGTATTTACTTTCTGACCTTTATTCTAGATCTTTTTGTTTCCACATGGTATTATTCACTTTGTACCTCAGTTCCTTGGATTTTGGGCAAATTGAAAAGTAGGTCTAGAACTGTGCTGTCCAATATTATAGTCACCAGCCACATGTGGCTATGGAGCACATGAAATGTGGCTCGTTCAAACTGAGGTGTGCTATAAGGGTAAAATACACATCAGATTTCAAAGATTTAGGATAAAGAGTGTGAAATCTTTCATTAATGATTTTATATTGATTATCATGTTGAAATAATATTTTGGATATATTGGATTCAATAAAATGCATCATTAAAATTAATATCACCTGTTTCTTTTTTCCATGTGGCTACCAGAAACTTTTATATTGCGTATGTGCTTCACATTATATTTCCATTGGACAGTGCTTGTCTAGAACCTTGATTAAAATCAGGTTAAATATTTTTGGCAAGAATACTTCATAGCTGATCTTATGCAATCATAGTGTATCACAGCATGAGACACGCATCAGTTTGTCCCATTATTAACGGCACTAAGTTTGATAACTTGATTAAGAGGAGACTGACAAGTGTCTCCACTGTAAAGGTCCACTTTCCCCTTCACAATTTATCATTTCTTATAGCCATGGGCCTATCAGCTTCCCAGTGACTTTTCACTTAGTGGTTTTAGTATCCTTTGGTGATCCTCGCTTGAATTAGTTATTATACTGGGGATTGCAAAATGGTGTTTTGTATTTTAGAATTTCTTCTTAAATTTCTTTCATTTTTTATTTATTTTTTACTTTTTCAAAACAAACAACTTTTTATTGACGTGTACTTGATTTACAATGTTGTGTTAGTTTTTGGTGTACAGCAAAGAGATTCAGTTATATACATATTCTTTTCCAAAGTCTTTTCCATTATAGGTTATTACAAGATATTGAATATAGTTCCCTGTGCCACACAGTAGGTCCTTGTTGTTTATCTATTTTATATATAGTAGTGTGTATATGTTAATCCCAAACTCTTAGTTTATTCCTCCCCCTCCCCTTTCCCCTTTGGTAACCATAAGTTTGTTTTCTGTATCTGTGAGTCTATTTCTGTTTTGTAAATAAGTTCATTTGTATCATTTTTTTAAGATTCCATATATAAGTGATATATTTGTCTTTCTCTATATGACTTATTTCACTTAGAATGATAATATGTAGGTCCATCCATGTTGCTGCAAATGACATTATTCCATTCTTTTTATGGCTGAGTAATATTCCATTGTATATATGTGCCACACCTTCATTATCCATTCACCTGTCGATGGACATTTAGTTTGCTTCCATGTCTTGGCTATTCTAAGTAGTGCTGCTACGAACATTGGGGTGCATGTATCCTTTCAAATTAGAATTTTTGTGTTTTCCGAATATATGCCCAGGAGTGGGATTGCTGGATCATATGGTAACTCTATTTTTAGTTTTTTAAGGAACCTCTATACTACTCTCCATACTCTTATTTAATGTCAGTTAAATTCCTTAACTGACATTCTTTTCTTCTTTTCCTTAAAAAAATATTTTTAGTGAGTATCACAATGGACACATCAGTTTTCATATGCTCAGTGTGTTACAATCAAGTGCAGTCATTATTCTTTTTGTTACTCAAACGTCTCTAAATTTGGCTAGTGGGATGCCCTTCAAGCTGGCTCCTGAATCCTTTTTATCATAACCCTATTAGCTTTTGAGTGCTTCCTTGCCTTCTGGTACAGGAAATCCTAGGGCCACCTTGTACTTTCCTGTCCCAGAGGTGGAATCAGCCCTTCTTTTTTTTTAAAGTTAATTAATTAATTAATTTTTGGCTGCGTTGGGTCTTAGTTGCTGGGCGCGGGCTTCCTCTAGTTGCGGCAAGCAGGGGCTACTCTTCGTTGTGGTGCGCGGGGTTCTCATTGTGGTGGCTTTTCTTGTTGTGGAGCACGGGCTCTAGGCACGCAGGCTTCAGTAGTTGTGGCACATGGGCTTCAGTAGTTGTGGCACTTGGGCTTCGGTAGTTGTGGCTCGTGGGCTCTAGGGCGCAGGCTCAGTAGTTGTGGTGCACGGGCTTCGTTGCTCCGTGGCATGTGGGAACTTCCCGGACCAGGGCTTGAACCCATGTCTCCTGCATTGGCAGGCGGATTCTTAACCACTACGCCACCAGGGAAGCCCCAGCCATTTCTTAAGAAGCCTCCATTTCTTTTAATAAGAAATGGTATTCCAAAACCAAGATGAAGGTGGTAGATGTGATCAGAGTTACTGGGGTGACGTTACTTTCAGGCCCTTTCAGTAGACAGAGCTAGGATATATATTTTAAGAAATCACAAGCTCATACTGATATTTCCAGCTCAGGTATAATGCTATAGGAGTTTTTCTTAACTTCTTTTATTCTATGATTGTATTTCTCTTCATGTACATTAAAAACCTTCCTTTGATAAAACACAAAGACATTTACTTGTTTTCTTTATCCTACGATACACATTGTATTCAAATTACAATAACAATATTACAACTAACATTAACCATAGTGTGTGGTAAATTTTTTTTTTTTTTTTTTTTTTTTAGCGGTACGCGGGCCTCTCACTGCTGTGGCCTCTCCCGTTGTGGAGCACAGGCTCCGGACGCGCAGGCTCAGCGGCCATGGCTCACGGGCCCAGCCGCTCCGCGGCACGTGGGATCCTCCCGGACCGGGGCACGAAACCGTGTCCCCTGCATCGGCAGGCGGACTCTCAACCACTGCGCCACCAGGGAAGCCCAGCGTGTGGTAAATTTTAAGATTATTTTGTAGATCTTTTGTCCTCAGAATATAACCTACTAAGGGTATATAGTCAGAGTAACTTAAAATATTTATTCAAAGTATTCAGAAGTAACCTGAAGTAATTTTTTTGCCTGAGAGGTTATGTTATCCATTTGATAGATAGTTTCCTTTGTTTCTGTTTGTGTTCAATTTTAGGTTTTGATTTTGTTTCTTTATTTTTGAATATGTGAAACATTTTCATGGCTCAGAAGTTAAAACCATTATAAAAAGTTACTCAGAGATCTTGTTCCCACCTTTTTCTCCATTATCCTGTTTCCACTCTATCTGTAGGTAACTATTTTCATAAAATTCTGGTTTATGTTCCCTGTGTTTGTTTGCTTGTTTTGTTTTTGCAGAAAGAAGCATATGCAAACACATAAAACTATTTTCATTGTTTTATGTCTTTTTTTCTTATTTAACGTAATATCCTGGAAGTTCAAAAAGGTATTCCTCATTCTTTCTTTTATAAAATTGCTGAAGAATACTCCATGGTGTGGATGTACAATAGTTTATTCAATAGGTCTCTTACTGGTACACATTTCTACTGTTTCCAGTCCTTTGCTACTACAAAAGTTATACAGTGAATAACCTTATGCCTATGTTGTCTTACATTTGTGGAAATGTAGCTTCAAGAATCATATTTTTAGAAACATCCCAAGTGATTCTGATGCACAGCCAGGTTTGAGTATTGTTGCTTACTGTGTACTGTAAAGATGGTATCCAGGAACCTAGAATTGTTAACATTTTAAAAAATGAGGAATCAACAGGTAAAGAAGCAAAGTCCTCACCATCCTGAATCCTAACCTACACTACCTAGTAGAATGCAACTGAGTTATATAAACAGAAGCTTAACATCTGGAGTCTTGTGCCTAAATCATTCTGTTGGTAACAAGGTTATCTTACGTATAAACGCGTAAGTGGACCACATTTGGGCAGCAGAGCTTTCAGTTTGGATGCGTTGAGTCAGAGGGCGCCAAGGGGCATCCAGTCCTGGCATCTAATAGGCAGTTGTTTGCACAGGTTTGGAGATTAGATTGGGGTCATTAGCATGTAGGTGACAGAGTAGGTGAAAGATGATTGAGGGAAGGATTACAGAGTGAGGAGGTGCTTAGGATGGAACCCTGGGAAACACAAGTACTTAAGAGACCAGTAGAAGAACCCAAAGAAACTATAAATGGCCAGAGAGGTTGGAGGAAAACCTAAGAAGACAAGTCACAAAAGCCTAGGAAGCAGAGTGTTACAAGAAGAAAATAGTTATCTGTGTCAAATACTGTTGAGAGGTGAGGCAAGACAAAGGCAGAAAGGTATCCACTGCATTTAGTAACAAAGAGACCAGTGGTGAGACATTTGTCAGATCAGATTCCATATTGTGGTGGAAACAGCAGCCATCCTGAGTGTTAAGGAAGGCGTTCCACCTCATATAGACGATCCTTGGAAACACTGATGCAACAGAGGGTGTTTCTAAAACCACCAACAGTCAACATTTGTACCCAAAGGAAAAAAAAATCAATTTTAGTAATTTCCCCCGTAAGTTTTTAAAAAAAGAAAAGAACTTTATTTTTTATTGAAGTATAGTTGATTTACAAAGTTGTGTTTGTTTCAGGTCTATGGTCCCATAAATTAAACAAACAAACAAAAAAACTTTGGTGGTGGTTGTTATTTATATTAGAATAAGATGCTTTTGGATTTAGCAAACAGTGTATGCTTAGTTATTTTGTCTATTATTGAGTAATTTCATAATAAATAGTATCAAAATAGTAATGTAGTAATATATTTTATGGTGTTCCTCAAGAAGTACCATGACTTTCAAACACTATCCCCATCAAGTATGTACATCCAGAATAACTTTTAAACCACTGTTCTCTTCTACTTGCTTTCCCTCACTCCTGTCTATACCCTGGGCTGTAACTAGACTTTTTTGCCCCACTGCGAGCAGGCAGCAGCCCAGCTTAAAGAAGTTTGGGAGGCCTGGGTGTACTCACAGAGGAAATGATAAAGAGGACTTTGAAAGTCATCTAATGTAGTGCTTTCCAAACCTGGCTGAGCATCAAAATCTACAACTTGGGACGTGGGTTGAAAAGAAGCCTGGGTCTCTGCCCTAGATCCTGATACAATGGGTATTGAATGGGGCCTAGAGGTCTGTACCTTGAGTAAAGTGCCTTTGATCATATAAATTCAACACCTGACGAAAACAGAGGCCCAAAGGAGTCACGACTAGGCGGGTCTGCCGATTGGAGATTCGCGGTTCTGCGCTTTGGGTGCTGGCCGAAGGGCATTTGGGTTTTCGTTTTGGAGGCATCGGGGAAGGGCTTGCTTTTCCAGGTTCTCTGGGGTCACTAGACTGCCGTTCCCTCGCGTTTCTCTGTATGCAGGAGTCGCAGTGGGTTAGCTGCTCTGCAAGTGCCCGTATGCCGCTGCCCAATCAGCTGGTTTCCTCCGAGCACCTGGCGAAGCCTCAAGTCTGGCTGCGGGGCGGAGGCGGGAGAGATCACCCCGCCCGCGCATCCGCTCTGCCCCTTGCCCGACCCCGCTGAGCCTCGACCCTCCCCACCCAATCCCGGTCCTCCGCTGGGAGCTTGGGGCGGAGCTTCGCCGCCGCTCCGCCCCTCCGCGCAAGCTTTTAGCCTGGGGAGTGGGAGCGTTTGCGAAAGCTGATGGTGTTTTTTTAGAAAATAAGTTTCAGATGTATAGCATTGGGCTTCCCTGGTGGCGCAGTGGTTGAGAGTCCGCCTGCCGATGCAGGGGACACGGGTTCGTGCCGCGGTCTGGGAAGGTCTGGGCCCGTGAGCCATGGCCGCTGGGCCTGCGCGTCCGGACCCTGTGCTCCGCAACGGGAGAGGCCCGCGTACCGCAAAAAAAACCCCCACAAAAAACAGATGTACAGCATTATAGTTCAACATCTGTATATACTAGAGCGTGATCACCACTACAGTCTAGTTGCGATCCGTCACCATACAATTAACCCACTTCATGCATTTCGCCCAACCCCCTGGAAGCTGACGGTCCTACAGTCGCGGAGCTGATTGGCTGTTCTTGGGCGTTACGTAGCCCGGGTTTTCCGGAATTTGGGTTGAGCTGGGGAGAGTGGAGTATGGCTTCTCTGAGTCAGCCCTTGCGCGAGCTACAGGGACCTTTGCTCCCCTCCAAGGACCTGGTGGAGGAGGAAGATGATCATCTGAAGGAGGATGCGGAGGAGGAGGAAGACACGGTGTTTGTCGATGCCGAGGAGCTCTGCAGTGGGGGTGTAAAAGCGGGCAGCCTCCCTGGTCGGCTCCGTGGTGAGGAAGCAACTCGCCCCTGGGAATGGGTTTGGAGGATTAATGAACTGTTTCCCATTATGGCCTCGTCCCAAGTAAGGCGCCCCATCGCTGCTAATAGACTTCCTTTGGGATGGCCTAGCTGTTTCGTCCTGTTTAGGATAAAATAAAAACAGCAACAACCACAAGAATAGCAGAGACTTGAGCAAATACTATGTGTTAAGCTTGGGCTCCACGTGTATCTCATTTACTGATGACAACTTTTTCAGGTAGTTTCTTGAGGAAACAATGGGTCTCCAGCCAGTATTCACACCCCGAATCAGGGCTTTTAACTATTTTCCTGTCTTTCCTGGAGGCGAGTATGTGGTTACTTTTCAGCTACTTAGACACACACGCACATAAGAAACACCCCAAGGCACTGTTGATTCATTAACCTTGTGTTAATAACCTTGTGATCTGTGTTTACCTTGTATAGTTTCCTGTCCTAAGAATTATACCTATTATGTGTACCTGGTGACTGATGTTTGAGAATGTTTGAATGTTCAGACCACTGCTGTACTGTAGAATTTTTCTGGTGATGGCATTGCTCTATATTTGCTCTGTCCAATACAACAGCTGTTACCCACTTGTGGCTATTGAGAACTTGAAATGCAGCTAGTGCACCTGAGTTGAATTTTAAATTTTAATTAATTTAAATTTAAATAGTCACAGGTGAGTGGCCAATACAGGTTTAGACAGAAACTTTTAAGTATTTGTGGAGGGTTTAGTCATTTATCCTGAAAGTGTTAGTGATTGGCTACCATCTTCCAAGCAAGATGTTTGTTTTGTTGTGCTACCTTGGTGAGATTAGATGATGAGGTTGCTGTCTTAATGGAGCTTACCCTCTAATGAATTAAACAGACATTCCATAAATAATCACAGAAGTAACTATAATATCACTCAGTGCTTAGAAGGAATTGTAAGAAGTGCTATGAGAGGTTATATTCATGAGATTCAGGGCTTTCCTGAGTAAGTGACAATTAAGCTGAGGTCTGTAGTAAATGGGGTAAACAGTAAGGAAGAAATTATTTAAGGCAAGTGGAACAGCTTTTGCAAAGGCCCTGGGTAGGAGGGACCATGACATTTTTTAGAAACTGCTTGAAGGTCAGTATTGACTGAGATCAGAGTAGCAGAGAGAGGACTGCTTTTAGAAGAGGAACAACAAACTTTTGCCATGTACCATGCCTCCCTCCTGGAATACAAAAACAGATGAAACATTGTCATGTTCTAGAGAGCTTACAGTGTAGTAGAGGGAGACAGATAAACAGGTGAGTGGAATATAGACACTGTAATAGACATCTGTAGAGGGTACTGTCCAGGGATTAAAGAGAGTAGTGGATTTGACAAAACATTGGGAAGAGATTTAAAATTTATCCTAAATTACCTTTTTTTTTTTTTTAAAGTTTCAATTTTTGATGAAAATACTCACCAGCAATGTGAAGTGTTTGGACGTTTTCCGTTACTGGGTGCTTGGTGGCGAGTGAAGGTACAGGTGAAGCCGGTAGGATCAAGGAGCTTTCAAGTTCAAGGATTTCCTTCTTACTTTTTACAATCAGATATGGCAGCACCAAATCAGTTACACATCTGTTCCCTCTTTCTTAAAGACTGTAATGTCTCCAGTGAAAAGAGAAAAAAATTTTTAGCATGGGTAAATGCTGAATCAAGTTATAAAGACCTCAACTTTGAAAATCTTAGGGAAAAATTAAGAACTTACCAAAAGAACATTGGAAGGAATACTCAAAAACAATCTACACAGAAAACACAGGAAGAGTCACCACCAGATGACGAGATACTGCGTTCTCTGGAAAACACAAGTAAGTGATTTTATCATTGAGTTTTAGTGTAACTGAGATACTGGATGACTGGTGTGTTTAAAATATTACCAGTACAGTATTGATATCTTGGTATAGTATTCTTTTTTTAAATTGGTTTGATGAAATGTGTTTGTATTGCTTTTGGAGTATGTCATTGACATTGCAGGTTCCTCATCTGTAATGTGAAGAGATTGGGTGAGATGATCTTTAAACACCTTTTAGTTCCTTTCCTGCTCTAAAAGTGTGAGTCTAGGTCTCTCTCTAACTTTTGTGTCCTAGGATTACCTTGAGTCATTAAGAAGAAGTTCAGTTATCAATTATTCTGTTTCAGAAGGGAGAGAAGAAAGGCAAGAATATGAGCAATCCATTTTGGAAAGATTTCGGTTCAAAGTAGTTTAAAATAACTTCTAAATATGGTTTGTTATCTGGACATTCACATATATGGAATATTTCATTTCTTAATTTTATCAAATAAATTTGGCAGTACATCATTGAATGATTTCAATGATGAAAACATCATGATTACAGTAAGAAGAATGACTATAAAGATTAATATGTAAATGATTTTTAATGCTTAGCTTTAAATTTATATATTATTGAGTCAGAAATTTTATTCTGATTCTACTGCAAGCAGAAGGAAACAAAAGGCTAAGAAGTAGCTATCTAAGCATTTGAAGAACATAAATTTTGGTGTTAAACACAATGAAAACCATCTTGATACAAAAGCAAGTGTTATAATACAATCACTTTTCTTGCTGGTCACAGTAAGTTTATTACTCTGTCTTTGATTTGGATTTCTTAAACTGGTTGTGCTAAATGAGAAAGTCCATCAAATCAGTTGTTCTGTGAGCTCATTTGTATGTTTTTATTTGTTCTTTTCTGATATCCTGTAGTTCCGTTTATAACTGTGATGAGAGCTCTGCAGTTCCCCAAAATAATGGAATTCCTTCCAGTTCTTCTGCCCCGACACTTTAAACGGCTCATAAGCTCAGATTCTACACAGGTGTTGGAAGCGATAGAAGAGATTTTAGGTACACAGCCATGGAAACTCGGATTTCGTAAAGTAAGAAAGATATTTGCTTAGCGTTTTGTAATCTTATACAAGGGAGGATGTCTCAAGCTTGACAGTTTTTTTTTTTTTTTTTAAATTTATTTATTTATTATTTATGACTGTGTTGGGTCTTCATTTCTGTTCAAGGGCTTTCTCTAGTTGTGGCAATCGGGGGCCACTCTTCATCGCAGTGCGCGGGCCTCTCACTATCGCGGCCTCTCTTGTTGCGGAGCACAGGCTCCAGACGCGCAGGCTCAGTAATTGTGGCTCACGGGCCCAGCTGCTCCGCAGCATGTGGGATCCTCCCAGACCAGGGCTCGAACCCGTGTCCCCCGCATTGGCAGGCAGATTCTCAACCACTGCGCCACCAGGGAAGCCCTTGACAGTTTTTTGTATCTCTTTCAAGGGAAAGAAATTTGTATGACTTCAGTGTTGATTTATTTTCCTTGCAGTGTTGCAACTAATATAAACTTCTTCTACCTGTAGCTCTTATGCAATAAATTTACAAAGGAAAACAAAATAACAAAATAAATGACATTCAAATTACCAATACTTCAGTTACATAATTTAATTTCATATGACATTTTTTGTAACTGAATTGCCTTAGCACCTTGAATATAGAGCTCATCGAAGACAAGTTCTTGTGTGTTTGGCAAGTCCATTCTGCTATGCTACGCCGTTCCTCACTTTCCTATTTGAACTTTCGAAGACCTTCATTATTCATATGGTACATGATGATGCCATTTGATTCTTTTTCTTTGGCACAATAATGTTATTTACGATTTCTTTGGCACTTCTGTTTTTCTTATTAGAGACCAGGAGTAGTAAAGTGGCACCGCGAAGCTCCAGAGATGTTGAAAACCAAATGTGGCACTTAAATCTTGGCTTGGTTATAGATGGTTTTCCAAATGAAAATACAATTTAAAAATTCTGAGATAATTGGTGGGATCCCCAAGAATGTTTACAGATCCCACCCCCTGCCCCCCATTTGAGAAATACTGGAATAATGAATTTGTTCCCTCTATAAAATGACTATGATTTCAATATGCTTGGAAAAATGAGATTCTGGAACGTTAGATTATTATATATGTTTATTCAGTAGGAAAGAGAAGCAGAGCAATGAGCCTTCTGGGACTCAAGTGGGACTCAAGTCCCCTTTTCAGCGTGTAAACCACCACCCAGAATAAAGACTTTTACTGAGGTTTTGAATTCATTTGCTAGGGCTGCTGTAACAAACAGCATAGACTGGGTGTCTTAAACCACAGACATTTATTTTCTCACAGTTCCGGAGGCTATAAATCCAAAGTCAAGGTGCCAGCAGGGTTGATTTCTTCTGAGGCCTCTCTCCTTAGCTTATGGATGGCTGTCTTCTTCCTGTGTCTTTCCATGGTCTTCCCTCTGTGCTTGTCTGGGTCCTAAAATCTTATGACATCAGTCATCTTGGATTGGGGCCCACCCCAGTGATCTCATGTTAACTTAATTACCTCCTTAAAGACCCTATCTCCAAATATGGTCACATTCTGGGGTACTGGGTGTTAGGATTTCAACATACGAATTTTGGGGGGGACACATTTCAGCCCATAAAATGTATGGAGGGCTCCAGGGGTGATGTCTCCATGGGAAAAAAAAAAAAAATGGAGCTGGTAGACGACCTACTTAGTGGATCATGGTGAAGGAAGTTCTGTACCTTTTCAGTGGAGTTTGGGCAGAATTTTGATAGGCACATGGAAAACTAAACAAGCCAAGAAAATGAGGCAGTCAGTAACTTCACAATATACAGGAGAGTTCAACACAAAGTTAATGTAATCACAGCATATCATGTCACTCAGCCGTGAATCCTGTTCACACTGATTTAACAAAAATCAGTTTTCAAAATGTATACTATTAACTTTTCTCAAAGATGGGAGAAAGAGGGCTTCCCTGGTGGCGCAGTGGTTGAGAGTCCGCCTGCTGATGCAGGGGACACGGGTTCGTGCCCCCGTCCGGGAAGATCCCACATGCCGCGGAGCGGCTGGGCCCGTGAGCCATGGCCGCTGAGCCTGCGCGTCTGGAGCCTGTGCTCCGCAACGGAAGAGGCCACAACAGTGAGAGGCCCGCGTACCGCAAAAAAAAAAAAAAAAAAAAAAAAAAGGGAGGAAGAGAAGCATGTGTGAAAGTGACAGTACAAAGGGAGCAAACTTGCATGAAGAAAGACTTTCCATAGTAAGGAGTTAACTAATTACCTAAATTTTTTTTAAAGAAATTAAGGAATAGTATAAACAATACATAGAAATGTGGAGATAAATTCTGGAAGAAATAACTGAAAATGTTGAGGGTGTTGCCTTTAGAAGGCATGGAAAGGGTAAGTCAGAGGATTCCTATTTTTTGTGATAAGTCTCATAGTGTTATTTGACTCTTAAAACTGTATGTGTATTGCTTTGAAAAAACATAATTTTAATTATGAAGTTATATAGATCTCTAATCACAGTACAGTTAATTAAAAAAAATTAGTGATGTATTAGGTACATAGTTTTTTTTCCCCAAATTTTGTTGAAACACATGTCTTCTGGAACTTAAAAAATTATTATTAAACACCATAGTTTTCACTGTAATTCTCATAATAGTCATCTAATAGTCAATTATAAAAATATTTATAGTTTTTATAAAGCAAACTTGAATTTACTTTTCTTAAAGATAACCTACAGACAGTTGAAGCTTCTGCAATGTGAGGCAAGTTGGACATCGTTTTGTCAGTGCAGGTCTCTTCTCCAGTTGATGACTGATTTGGAGAAGAATGCATTAGTAATATATTCTGAACTGAAGCGGATGTGTAGAGAGCAAGGGCACACGTGTGTTGAAGAAGCTGACTTAACTTCTGAATTGTCAGACCGCATGTCTTTTCATGATGCTTGGCAGTCTCTGAAGTTCTTGAAGGATATCGGTGTGGTGACGTATGAGAAGGGCTGTGTCTTTCTTTATGACCTTTACCAGGCTGAAAGAGGCATTGCCTCTTCAATCTGTGACCTGATGACAAGGTCGCCATGGCGATTACATGTTGATGTCAAAAAGGTGCTTGCGTCTATTCACACCACAAGACCTGAGAATTCAGAAAGTGATGATACGTTAAATAAAAGCGAACCTGACGAAACAAGATTAGAAGATCCTGTGGATATTTGGGACACGCAGGACAGCGGTGACCATATTTGGGATAATGGTGAAAGTGAAGTTAAGGCAGAAATAAGTGAAGTCCAACTGGATCAGGATCAGGTGGCTGCTTTGGACATGATTTGCTCCAATGCTGTGACAGTCATAAGTGGGAAAGGTGGTAGTGGGAAGACCACAATTGTTAGCCAGCTTTTTAAGCATATAGAGCTGTTGGAAGAAAGAGAAGTGAAAAAAGCTTGTGAAGATTTTGAACAAGACCAGAATGTACCAGAAGAATGGATTACCTTCACCGAGCAAAGTCAGCCGAAGCCGGGCAAGGCTATAGAAGTTTTACTTACAGCACCTACAGGGAAAGCAGCTGGCTTACTGAGACAGAAAACTGGTTTCAGCGCTTACACACTATGTCAGGTAAAGCCTTTTACATTTTTTCTCTACATAAAACATTTGCCTTAAACACGGGCTTAATGTAATGAGTTTATTTTTCATTTCTTCCTGACAGAAATCAGTAGGCATTTATTTTATTTTATTTTATTTTTTTTAACATCTTTATTGGGGTATAATTGCTTTACAATGGTGTGTTAGTTTCTGCTTTATAACAAGGTGAATCAGTTATACATATACATATGTTCCCATATCTCTTCCCTCTTGCGTCTCCCTCCCTCCCACTCTCCCCATCCCACCCCTCCAGGCGGTCACAAAGCACCGAGCTGATATCCCTGTGCTATGCGGCTGCTTCCCACTAGCTATCTACCTTACGTTTGGTAGTGAATATATGTCCATGCCTCTCTCTCGCTTTGTCACAGCTCACCCTTCCCACTCCCCATATCCTCAAGTCCGTTCTCCAGTAGGTCTGTGTCTTTATTCCTGTCTTACCCCTAGGTTCTTCATGACATTTTTTTCCTTAAATTCCATATATATGTGTTAGCATACGGTATTTGTCTTTCTCTTTCTGACTTACTTCACTCTGTATGACAGACTCTAGGTCCATCCACCTCATTACAAATAGCTCAATTTTGTTTCTTTTTATGGCTGAGTAATATTCCATTGTATATATGTGCCACATCTTCTTTATCCATTCATCCTATGATGGGCACTTAGGTTGTTTCCATCTCCGGGCTATTGTAAATAGAGCTGCAATGAACATTTTGGTACATGACTCTTTTTGAATTATGGTTTTCTCAGGGTATATGCCCAGTAGTGGGATTGCTGGGTCATGTGGTAGTTCTATTTGTAGTTTTTTAAGGAACCTCCATACTGTTCTCCATAGTGGCTGTACCAATTCACATTCCCACGAGCAGTGCAGGAGTTTACCCTTTTCTCCACACCCTCTCCAGCATTTATTGTTTCTAGATTTTTTGATGATGGCCATTCTGACTGGTGTGAGATGATATCTCATTGTAGTTTTGATTTGCATTTCTCTAATGATTAATGATGTTGACCATTCTTTCATGTGTTTGTTGGCAGTCTGTATATCTTCTTTGGAGAAATGTCTATTTAGGTCTTCTGCCCATTTTTGGATTGGGTTGTTTGTTTTTTTGTTATTGAGCTGCATGAGCTGCTTATAAATTTTGGAAATTAATCCTTTGTCAGTTGCTTCATTTGCAAATATTTTCTCCCATTCTGAGGGTTGTCTTTTGGTCTTGTTTATGGTTTCCTTTGCTGTGCAAAAGCTTTGAAGTTTCATTAGGTCCCATTTGTTTATTTTTGTTTTTATTTCCATTTCTCTAGGAGGCGGGTCAAAAAGGATCTTGCTGTGATTTATGTCATAGAGTGTTCTGCCTATGTTTTCCTCTAAGAGTTTGATAGTTTCTGGCCTTACATTTAGGTCTTTAATCCATTTTGAGCTTATTTTTGTGTATGGTGTTAGGGAGTGATCTAATCTCATACTTTTCCATGTACCTGTCCAGTTTTCCCAGCACCACTTATTGAAGAGACTGTCCTTTTTCCATTGTACATTTCTGCCTCCTTTATCAAAGATAAGGTGACCATATGTGCGTGGGTTTATCTCTGGGCTTTCTGTCCTGTTCCATTGATCTATCTTTCTGATTTTGTGCCAGTACCATACTGTCTTGATTACTGTAGCTTTGTAGTATAGTCTGAAGTCAGGGAGCCTGATTCCTCCAGCTCCGTTTTTTGTTCTCAAGATTGCTTTGGCTATTCGGGGTCTTTTGTGTTTCCATACAAATTGTGAAATTTTTTGTTCTAGTTCTGTGAAAAATGCCAGTGGTAGTTTGATAGGGATTGCATTGAGTCTGTAGATTGCTTTGGGTAGTAGAGTCATTTTCATAATGTTCATTCTTCCAATCCAAGAACATAGTGTATCTCTCCATCTATTTGTATCATCTTTAATTTCTTTCATCAGTGTCTTATAATTTTCTGCATACAGGTCTTTTGTCTTCTTAGGTAGGTTTATTCCTAGATATTTTATTCTTTTTGTTGCAGTGGTAAATGGGAGTGTTTTCTTGATTTCACTTTGAGATTTTTCATCATTAGTGTATAGGAATACCAGAGATTTCTGTGCATTAATTTTGTATCCTGCAACTTTACCAAATTCATTGATTAGCTCTAGTAGTTTTCTGGTAGCATCTTTAGGATTCTCTGTGTATAGTATCATGTCATCTGCAAACAATGACAGCTTTACTTCTTCTTTTCCAATTTGGATTCCTTTTATTTCCTTTTCTTCTCTGATTGCTGTGGCTAAAACTTCCCAAACTATGTTGAATAAGAGTGGTGAGAGTGGGCAACCTTGTCTTGTTCCTGATCTTAGTGGAAATGCTTTCAGTTTTTCACCATTGAGGATGATGTTGGCTGTGGGTTTGTCATATATGGCCTTTATTATGTTGAGGAAAGTCCCCTCTATGCCTACTTTCTGCAGGGTTTTTACCATAAATGGGTGTTGAATTTTGTCAAAAGCTTTCTCTGCATCTATTGAGATGATCATATGGTTTTTCTCCTTCAATTTGTTAATATGGTTTATCACACTGATTGATTTGCGTATATTGAAGAATCCTTGCATTCTTGGAATAAACCCCACTTGATCATGGTGTATGATCCTTTTAATGTGCTGTTGGATTCTGTTTGCTAGTATTTTGTTGAGTATTTTTGCATCTATGTTCATCAGTGATATTGGCCTGTAGTTTTCTTTCTTTGTGACATCCTTGTCTGGTTTTGGTATCAAGGTGATGGTGGCCTTGTAGAATGAATTTGGGAGTGTTCCTCCCTCTGCTGTATTTTGGAAGAGTTTGAGAAGGATAGGTGTTAGCTCTTCTCTAAATGTTTGATAGAATTCTCCTGTGAAGCCATCTGGTCCTGGGCTTCTGTTTGTTGGAAGATTTTTAATCACAGTTTCAATTTCAGTGCTTGTGATTGGTCTGTTCATATTTTCGATTTCTTCCTGATTCAGTCTTGGCAGGTTGTGCATTTCTAAGAACTTGTCCATTTCTTGCAGGTTGTCCATTTTATTGGCATAGAGTTGCTTGTAGTAATCTCTCATGATCTTTTGTATTTCTGCAGTGTCAGTTGTTACTTCTCCTTTTTCATTTCTAATTCTATTGATTTGAGTCTTCTCCCTTTTTTTCTTGATGAGTCTGGCTAATGGTTTATCTATTTTGTTTATCTTCTTAAAGAACCAGCTTTTAGTTTTATTGATCTTTGCTATCGTTTCCTTCATTTCTTTTTCATTTATTTCTGATCTGATTTTTATGATTTCTTCCCTTCTGCTAACTTTGGGTATTTTTTGTTCTTCTTTCTCTAGTTGCTTTAGGTGCAAGGTTAGGTTGTTTATTCGAGATGTTTCCTGTTTCTTAAGGTGGGCTTGTATTGCTATAAACTTCCCTCTTAGAACTGCTTTTGCTGCATCCCATAGGTTTTGAGTCGTCGTGTCTCCATTGTCATTTGTTTCTAGGTATTTTTTGATTTCCTCTTAGATTTCTTCAGTGATCACTTCGTTATTAAGTAGTGTATTGTCTAGCCTCCATGTGTTTGTATTTTTTACAGATCTTTTCCTGTAATTGATATCTAGGCTCATGGCGTTGTGGTCGGAAAAGATACTTGATACAATTTCAATTTTCTTAAATTTACCCAGGCTTGATTTGTGACCCAAGATATGATCTATCCTGGAGAATGTTCCATGAGCACTTGAGAAAAATGTGTATTCTGTTGTTTTTGGATGGAGTGTCCTATAAATATCAATGAAGTCCATCTTGTTTAATGTATCATTTAAAGCTTGTGTTTCCTTATTTATTTTCATTTTGGATGATCTGTCCATTGGTGAAAGTGGGGTATTAAAGTCCCCTACTATGAATGTGTTACTGTCGATTTCCCCTTTTATGGCTGTTAGTATTTGCCTTATGTATTGAGGTGCTCCTATGTTGGGTGCATAAATATTTACTATTGTTATATCTTCTTCTTGAATCGATCCCTTGATCATTATGTAGTGTCCCTCTTTGTCTCTTCTAATAGTCTTTATTTTAAAGTCTATTTTGTCTGATATGAGAATTGCTACTCCAGCTTTCTTTTGGTTTCCATTTGCATGGAATATGTTTTTCCATCCCCTTGCTTTCAGTCTGTATGTGTCTCTAGGTCTGAAGTGGGTCTCTTGTAGACAGCATATATATAGGTCTTGTTTTCGTATCCATTCAGCCAATCTGTGTCTTTTGGTGGGAGCATTTATTCCATTTACATTTAAGGTAATTATTGATATGTATGTTCCTATTCCCATTTTCTAAATTGTTTTGGGTTTCTTATTGTAGGTCTTTTCCTTCTCTTGTGTTTCTTGTCTAGAGAAGTTCCTTTAGCATTTGTTTTAAAGCTGGTTTGGTGGTGCTGAACTCTCTCAGCTTTTGCTTGTCTGTAAAGGTTTTAATTTCTCCATCAAATCTGAATGAGATCCTTGCTGGGTAGAGTAATTTTGGTTGCAGGTTTTTCTCCTTCATCACTTTCAATATGTCCTGCCACTCCCTTCTGGCTTGCAGAGTTTCTGCTGAGAGATCAGCTGTTAACCTTATGGGGATTCCCTTGTGTGTTATTTGTTGTTTTTCCCTTGACTGCTTTTAATATGGTTTCTTTGTATTTAATTTTTGACAGTTTGCTTAATATGTGTCTTGGCGTGTTTCTCCTTGGATTTATCCTGTATGGGACTCTCTGTGCTTCCTGGACTTGATTAACTATTTCCTTTCCCATATTAGGGAAGTTTTCAACTATAATCTCTTCAAATATTTTCTCAGTCCCTTTCTTTTTCTCTTCTTCTTCTGGAACCCCTATAATTTGAATGTTGGTGCATTAAATGTTGTTCCAGAGGTCTCTGAGACTGTCCTCAGTTCTTTTCATTCTCTTTTCTTTATTCTATCTTTTATTCTATCTTTATTTTATCTTCCAGGTCACTTATCCGTTCTTCTGCCTCAGTTATTCTGCTATTGATCCCATCTAGAGTATTTTTCATTTCATTTATTGTGTTGTTCATCGTTGTTTGTTTCATCTTTAGTTCTTCTAGGTCCTTGTTAACTGTTTCTTGCATTTTGTGTATTCTATTTCCAAGATTTTGGATCATCTTTACTATCATTATTCTGAATTCTTTTTCAGGTAGACTGCCTATTTCCTCTTCATTTGTTAGGTCTGGCGGGTTTTTATCTTGCTCCTTCATCTGCGGTGTGTTTTTTTGTCTTCTCATTTTGGTTATCTTACTGTGTTTGGGGTCTCCTTTTTGCAGGCTGTAGGTTCGTAGTTTCCGTTGTTTTTGGTGTTTGTCCCCAGTGGCTTAGGTTGGTTCAGTGGGTTGTGTAGGATTCCTGGTGGAGGGGACTAGTGCCTGTGTTCTGGTGGATGAGGCTGGATCTTGTCTTTCTGGTGGGCAGATCCACGTCTGGTGGTGTGTTTTGGGGTGTCTGTGGACTTATTATGATTTTAGGCAGCCTCTCTGCTAATGGGTGGGGTTGTGTTCCTGTTTTGCTAGTTGTTTGGCACAGGCTGTCCAGCACTGTAGCTTGCTGGTCGTTGAGTGAAGCTGGGTGCTGGTGTTGAGATGGAGATCTCTGGGAGATTTTCGCTGTTTGATATTATGTGGAGCTGGGAGGTCTCTTTTTGACCAGTGTCCTGAAGTTGGCTCTCCCACCTCAGAGGCACAGCACTGACTCCTGACTGCAGCACCAAGAGCCTTTCATCCACACGACTCAGAATAAAAGGGAGAAAAGGCAGAGAGAAAGAATTAGTAGAAGTAGGAAGAAAGAAAGAAAGGAGAGAAGGAAGGAAGAAAGAAAGGGAGGGAGGGAGGGAGGGACGGTGGGAGGAAGGAAGGAAGGAGGGAAGGAAGGAGAAAAGAAAGAAAAAATAAAGTAAAATAAAATAAAGTAAGATATAATATAGTTATTAAATTAAAAAATAATTATTAAGAAAAAAATTAAAAAAAAAAACGGATGGATAGAACCCTAGGAGAAATGGTGGAAGCAAAGCTATACAGACAAAATCTCACACAGAAGCATGCACATACACACTCACAAAAAGAGGAAAAGGGGGAAAAATCATAAATCTTGCTCTCAAAGTCCACCTCCTCAATTTGGGATGATTTGTTGTATATTCATGTATTCCACAGATGCAGGGTACATCAAGTTGATTGTGGAGCTTTAATCCGCTGCTCCTGTGGCTGCTGGGAGAGATTTCCCTTTCTCTCCTTTGTTCTCACAGCTCCCAGGGTCTCAGCTTTGGATTTGGCCCCACCTCTGCGTGTAGATTGCCTGAGGGCGTCTGTTCTTTGCTCAGACAGGACGGGGTTAAAGGAGCAGCTGATTCGGGGGCTCTGGCTCACTCAGGCCGGGGGGAGGCAGGGGCACGGAGTGCGGGGCGGGCCTGCGTCGGCAGAGGCCGCCGTGACGTTGCACCAGCCTGAGGCGCACCATGCGTTCTCCCGGGGAAGTTGTCCCTGGATCCCGGGAACCTGGCAGTGGCGGGCTGCACAGGCTCCCCAGAAGTGGGGTGTGGATAGTGACCTGTGCTCGCACACAGGCTTCTTGGTGGCGGCAACAGCAGCCTTAGCGTCTCCCGCCCGTCTCTGGGGTCCGCGCTTTTAGCCACGGCTCGCGCCCGTCTCTGGAGCTCCTTTAAGCATCCCCTCTCCTCGCGCACCAAGAAACAAAGAGGGAGGAAAAAGTCTCTTGCCTCTTTGGCAGCTCCAGACCTTTTCCCGGACTCCCTCCCAGCCAGCCGTGGTGCACCAACCCCCTTCAGGCTGTGTTCACACTGCCAACCCCAGTCCTCTCCCTTCGCTCCGACCGAAGCCCGAGTCTGAGCTCCCAGCCCCTCCCGCCCCGGCGGGTGAGCAGACAAGCCTCTCGGGCTGGTGAGTGCTGGTCGGCACTGATCCTCTGTGCAGGAATCTCTCCGCTTTGTCCTCTGCACCCCTGTTGCTGTGCTCTCCTCCGCGGCTCTGAAGCTTTCCCCCTGTGCCATCCGCAGTCTCTGCCCGCGAAGGGGCTTCCTAGTGTGTGGAAACCTTTCCTCCTTCACAACTCCCTCCCACTGGTGCCGGTCCCGTCCCTATCCTTTTGTCTCTGTTTATTCTTTTTTCTTTTGCCCTACCCAGGTACGTGGGGGGTTTCTTGCCTTTTGGGAGGTCTGAGGTCTTCTGCCAGCGTTCAGTAGGTGTTCTGGAGGAGTTGTTCCACGTGTAGAGGTATTTCTGGTGTATCTGTGGGGAGGAAGGTGATCTCCGCGTCTTACTCTTCCGCCATCTTCCCCTCATCCCCGGACAAATTCTTAGAAAGTACACTCCCCCAAGACTATATTGTTGGTGAGAACGTAAACTGGTGCAGCCACTGTGGAAAAGAGTATGCTGGTTTCTCAAAAACCTAAAAACAGAACTTGGCTGAATACTGTCTCCATCCTTGCTGGTTGTTTCATATTCAACAAGTTATTTAACTTCTCTGTGCCCAAATTTCTTGCTAGTTCTGAAAGCTAGCAGTCCAAAACAGAGGTCACAGTGTGTCAAGGTGTCATCGGGGCCGAGCTCCTTCCCGGAGGATGCCGACATTTCTTGGATCGTGGCTTCCTTCCTCCATTTCCAAAGCCAGGAGCTGCCATGCTCTCACACCTCCTCACTCTGACACTGACTCTTCCAGTAGGCATTTATTGAATGTCTTCTAGATCCTTGCCTTGTGGTAGCTAATCACTTAGATCAGTGCCACTCCAAACAGCCAGTCTATATAAACGGTTACTGTTTGCAGTGAGTTAGGAGCTTGTGCCAGAAAGTAGATCAGTGTACCGCTTCCTTCATTGAGAACGTCTTAGTATGAAGAAAAAAAAAAAGTCAGGTAAACTAAAGTGTATGCTTAATGCTGTAGTTAGTTCAGATTCCGGCACATGCCCTGTTTCTCAGTGGGACTGGTTTCAAACATGAGTCCACCTTTTGTAGAATGAAAGCTCTGTCGAAGTGAGGACTTGGATCATCTGGTTTAGTGCTTTATCTCCTTTGCCTACAACAGTGCCTGGCAAATAGTAGTTGCATAATAAAAATTTCAAATGAATTAAGATGCTTGAAAAAAATAGCTTTGGCTATAGTTAAGAGTCATGAAGTTTTAAACTTGTAAAGAGTTGGAGAGTTTCCTTTAGCCCTGATCTGCCATTTTATAGATCAAGGAAGTTAGTCGTTGGAAGATTTCTGAAGGAAATAATAATTGAATTGGAGTCTAATGGACAAGGAAGCTCAGGTAAGGAGAAGAACATTTTATTTAAGGGAAAGGCCTTCCCAGAGGCATTGAGGTGAATGATCAAGTGCATATAGAGGGTTTTGAGGGGACTGCGTTGATTGGAATGAAGTCTGTGTGTTGTAAGATAATGGAAATTACACTTGGTTTAGACCGGGAATTTGAGCTTTAAAGTTTGTAAAGTATTTTGCCGTTTCATTAAATCCTTGACAAACGAGTGAAGTGGGTAAGTGATGTTATCTGCATTTTACAGGAGAGCCACTTAAAATTTGGGTGTGTTAAACAATTGGCCCCAAACCTTAACTGAGTGCAGAGCTCGCGCTGGGATTCACATTTCTGACCTCCCAGCTTGCTTCTCTTACCAAGGTGCCATGATCCCCTCATTTACTACAGACCTTATATACCTCACAAAGAAGCTTGGACTTGATTTACTGGGGAGCCATTTAGGTTCCTAAGCAAGAGAGTGAAATGAAGAAAGCAGTTCTGAGGAAGGCTGCCAGAATCATAGACCCACGAGCCACCTCAGAAATTGCTTTTGCATTACTTTCATTTGTCACATGAGTGGGCATGATCCTAGAGCAGTTCAGTGTAGCTCATTGGTGGAAGAGTCTTCTGATCAGTTTATGATTTTTTCCATTACGCCTTCACTTCTGTTTAGTCTGAAGGATTGAATTAGAAAAGGAGAGGCCAGAGAGGGATCATTACTAAATTTCATCTTAAGTTCCCACTCTGATCAATTGGTAGTATCCTAATACCAGGTTGGGATGCTGGGAGGACATTTCTGAAGCCACGTTTAGGCTCAGGAAAGAGTGTAAGGGCACAGGAGAGGCATTGAGGTGGCACTTATGCCACTTATTTATCATCCTTGGGCTAGGCATACCGGATTTAGCAGAAAAAAATGCAAATAATTTTTTAGTGTAAGTGAGCATATATAGATATATGCATACAACATAGAAACATTTGTGGAATGGTATACAACAAAATATTTAACATTCTCTGGTTGTTATTTTACAAAAAAAGTTTCCCTCTTCTGTATTTTTTTAAATAGTAAATATTATTACCCCTGTAATAAATAGTTTTTTTAGTTGTCTTGGTGGTGGTTTTTTCAATGTTGGGGAAGTAAGGGAGTTTAGAATACTAGGAGAAAAAGTAGTATTTTCATAGTTTGGGCAGGCACCCCGTAATTTCCAGAATGGAGTATTACAGTTGGGAGAAGAGTGGGGCTTAAGTGTTTGGGCCATCTCAGAAGGCCAAGAGAAGGTTTATTTGGGGGTAGAAACCAATAGGGAGTTCCGCCTGGTCAAGAGTGATAAGAGAACAGTTGGGATTCTTGCAGTGGAATGGTGCTGTGTGAGAAGCTTGTTAAGCGCACCAAGTACTCCCTAGGAAGCAGTGTTTTGAACTATTTCATCTGTCTTTTCTGGGATTCATCCTATAACTTTTGTGTTCTCATTTCTTTAGTCTGTTTCCCTATGTTACTCTATGTACATCCTCCCTGTCCCTTCCCCATTTAAGAGTTTTGTTTTAAAAGAATATGTTGTTAAAAAAAAATTTTTTTTTTTTTTGGTAAATTTTATAACCCGAATTTAAAAATGCCATACTTTGCTTGTAGGTCAATTATAGCTTCTACTTATGGGAGACAAAAACAACGACCAAGGACATGCCATGGAAATTTTCTTCGGTTAGAGTTCTGGTTGTGGATGAAGGGAGTTTGGTATCTGTCGGAATCTTTAAATCAGTTTTAAATTTACTGTGTGAGCGCTCCCAACTTTCTAAGCTTATTATCCTTGGTAAGTTAAAATATTGTTGGTATCCTAATTGTTTGGTTCAAATTATTGTGGTTAGTACGTTCTTTATACCATTGCACTGTTTTAATATCCATATCCTACAGACGGGAAGCCATTTCTCAGACCCCACTCTGAAGCCACTCTGAGTTCAGTCTGACCAGTCTCTCCATCAGCTTGGGTGGCTCTTTGTTTTGGCCAGGATATCAGCAAGCTAGGTTGTGAATGAAATAGAGTTGTGAGGAGTTACTGTCATTACCTAAATGGTGACTATTAAAATAGTAAAATTCTCACAGACTCAGAGTAAATCAGGATGTAGATCATTTGGAAGTAATAGAAAGTCTGAATTATAGACCACTTAAAAGTAATTTTATGATTTTAAGCTAGTAATTCACATTAGACCTCCTCAGCCTCACAAGTCCTTTCCAATTCCGGTGAGATTCAGTTTGATGCTATTAGGTAGTACCGATGTGTAGACCATGTTTTTTAATGGAGGAAAAAATAGAATTGCAATGAGAGAAGCAATATATTTATAAATAACTGTTTTAGGTATTTGAGGATATTGTGAAAGCAGTTGATTTTATTAATAGCTTAAGCATGCTTTCAGTTTCCACCCAGAAAATAGTTTCTCTTTTCTCTAAGGTTTGCTTGTTTGTTTAAAGTAAAAAGATTTTTAATAGAGCAAAATATTATCATTATATAATTACAATTATATTGTAATTACAATAATATCATTACATTACTGGAATTTATTATCAAATGCACTGGGTTTGTTTATTTTGCATTTTGTACGTTAAGTTTATTTGAGGCCATAGATTTTTCCATGTTTAGTAAGACATTGAGCAAGATTGAATAAGTGACTAAATTCTAGATATCTAAGGCCTGTTTTTTTCTTTACCTGTTGGTGAAAATATATGCCCCAACAGTTTGCCTGTGTTTATAGATATGAAAAAAGTTCAATTCATGTTTTACCTTACTGTGTTATCACTATTTTTTCTACCTTATATTGTTTAATTGGAATGGTTTTTTTGTTTGTTTGTTTTTTGTTTTTTTGCGGTACACGGGCCTCTCACTGTTGTGGCCTCTCCCGTTGCGGAGCACAGGCCCCAGATGCGCAGGCTCAGCGGCCATGGCTCACGGGCCCAGCCGCTCCGCGGCATGTGGGATCCTCCCGGACCGGGGCATGAACCCGTGTCCCCTGCATCGGCAGGCGGACTCTCAGCCACTGCGCCACCAGGGAAGCCCAATTGGAATGGTTTTTGTTGCTATTGTTGTTGTTGAATATTTTTGAAGACTTAATGTTCTTAAGTAATTTTAAACGAAGATTTTTTTCTTTTTTCCTCAGAGTAAGTCTTTATGATTATAGCATATATCAGTAGGGAGAAATAAAAATAATTTCTAAATTTCCAGATCCCAGTTACATAAAACCTACTCTATGTATTTTTCCCTCTTTTAGGTGATATTAGACAGTTACCCAGTATTGAACCTGGTAACTTGCTGAAAGATCTTTTTGAGACTCTCAAGTCAAGAAATTGTGCTATTGAACTAAAGACAAACCATAGAGCAGAATCTGAACTAATTGTGGACAATGCTACAAGGTATAATATAACTAAAATTTTGCATTTTCTCTCTGTCGTATTAGAAATAAAGGTAAAAAAAATATTAGCTTTTGAATTAGGGTGATTCAGTGCAGTATGCTCTTTTAGCAAACCTTTTCTGTCCTTCAGGTATATGTATACCTTTTGTCCCACAGTTAGAAAAGCAAAGTATTTTTCATTATTGATCCAAGATAAATTAGTGTTGAAATTTAAGTATAAATGTGTTTTCCTGATTTTAAAAGTATATATGTGAAATAAAGTTGCATCAGGCTTAGAGACCAGAATAAACACAAGGGGAACAGAGACTTGGAAATGAATTAATTAGAGTTCAAGGGTGACTTGGGGAAGACATTTCGTGTAATTTTTATAAGGGGAGCCCAAAGCAGAAAAAAAAAAAAAAGAAAAACAAAAAGATAAAGAAAAAGGTATTTTACTCCTTGATGAATCCTGGTGGCACCTGTGGCGTATTACTCTCCTTAAAGTAGGAAAGAATCCTTCTCTTTCCTTAATCTTTGCATAAGCCTTTAGAGTAATCCTCTGTAATAGATGTGATGGGACCACAGAATATTAAGAGACTTTTTATTCATTGGGCCAAAATTTATCTTTGTTTTTGACTCTCTTTTACAAGGTGCTGTTTTTGTTTCTTGGTTGGTTTTAGGTTTTATTTTCCCTTTATTGGCTGTAGTGCATGCTTTATTTCTGTATCAGCATGGAATTATTTTGGTTCTACCTTATCACTGTCCGTTATTTTGGGAATTATAGGGATCATGGGGCAGTCAGCTGAGTGGCAGAAGATTATAGTTGATTTGAATAAAAATTTAGCACAGGTCCTGAACTGTTGCTAAGATCACGAATTTAGCCTGAAACTTCATTGCGTTAGGTCTTCTTTGTACAACATTCTGTGTGTGTCTGTCCTCCTGCCCTTGGACCTGCTATGTATCCATCTGGGGCTTAGGACCAGGAACTAGATTTCTGACTATACTTGAGGACAAAAAATGACTTACTGGATAACGTAGAATTAAATTGGAAGGTAGATGTTGCTCAAAGAAGTGCTTTCTTTACGATGATTTGTTTTCTGTCAGAAGAGTTCTTATTTCTTTAATGATGGATGAAAAACTTATTAGCTTATGTGGAGGTCTTTGCAGTAGCTATTGGGTTCAGATATTCAGCAGGACAGGGTATTGTATTAGACTACAAGATGCAGTTTTTGTTGCTTAAACATTTTCTTGGTTGGATGTCAGCAGAAACTAGAATATTCAAAGCCTACTATCTCCCTGCCCCATCTACCCTGGAAAAGATAGTGGGTGTAGAGGCAGAATGGACAGGAATAGGGTAGATGATATAGGTTCGTACTGGGATGTTAAGAAAAATAATGCAGTTGGAAGTGTAACTGTAACTCTTCTATAACTAACTCTTCTGCTCCTACCTAAAGTCCATGTCAGTTTTGGAATGTTGGTGGATGATGGGTCATTTTAAAGTCTAGAAATCTTGGAAGAATCTAAAGCACATTAGGTTTCTTAGAACTCAATTTTATCTGCAATTTAGGAATTCCTTTTAGTAACCCTTTCGATATCTTTTGGGCTGAGCTGTGCTCCTTTCATTATTCTTGGTCATTCTTGGTCATCATCACCAAGTGTTTAATGACACAAGGATCCCAGTGATACCACGGAAAAGCTTCTAGAGATAGAAGTATGTTACATGTCCTGGGTCAGAAGCAAAATGGAAATCCATGGTGTTTCTCAGTACCCCAAATTAAATCTGGGTTAGTTCCAGCAGGGACAGCGTTCTTCCCTCTTTCTCCTTTCCTCCCTTCCAGCCCTGTTGGGAAGGATTGAAAGATGACACAGTAGGGTACTATTCCTTTGATAGCTAGGCTGCTGTTAGGTCTTTACAAGGTGTCAGTTTTCTTCAAAATAACCAAGGAGGGACTCTAGTATGACAAGGCCCCTGGCCTTTACTGTGCTTTCTGATATGACTTGTTAGTCTTGGGGAATACAAGAACAAAAGAATGATGATGAGGGAACAGAAACAAAGAGAAGATGTGGATACTTGGTTCAGCTGGGAACATGAGACCATATATATGATATATACAGAAGAAAGGAGAAAAGAAAGAGTATGATGTAAATGTATGGAAAAGGCCCCAAAGAGTTCAAATTAATTTAAATAGAAAGGAATATGGAGCCCAGTGGGCCCAAATTTCCCTCCTAGCTACCCCGCTTTTTACCTCTGTGATCTTGGACGACCCCACTGTAGTTAACTAAGCCTCATGTTGCTCATCTGTGATATGAGGATAATACCTACCTGGTACGGTTCTTTAGTGGTCTGGAGAAAAGCAGGTCAAGTTCTCAGAATGTTGCTTAGTAAATTCCATGACAATTTTTTCTAATGCTTTTAATGTGCTAGGGGTAGGGGACTGATGGATAAAAGTAACATTATGGTCTAGTTAAGTGTATTTTGAAACTCATTTACTGTTTATAATGCATATATGGGTAGCCCTTTTACCCTATTTATGACCTATTCACAGATATTAATTCTTGTAATGACATTATCTCTGCTCATATGTGAAGATACATTTTTGGATGCTAATGCTGTTAGTGTATTATTTTACCTTTATTTAAGAATCTCGAGACGCCAGTTTCCAACGTTTGATGCAGAGCTGAATATCTCTGATGATCCAACATTCCCTGTCTCAATACAAGATAAATCATTTATTTTTGTTAGACTCCCAGAAGAAGATGCCAGTTCTCAGTTCTCAAAAAGTAATCATCACTCTTGTAAGTATAAACTTTTATGTTATATAGGGTTAAATATTTCAGTTTTGTAATATAGTTATTAAATGACTAGTTATAATTTTATTTGATAGTAAAGATAAATATTGCTAGCAAAACGTTAGGCACTGAAAATAAATAAACTAATTTATTAATTATCAAAAGCAGATGACTTTAGAATTTTGTAAAGAAGTAAGCTCATGACACATGCATACTAAGGGCTTGTAAGTAAGTAAATATTTGTTGAGTAAATAGGTGGATGTAGATGATTAGTTTAAAATAAAGCGAAGCCCTAAGTAATCCAGGTTCATTCAGGAGAAAGCATGTCTTAATGAATGAAGCTTTTCTTTTCCAGCAAATACTGTAAAGGTACAGTATTTGCTGGAAAAGTGCAACATTTGCTGGAAAAGTAAATACTACATTTGTTGTTTTGAGTACATCTGTGAAACAAAGTAATGGCTGTCAAACTCTTGCCAAGCTGAGTTCCTAACAGTTCTGTTTCTAGTAAAGTGGACAAGCATCACTTCTAATTGTGGGTGTTAGGATGACAGCGTGGCAGGGCTGAGGAAGTGCACGGGATAGGGAATCTTCTGCCTTATGTGTACGACCCATGTCACATCACTCTACTATTTGTAAAATGGGAGTCATAGTGACAGTGCGTGGGGGACAGTTGTGAAGGTTGAGGGCGTTCATAGGTTTTGAGGAACTATATGAATGTTAGTTTTTTGTGAATAATAGGTATTAAATTATCTGCTCCAAATGAATTTATTTAAATTGAATTTATTTATTTATTTAAACAATTTGATCTTTATATTATAAACTTAACTTAGCAAGCTTTTTTAAATTGTATAGTGTTTACTCAGAATTGAATTAGTGAAAATTTAAATGATTTTTGTTGAGGATTTATTGTAGTTGGCACAGTTCTTCAAGGTATATCCTTCCTCCTTAGCAGCGTTCACGCTGCATGTGAAATTGACATTCAGCTTTATCTGTAAGCCTGTCCTCCTTTGTGTGTCCCCATCTCAGTTCCTATGGGTTAGTGTTCATTCACATGTTACATTATTCTTTTTTTAAATGAGCTCATGTAATAATAGGATTCTATAAATGCCTTTTTGGCTTTTTTTTATTATTATTATAGAAATCGTTTATATTCCTTAACAAAAGTCAAGTGATACGGAAGTGTTTGAAGTAAAAATTATTTCCTTTGATCATCCCCTGTCCTCCTCCCCTGAATCAACCCCATAAAGGTCACGTCTATAGGAAGAGCTTGGAGTTTCTCTTTTTAAACCGTATTATATCCATACACAGACATATATTAGTTTTACATAATTTGGTTTATAAGCTGTGTATTGTTTTTTGACTTGTTTTTTTTTTTTTTTTTTGCGGTACGCGGGCCTCTCACTGTTGTGGCCTCTCCCGTTGCGGAGCACAGGCTCCGGACGCGCAGGCTCAGCGGCCGTGGCTCACGGGCCCAGCTGCTCCGCGGCATGTGGGATCTTCCCGGACCGGGGCACGAACCCGCGTCGCCTGCATTGGCAGGCGGACTCTCAACCACTGCGCCACCAGGGAAGCCCTGACTTGTTTTTTATTACACATGTTGTGAGTAATTTATAGATAATGTTTATTCTCTCCACAGCTTACTTAGTTCATTGTAGGTATTAGTACAGATGAAGAAAGTGAGACTAAGATGGTTAAGAAACTGGCTTTCTTTGCCACTCCATTTAGATCTACCTAAAATATGTTTAGTTTTATTTCTGGTACCCATTCTTTACATTAATGAGAATGTACTTAAAAAAGTTGTTTCAGAATGGTAGTGGAGCTTAGCTGGAGCTGTTTTCTATCTTAATTGCAAACTTCAGCTGGAAAATGAGGCTCTTCTGTAAGAGAATTGAATAAATTACTCCTTAGAGAGGCATATAGTATTTTTTCGTTAATAATTAAGTGTTATTCCTTAATACTTAAGTAATAAGTATTTCTTAATAAATTACTCAGTTATTCCCATTATTGAAAGGTACAAAGGCCTAAGACAGGCTTCGTAGCTGGGCTAGAATTCCAGAGATGTTAAAATATGAGAAGAAAATGCGTATCTTAGAAACAATGAAGTACAGCGTATGTATTGATCTGGGAGATGTAGAGAGAGCGAACAAAGCAAGGAGCAGAACAGCGTGATCCTGTACGTGTGAAAGAAACCAGTGTTTTGTGAGACCTTTGGCAAGCGGGGCTTGGCTGGCGGTGAGCTGAGTCTTGGACATTTTTTAATGATAATCCTTCCTTCATCTGAAAAATGAAGGGCTCAGCGAGCAACTGATTCAGTCTTCCTAGAGCAGGGATCAGGGCTTTTTCATTCCCTTGTGATTTATCTGCTACGAGGGACCCAAAAGCCTGGAATGTTTTTACCCCAATTTTTATTTCTTCTGCCTCTCCTGAGAAATGTTCCCCAATTTGTAACATTGCTGAGAGAGGTTAGAGGAAGCCTGCTTCTCAGTGCTCTGCGAAGGACAAGCTGTAAGTGGACATTATCACTGTCAACAATCTGAGCTCTAAAAGAGGGAGGCTGGTCACACTACCCCACTGGAAAATTTCTTTTACTTCCAAGAGCCTCAGTTTCAGGTTGTAGCAAGGATGTAATCAGTGGTGCTAATTAAACTACTTAATAGCTGGTAGGGTCTGGTCACTCTTGGAATGGATGCCCTTCCTGTGTCAGGGTTAACCTTTTAGTTGCTGAATCATGGGGACATCTGGGGGCTCTGGAGGAAGGAAAGACATGGCTGGGGTGGGAGGGAGGGCACTGTGGTGTTTGGGGAGTGGCTACTTTCTAGTTAAAACAGAAACATCTCCATATGTTATACTGGTATGTAAAAGCTAAATGTCGGCCCTGTATGTAATAATACATACATCATGTGAGTATTGTGAAGGTTAAAGATGAAATCACATACGCAAAGCATATAGATTCTCAAATCATAACTCATGACCACCAGTACCACCAGAACTTAAGACAGAAAGAAGTCTTACGTTAGTAGTTGTGTTACATATTTTGTCCTCTTGCTCATACTTTAAATTCAGCATTGACAAACCATCAGTAAATATGCAGTGGTGATATTACGAATTAGGAGCTGTCCTGGCTAGTGACTGAGGATAGAGCGTCTGGAACCGTCACCTTCATTCTCTTTTCTCTTGCTCCTGGCTGATGAAACAAATGAGGTTGATGCCCCCATGGTGAACTTGTATCCCATTTGGTGAGATGTTTTCCTGGACCCCTTAGCAGGAATTCTGAAGTAGTTTCTCCATTGAAACAATGTTATAATTTAGTGCTTTGCTGTGTTAACTTTTTTCTCTTGAATTATCAGATTTATATTCTGCAGTTAGTACTTTACTCAAAGAAAAGGACCTAGAAGATGCAAAGACATCACAATTTATTGCATTTAGAAGGTAAAGCATTTACAAAATTTTGATGTTTTTAATGAAGCTTTTAAATCTCATACCTTATGAATCTAGGTGCTGTTGGAATGGGAGACTGGTAGTTCATCACTGTGAATTCTCTCTCTTATTTTGAGGTATTTCTTGGGTACGTCCAGCAGAAGGCAGTTTCTAAAGAGGGCTCTTTCTTTTTATTGGCCACACCTTGCAGCTTGTGGGATCTTAGTTCCCTGACTAGGGATCGAACCCAGGCCCTTGGCAGTGAGAATGCTGAGTCCTAACAACTGGACTGCCAGGGAATTCCCTAAAGAGGTGCTCTTTCTACCAAATATTATATTTGGTAACTCATAGGAAATCTGAGTGGAAGAAAGGGTTAGGATCAAAATTACAAAATACTTTTCCTGGAGAAAGTCCTAGAAACTTTTTTTTTTAAAAGATTTATTTATTTATTTATATTTTATTTTTGGCTGTGTCGGGTCTTAGTTGCGGCGTGCGGGCTCTTCGTTGTGGTGCGCGGGCTTCTCTCTAGTTGTGGCGTGTGGGTTTCCTCTCTCTAGTTGTGGTGCGCAGGCTCCGGAGCGCGTAGGCTCTGTAGTTTATGGTACGCGGGCTCTAGTTGAGGCGAGTGAGCTCAGTAGTTGTGGCACGTGGGCTTAGTTGCCCCGTGGCATGTGGGATCTTAGTTCCCCTACCAGGGTTTGAACCCATGTCCCCTGCATTGCAAGGCAGATTCTTTACCACTGGACCACCAGGGAAGTCCCTGTCCTGGAAACTTTTGATAAAATCCAGTATCTCATAATTGTTGGTAACAGAAATCCACACAAAAGAGGTTCCATTAAGGTGACCCTTGTATTTTTCTGTGTTCCAGGCAGGACTGCGACGTGATCAACACCTGCTGTTGCAAGCACTACACCGGCCGTCTAATCAAGTAAGGACAGTGCTTCCTGGATTTGCCATACTTTTGTTTGTTTTGACATTTATCACTGTAGCCGCATATTTTAAAATCTTTTTTCTCCTTTGTGAAGTCAAATGATATCTTCAATTAAATATAATATATATCCTTAGGAATTGACTATTTGGTAATCAGGGTAATAAGAAAAATAAAGAATAAAATTGTCCCTGTGGTTTCCTACCTCTAGCTTCTCCAAGATGAGTGTGGAGAATTCAGGGCAATTTTTCAAATTAGAATGTGTGTGGAATGTGTACAAGAACCTTAGCAATAGGGTGCCTACAGAGAGCACCTTAGGTGGACTTTTATCAGGGAAAAAGGAGCATAGAAAAGCCACTCTATTCACACGTAGGACAGACTAACTCACTTCTCTGGCATTTATCAATACCTATTTTTTATTAAGTGCAGAGAACCCAGAGACGTGTAAATTACAAGAGGAGCTCCCTGTTTATTGAGGAAAGACAAAAAAACCATGATAGGTAGCCCAACAAAGGGTTGAAAAGCATAAGTTTGGGGCCATCCAGTCTGGGTCACAGTAACTGTGATCTTGGGCAGGTAATTTCACCTTTCTATGTATGTAAAAGAGGACACTTACCCAGAATTTCCCTCATAAAGCTGTAGTAAGGATGTAATGAAATAATATACCTAAAGCACTTACCACGGTAACTGGTATTATCACCAGCACTTATTTGATTTGCTGCTATTATTCTGATAATATAATTATTACAATAGCAATATGTGTAAGTGCTGTAAGATTTGAATTGGGGTAGTGATTAGAGAGATTGGAGAGGAGAGGATGAATTTAAAAGGTAGAGTCAATAAGGTTTTTGGTAACTTTTATAATATAAAGGCAAAGAGAGACATCAGCCTTCATGCCAAGATTTCTAACTTTGAAAAAATTCGACTGGGAAATGTCACTGAGTTTGAGGTGCTGCAGAAAGTGTAGATAGATCACAACTGAGGGAGCCTGATTTCTTGTTGACCTTTGGAGAACAAAAGTGACGTAAAGAGACTGTGGAAATAATTTTGAGAACTGGATCAGATCTGAGTAAGAGTCAATGCTTAAAGAAAATGAAATTGAGGTTTTCCCAACTCTGATGCTGTATTATTATTTTCTAACCTAGAAACCATCAGAATAGACTTGAATTTGGAGTTGGTGATAAAATTTGTTGTACCAGGAACGCGTATCTCTCAGACTTACTCCCTGAAAATACCTTCAACAGCCAACAAAATAATGAACTAAAGGCCGGTGGCGAAGACTTTAATGGTACTCCTCATGGTTTTGCTAAAAATAAGCATGACTTTGAAAGTGGTATTCGACTCTGCAATGGAGAAGTATTTTTCATAACAGAGGTAAATGATAACAGAAAAATAGTACCTTTTTACCTATGAGGGATAGATTTAGTTTTCTTTTATTGCCCGAGGATTGATTCAGAATTTAATCATATCAGAGCTGGCATTCTTCTTCTATAATTTTTTGTTAAGGATTTTTGCATCTGTGTCCATGAGGGATCTTGGTTTGTAGTTTTCTAGTGATAATCTTGTCTGGTTTTGGTGTCTGACTAATGCTGGCCTCATAAAGTGAGTTGGGAAGTGTTCCTTTCTCTTACATGTTCTGGAAGACCTTGTGAAGAAACATTTTTAATAAGTTTGAAGTGCTTGAGTAACAAAAACAAGGGACAAGTGACACACTTATTATATTTTACAAAGCATCACTTGCTTGGTTGCTGTGTAAATGTAGGAACTATAGAAGTGGTCACCTTGAATTTGTCCTCATTGTATAAATACACTTTTAAACTTACAAGTTTATTCTTTAAAATCTGTGAGGAAAAGTAAACTCTTTGCAAAAAATACATGCAGACTTACATAGTCAGTGCAAGAAGTGAAATGTATAGTCTTCAAAATAAGAAAGACAACACAGACTGTTCTCCAAAGAGTCAAATTAAGGTTAAATTTCAAGCACCAAAAACTTCCATTTGTGGTTATTAAAATATTTGGGTGTGTCTGTATTCAGTTGATGCTCAAGCATAGATTTTAAGCTTTTTGAAATTCTTAACAATTATACATGCTATTTTATTTATAAGGTGCTTGCATTTTATGTTCAACCCCAAAACAGACCTTTACAGTGTACATATTTGAAAACATACAAAACCGTTATTTGTTTTGATGACAGGATAAAACTGATATAACTTTTGGAAAGAAAAGATTTTTGACCATTAATAATATGGCTGGCTTCGAAGTAACTGTGGATTTTGGGAAACTAATGCGATATTGTAACATAAAACATGCATGGGCAAGAACTATTCACACTTTTCAGGTAAGAATGGACTTTTATAAAGCAATTTAAATAGCTTGCCAAGATAGAGTATCTTGCATTATTTTCTTCCTAAGTTTTGTTGCTTTTATTATTTTTTTAATTAGGAAACAAAATACACAAAAGTACAGAAACTACTGTACAGACACTAATGTTTTGCACTCTGCTTCAGAGCTGTCTTTATTTTCTGGATCTAAGACATAGTTAAAGCCTCATCCTGCAGGCCTTCCCGTGTCTCCCAGGAAAAGAGCAGTCAGGACCAGAATAACTGAATTTCCCTCTTGCTTCCGTCTCCAGTGTCACTTGGCATGGCACTCTTACTGATCTTGCCTTTATTTAAAATTTTGATATTTTGTTCATTGTGGATCTTTTTTGCTCTAAATTTTAACTTTTAAATTATTTTCTTAAACTGAAATATAGTTGACTTACAATGTTTCAGGTGTACACAAAAGTGATTCAGTTATACGTGTAAATATATATGTATATATATTTTCAGATTCTTTTCCATTATTGGTTATTACAAGATATTGAATATATCAGTAGTGCCCTGTGCGATATAGAAGGTCCTTGTTGTTTATTTTATATATAGTAGAGTGTATCTGTTAATTCAAAATCCCTAATTTATCCCTCCCTACCCCTTCCTTTCCCCCTTTGGTAACCATAAGTTTGTTTTCTATGTCTGTGAGACTGTTTCTGTTTTGTAAATAAGTTCATTTGTATCATTTTTTTTAGATTCCACATGTAAGTGATATCATATACTTGTCTTTCTCTGACTCACTTCACTTAGTATGGTAATTTCTAGGTCCATCCATGTTGCTGCAAATGGCATTATTTCATTTCTTTTTCTTTTTTTTTTTTTGCCGCATCGTGCAGCTTGTGGGATCTTAGTTACCTGACTAAGGATTGAACCCAGGCCTGACAGTGAAAGCACCGAGTCCTAACCACTGGACCGCCAGGGAATTCCCTATTTCATTCTTTTTTATGGCTGAGTAGTATTCCGTTTGTGTGTGTGTGTGTGTGTGTGTGTGTGTGTGTGTGTGTGTGTGTGTATATATAATACACACACACACACACACACATACACACACACACACACACATACACACATACATACCACGTCTGCTTTATCCATTCATGTGTCGATTCACATTTAGGTTGCTTCCATGTCTTGGCTATTGTAAGTAGTGCTGCTGTGAACATTGGGGTGCATGTATCTTTTCAAATTAGAGTTTTCTCTGGATAGATGCCCAGGAGTGGGATTGCTGGATCATATGGTAATTCTAATTTTAGTTTTAGTTTTTTTTTTTTAATTTTTAAAAAATGCAAGTAACTTTATTTTTTGTCCATGCTGTGTGGCTTACGGGATCTCAGTTCCCTGACCAGGGATTGAACCCACACCCTCAGCAGTGAACGTGCAAGTCCTAACCACTGAACCACCAGGGAATTCCCTATTTTTAGTTTTTTGAGGAACTTCCATACTGTTCTCTATAGTGGCTGCACCAATTTACATTCCCACCAACAGTGTAGGAGGGTTCCCTTTTCTCCACACCCTCTCCAGCATTTATTGTTTGTAGACTTTTTGATGATGGCCATTTTGACTGGTGTGAGGTGATACCTCATTGTAGTTCTGATTTGCATTTCTCTAATAATTAGTAATGTTGAGCATCTTTTCATGCACCTGTTGGCATCTGTATGTCTTTGGAGAAATGTCTGTTTAGGTTTTCTGCTCACTTTTTGATTGGGTTGTTTGTTTTTTTGATATTGAGCTGTATGAGCTGTTTGTATATTTTGGAAATTAATCCCTTGTCGGTTGCATTGTTTGCAAATATTTTTTCCCAGTCCATAGGTTGTCTTTTCATTTTGTTTATGCTTTCCTTTGCTGTGCAAAAGCTTTTAAGTTTAATGAGGTCCCATTTGCTTATTTTTGCTTTTTTTTTCCATTGCTCTAGGAGATGGATCCCCCAAAATATTGCTGTGATTTATGTCAAAGAGTGTTCTGCCTATGTTTTCCTCCAGGAGTTTTAAAATATCTGGTCTTACATTTAGCTCTTTAATCTGTTTTGAGTTTATTTTTGTATATGGTGTTAGAGAATGTTCTAATTTCGTTTTTTTACATGTAGCTGTCCCGTTTTCCCAGCACCACTTATTGAAGAGACTGTCTTTTCTCCATTGTATATTCTTGCCTCTGTTGTCATAGATTAATTGACCATAAGTGCATGGGTTTATTTCTGGGCTTTCTATCCTATTGGATTGATCTGTGTCTTTTTTTGTGCCAGTACCATACTCTTTTGATGACTGTAGCTTTGTAGTATAGTCTGAAGTCAGGGAGCATGATTCCTTCAGCTCCATTCTTCTTTCTCAAACTTGTTTTGGCTATTTTGGGTTTTTGTGTTTCTATACGAATTTAAAAATTTTTTGTTCCAGTTCTGTGAAAAATGTCACAAATGTCAAATTACCAAATGCTGGTAATTTGATAGGGATTACATTGACTCTGTAGATTGCCTTGGGTAATATGGTCATTTTAACAATATTGATTCAATACAAGAACATGGTATATTTTTCCATCTGTTTGTGTCGTCTTCAATTTCTCTCATCAGTGTCTTACAGTTTTTGGAGTACAGGTGTTCTGCCTCCTTTTTGGTCCTAGGTATTTTATTCTTTCTGAAGTGGTTATAAATGGAATTGTTTCCTAATTTCTCTTTCTGATAGTTTACTGTTAGTGTTTAGAAATGTAACAGATTTCCATATATTAATTTTGTGTCCTGCAGCTTTACTGAATTCATTGATGAGTTCTAGTAGCTTTCTGGTGGCATCTTTAGGATTTTCTATGTATACTATCATGTCATTTGCAAATAATAACAGTCTTACTTTTTCCTTTTCAATTTGGATTGCTTTTATTTGTTTTTCTTCTCTGATGCTGTGGCTAGGACTTCCAAAACTATGTTTAATAAAAGTGGCGAGGGTGGGTATCCTTGTCTTGTTCCTGATCTTAGAGGGAATGCTTTCAGCTTTTCACCGTTGCGTATGATGTTAGCTTTGGGTTTGTCATATATGGCCTTTATTATGTTGAGTTATGTTCTCTTTGTGCCCACTTTCTGGAGAGTTTTTTATTTTTTTAAATTTATTTATCTTGATTGCTAAGTTTCTTGGTATCCTCTTAAGTTTTGTACCCAAAGCAACTGGCTCATTTGCCCTCCCCTCATCCCAGGCCTTCCCACCACCCTCAGAGGTGATTTCTGACCTGAATTTGTCTGTTCATATAGAAACAAGGTAACCAAGTTTTACATAAATGGTATTGTATTGATTATATATATTTTTACAACTTCTTTTTTATTTATTTAACCAACTTTATTGGGGTATAATTTACAAACACATTTTAATTACAAAGTGGGATGGGTTTTGATAAATGTATCCCCTTCCTCTACCCTTGTGAGGTAATTACTTTTGATTTGGGAATAATTTTAGATTTATGGAAGAGTTGGGAAGTTAGTACAGAGAGTTCCCATGTACCCTTCACCGAGCTTTCCCTAATATTAGCATCTTATATAACTATGGTATATTTGTCAAAACTAAGAAACTACTATTGGTACAGTACTATTAACTAAAAAATACACTTTATTTTGATTTCACCAGTTTGTCCATTAATGTCCTTTTTCTGTTCCAGAATCTTATTCTGGACACCACATTGCATTTGCTGCAACTTGCTTTTCAACTTTATTTTAATATTTTTTAATTCTCACAAGTTATTTGTGGCTCTGTTATTTATCTCATTGTTTTGAACTCCTCTCTCTGCCATTGTGTTGTTTTGGTGACAAGGCTGCATCCACTTTCTTTCTTTTTTAATATAAATTTATTTTATTTATTTATTTTTGGCTGTGTTGGGTCTTTGTTGCTGTGTGTGGGCTTTCTCTAGTTGCGATGAGCGGGGGCTACTCTTCATTGCAGTGCGTGGGCTTCTCATTGTGGTGGCACAGGCTCCTGTTGCGGAGCACAGGCTCTAGGAGTGCAGGCTTCAGTAGTTGTGGCTCACAGGCTCACTAGTTGTGGCGCACGGGCTTAGTTGCTCCGCGGCATGTGGGAACCTCCCAGACCAGGGCTTGAACCTGTGTCCCCTGCATTGGCAGGTGGATTCTTAACCACTGCACCACCAGGGAAGCCCCCACTTTCATTTTTATGTAGAAAATTTTATAGATTAGACTATATCCTCTAATAGTAGGCAAACATTAATTAGCATAGGGTTTTTTTCCCAAAGTGGATGGTGTTTTATTTATTAACTTACCCCACCTCAGTTCCAGAAAGAATTTGAAATGGCTTACAAAAAGTGCCCACAGTTGAGCATGATTTTTTAAAATATAAAGAAATGCATGTCAGGGACTTCCCTGGTGGTGCAGTGGTTAAGGATCCGCCTGCCAATGCAGGGGACACTGGTTTGAGCCCTGGTCCGGGAGGATCCCACATGTCGCAGAGCAACTAAGACCGTGCTCCACAGCTACTGAGCCTGTGCTCTAGGGGCCGCGAGCCACAACTACTGAGCCCACGTGGCACAACTACTGAAGACTGCACGCCTAGAGCCCATGCCCCGTAACAAGAGAAGCCACCACAATGAGAAGCCCGCGCACCACAATGAAAAGTAGCCCCCACTCACTGCAACTAGGGAAAGCCCTTGTGCAGCAATGAAGACCCAACGCAGCCAAAAATAAATAAATTTATTTAAAAAGAAAAATGCATGTCAAGTGGAAAATAAAGTTAAACATGATAAAAGGATTACTGCCAAGAGTGGATTGAATGCTGATGTGCATACTGTCCTATTTGCGTGTTAACGTAGACTGCAGATTCAGCTTTTAAGTTCCCTTAAGGCCAAAGTTCCCAAAGCGAAGAGAGAAGCAGTCAGTTGACTCTGTCTACTAGGTTAAAGTAAATGAACAAACAAACAGTTGTCGAGAAGGGCAAATATTCCTAGCTGTGAGATCTGGGAGAAATTTCTCCCATGGATTTTTATGATGGGGGCTCTGGAATTCTGGAAACTCATATTCTTCAATTTTGGGAAATTTTCTTAAATAATTTCATTATCTCATCCTCAGATTTCTCTGTTTTTTCTTTCTAGAACTTCTACTGTATGGATATTGGACCTCCAGAACTGGTTACCTGAATTTCTTATCAGCTCTCCTATTTTCCAACTCATTAATGTTTTGCTCTATTGATTTCTTCAGATTTATAATCCAGTTTTTCTGTTGCATTTCTAGACAAATAAGTAGTGAAGGGTTTTTATGACTACTGGGTGGAGATTGGAGTAGATATCTTGGAATGTTCTTTTCATTGAATCTGGCTCTTATTTATTTCATGGTTGAAATAATGTCTCTTACCTCTGAGAACATTTGTGATTGTTGTCTTCTATCAGTATAGTTTGTTCTTCAAGTTCGGTTGAGCTCAACAAAAATGTATTGAGTCAGACTCTCTGTGCTTGGTAATAGGTCAGTCCATGAGATAGTCAATGATACTTGACATTATGAGGATTATATTTGGTAAGGAAGAGGATAGAGACAGATGTAATTGAAAAAAATAAACTATGTATTATGTGAGAAGGTGGTAAATGCTATGGAAAAGGGGTGGGGGTGAGGTGCAGTTGTAATTTTAAATAGGTGGTCAGGGTAGGCCTCACTGACAAGGTGGCATCTGAGCAAAGATTTGAAGGAGGTCATGAAGTTAAACCATGTGAATATCTGGGACAAGAGCATTCTAGGTAGAGAGAATAGCCAAGGCCAAAGTTCTAAGGTGGGAGAGGCTGTCCAGCAGGTTTGAGAAACAGGAACAGCAAGGAGGCCAGTGTGGGAGAGTGACAGGAGATGAGGTTAGAGGAGTGATGTGGGCCAGGTCACCTCCTGGGGCCTTCTAGGACTGTGTTATCCAATATGGTAGGCAAATCTGGTCCACCACCTGTTTTGGTAGATAAATTTTTATTGGAACCCAGTCCCACATTCATTTACATACTGGTTATGGCTTCCCTTGCACTACAAAGGAAGAACAGAGTGGTTGCCATAGAGACCATCCGGCCTACAAAGCTTAAAATACTGATGCTTTGACCCTTCACAGAAAAAGTTTTTTGACCCCCACTCTAAGGTCCATATAGACTTTCAGATTCTAGGTCCACAAACTCACGAAGGGCATTAATGGTTTGTGTCTATTCGTACCAGTTGTTGAGTTTTAGAACAAATTTACAGAAGTAAATAAATAAAACTTGCCTCCTTTAAGAAGTTGGACAGTTCTTAATGATTTGAGGAAGATTTAAGGACATGGGCAAATGATTAATAGCAGGTTGTGAGGTGAAGGTAGGTGCCCATGTCCCACTTTCGGAGGACAGCTTTGGCTGACAGTCTAATTTTTATCCTCATTCACTCAATGAGACACCTGATAAAGAACAGTGAGCAAGACAGATGTGGTCCTGCCTTCACAGAGCTTACAGTCCAGTGAGGAGTACAGTTCAGAAGGCAGTTGGTGACAGTCCAGTCAGGTAAAAATACTGTGATAGAGGAAGTACAGGGCGCTGGAAAGCACATGGATCAGGCAGCTAATCCGGAAGCAGGCCAGATGGAGGCCAGGGACTGGGGAGCACAGGCAGGATCACAAGCAAGTTCTTTGTGCTTGAGGGAGCCTGGCTCATGGGAAGGAAGGGGGAAAGGAAGGAGGGGAAAGACCAAGGCTGGCTCTTGAAGGGCTGTAGGAGCCATATTAAGGAGTTAGGACTTTTTTTTTTGAGAGCCTGGGAGCCATTAATGGGTTTTAAGCGGAATCTGATGTGACTAGATTTGCATTTGACAAATAGCACCGTGGCTGCTATCTGTGAGGACAGTGTATTGCAGTAAATGTGGGTACAGGGAGACTGATTATGAGGCTATTAGATTTTTCTCAGTGATATTTAATTGATGATTAAGAACTCAGTTAAGTTTAGGTAGACGTTTACCTGTTTACAGAAATACAGTGTAAAGTATAAAGTCCATGGGGGCATGGGGGATGGTGCTGTATGTCTAGCTAATGTGTTTAACATTTGTAGAATTAAGTATCATTTACATTCATTTCTGAGATTCAGCAGCATTGGAAGGAAGTATTTATCAAACTTTTATAATCTGAAGAGTTGGTTTAAACTCTCTGTGTCCAGCAAGGTAAAAGTGCTTGGTAGGTACAGGGTTTTGTTTTTAGTGCAGATGTGTATTTTCTACGTGCCTCATCTTGTTGTTTGTCTCCCCACAATTCCTCTTTCAGGCAGAGGAATGTGGGAGCGTTGGGAGAGAGAATGGCTCCAACCCCTTCTTAGTTTATATTGGCACTGAAAATACAGGGACTAAGAATAACCACAATTTGTTATTGTTTCCTTGAAATTGTTTTCTCACAGTTACACTGTGACACTGGGCATTTTTCTTGCCTGTAGTATAGTTCTTGGTTTGTTACACCCAAGAAACAAAGGTTCGTCATTCTCTTTTGTCTTATCTTGATAAGAGTAATAAATGGTTCAACATTGGAAAAATACGGAAAGTAGGAAAAAAAAAAATCATCCATAGGCCCTCTGTCTGGAAACAGACTGGTTAAATTTTTGGTAGGATTCCCTTCTTGCTTTGTGATTTACTTTGTTTTTGTTACATCTTTATGTGCACTTTGTATTTTTGATCAGAGTAATTTTATTTTGTGTTACATGGTTGTGATCTTTTTTTTATATATATGTATCAAGTTTTTAAAATTTTGTTATATTTTAAAGCATATCTGATGTTTGTAACATATATAGATACATGATATAGAAAAATAAATATATACATATATATATTTATCTATTTCCTATTATTAGATATTTCAGGTGTCTGTTTTTTGTTATGTAAGTAACAGTGGAGTAAGACGTCTATACATAAAGCCCATACAGCCGTTTCAAATTCTTTTATTAAGGGAGATTTAGCACTGCGTGCAGTTTAAAATTTATTGCTGGGTTTCTACATGCCAGTTTTGGATCTATGACACCCAAACTTAGCAGCGTAATTAGAAAATGGGAATTCCAGGATAATGAATAAAATGGAACCCATCAGATGCATTCATTTGAATACTCTGGCCAGGTAGAATACTCTTGAGAGCACTTTGAGGACTTGTCTCCTTTCTGCCTTTGTAGACTCGCCAGAGACATGAACCCATTATGCAGTATTAAATCTCCTTCGTGCATTATTTCCCCTCAGGGGTCGGAGGAGAAGACAGTCGTGTATGTGGTTGGGAAGGCGGGCCGCCAGCACTGGCAGCACGTGTACACAGCGGTGACCCGGGGCCGCTGCAGAGTGTACGTCATTGCAGAAGAGTCTCAGCTTCGGAGCGCAATTATGAAAAACAGTGTTCCCAGAAAAACTCGTTTAAAACATTTTTTGCAAAACAAGCTCTCCGAGAGCTGTGCATCTCCAGCAGAGTCTGCATCCCCATCAAAGAGCTCTGAAGACAGCAGGAGACCCAGCACACGTCCATCAGCATCCCCACTCCCTACAGCCACAGATGACAGGGTGACAGATTACGTCCCCAGAAGGAGGGCCTCTGTGGCTGATGACACGCTGTTTGCCTTTGCTGAAGGATGGAAATTATCTTCATCTGATGAAGTGCATACAATTGAGGATCCATCACAGTCAAGAGGGTCCAAAAGAACATGTTGCATGAATGCCACTGCAAGTCCAAACAAAATTCTTATGGTAGGACTGATGTTCAGGTTTTATTTAAATATTGCTGGCCTCAGTGTGCTTATAAATGACTGTGTATTTTTGTTAATGCCACATAGTGCTGCAGGACTTAAAAAACAAGTGTTCCCGTCACCTCTGTCCCATTTCCTCTCTATTTCTATATATCCTGGTGGATCTTAGCTTGATCTTGGTTGGATGTTTCTCCCTCTGCTTGAGGCTAGCACTCTGGACAGCGTCGGTGGAGGGGTGGAGGCGGCATGCCAGCAGAAACTTCCTAGTCTTTCTGCATCTTCTTTCCTCGTCTTCCTCATCACCTTCCCCTTCCTTTCGCAGGCCATGGTCCCATTTTTATCCCCACAGCTCCATTGAAGTGGTTGGTGCCAGTCATCTTCTTATCAACTTCAGAGGCCTTTTCTTAGGTCTCATTCTGGACTTTTCCCCCCTGACAGTTAACTTTTTTTTTTTTTTTTTTTTTTTTTTTGCGGTACGCAGACTTCTCACTGTTGTGGCCTCTCCCGTTGCAGAGCGCAGGCTCTGGACGCGCAGGCTCAGTGGCCATGGCTCACAGGCCCAGCCGCTCCACAGCATGAGGGATCTTCCCGGACTGGGGCACGAACCCGTGTCCCCTGCATCGGCGGGCGGACTCTCAACCACTGCACCACCAGGGAAGCCCCAGTTAACGTTTTTAACTGCAGTTGCTGTTGCCACGTTTCCTTCCCTTGGTTTCAGTGTTCCCTTTCCCTCTGACACTTCCCCTCCATCTCTGGCTCGTCTCCCCTTCTTGTCTTCCCTCCTTTTCTTCCCTTTCTCTGACTGGAGACATCTCCCCCAGGCTCAGGACTTCCTTCCCTTGAGAACTGATCCCATTCTCTCAGTTTTAGCTGTCACCTTTGCACTGGTGATTTGGTCAACAAATAGTTTTCAGCTGTCCATTGCATTCCAGGCACTGGGCATTCAGAAGTTCAGTGGCGTCAGTGGCTCCCTAGTTCCTACTGCATAAATTCCAGGCAATCTGGCTTGGCATTTGAGACCTTTCTCTGTTCGATTCCATCTTTCCCAGCATCATTTCATTTATTTCCCACTATTCCTTTTTTTTTTTCTTCTTCTTTAGTCAATCTAGTCTTCATTCATTCACTACAACTGAACCAAACTTATTCTCATCTCTTCCTTTTGGTTTTTCTTGGATTCCTCCTTTTCTCTGCCTCCTCTCTTTCAGCATTTGAAAAAAACCCCCAAAAAACATAGCTCCTCTGCTAGTCACTGATCTAAATGTTGGAGGGAGAGAAACAGACAGGTCCCTGGCTTCATGGCCATTACATTGTACCGGTGGGTCATAGGCAATCCATACCACAGAAGAGTTTTCAGGTCAAGAAAGATTCTATGAAGAAAATACAGGTAATGAGGTAGGGCATGGTCGGTAGGAATAGGGGGGCAGGAGGTGCTGTTCTGCCATGGTGGTCTGGTAAGTCCTTGCTGAGGAGGTTACGTGTGAGCTGAGCACTAAATGATGCAAAGAAGCCAGCCGGTTGAGGCCCTGAGGAAGAGCATCCCAGGCAGAGGGTGTAGAACATGCAAAGCTGAGGAGGAATGACCTTATTGGAAGGGGAAGGGAGACCAGTGTGCCTAGCGAATGAGAAAGAGAGAAACTGTGATGATCTCAGAGAGATAGGCAGAACTACAGGAGGCAGCTGGGACTTTATCCTACTTGCCACGGGAATCCATTGGAGAGCTTTAAGCAAAGGTGCGATATCATATGATGTGGGCTTGACAACCATCTCTCTGCTGTGGAGAGTGACCTGTGGAAAGGAAGGTGGGAGCAAGAAGACCAGTCAGGGTTGTCCCAGGGAGAGCAGTGAAAGAGCAGCGAGGGTGATGAGAAGTGGTTGGATTCTTGATGCCTGTTGGAGATGCTGATGGGATGCTTGCTGATGGGATGTGAGGGGATAAAACAAACAGTGACCCAGGACGATTCCTGGATTTCTGCCTGAAGCAACTTGGTGAATTGTAGTGCCGTTTCTTGAGATGGGAAAGATAATAGGAGAGCTGGGTTTGGGGAAGTGGAGAGTTCTCTTTCGGCATGTTATGTTTAAGTTATTACTTAGATGTATATGTGGACTTGCTGAGAAAGGCAGTGGTTGGTAGAGAAGTTTAGAGCCTCAGGGTAGGTTAGGGAGGGAAATGTCCATTTAGGAGTCATTAGCATATGGTGGTGGGTTAATTTCAGGAGATGCCACAGATAGAGGAGGAGGCCCTAAGACTGAGTTCTGGGGGTACTCCTAACTTTCAGAGGTCTGGCAGAGGAGGAAGAACTGGCAAAGGTGACTGAAAAGAAGTATGAGTGAGAGAAAAGGAAGACTAGGGTGGTGGGAGGGGACAAAAGTCTATCTAGGGTGGACTGGTCAGAGACTAGGGGGTGAGAGAGTGGAGGAAGCAGTAGAGGCAGGGTTCTTGAAGGTTGCTATGAAAAGGAGCAGAGAGATAGGGCTGTATCTGGATGGAGGACTCATGGTCAAGGAAGGATTTATTGATTTATTTATTTTGGATGGGTACATTAAAGCAGCCTAGGGTATTGATGGAATGGTCCAATGGAAAACAAGAAATTCATGATTCAGAGAGAGGGGATAATTGTAGGAATGGAGTCCTGAAGTGGGTGAGATGGGAAACTCCAGAGCATAAGTAGAGGAGTTTCCCTTAGATAGGATTGGGGACATTGTGGGGTGTGTGTGTGTGTGTGTGTGTGTGTGTGTGTGTGTGTGTGTGTGTGTATATATACACACACACATATGTATACACATGCATATAATAGAATATTACTCAGCCATAAAAAAGAAAGTGATAAAAGTGGACATAGCAGAAAAAAAAGTTTTCCCTTTTTTTCTTCTTCAAAATAGTAGGATCACTGCTGATTCTAAGTTTCATTCAGTACTCGAGATCAACTCTGCTGAGATGGAATTTCCATCTCAACAAAGCATCTTTTTTTTTTTTTTCAATTAACTATGTTACCTCTTACGAAGACCCTGGGATTAAATAAAGCTTTTGACCTGGAGCAGAAAACAGAAGCAGTTCCAAGGAAAGAGTCTTTTTCTAAAAGTTTCTTGCTTTTTATTTCTTAGCACCAACATGGGGTGGGGGAATCATGGTTTAGAGGATGGTACGAAGAGAAATTGGCAGCACTATTCATCATCAGTTTTGAGCTTGCCAAAGCTTTTAAGCTCCGGGGGAGGCTAATGTCCCTGAAGGTCTGGAGCGCAGAGTGACACTGGGGGGCTGCCCAGTGTGGGTTGTTCTCACTGCATGATGGCAGCAGTATAAGCAAGGTCCTCTAACTGAAGAGGACGAGTTTTCTCACAAGGTTTGCCACAAGTATGTGGCATTTACAGGAATCCCTAGAAATGAGGAAACTAGAATTCAAAGCTTCAGGACTTCTATAAATTAGGGACCTCTTTGTCTCGTAATTCTAGACTTTCAGATGCATTGAGATGTGTCATTTGTGAAAGATCAAATTCGATGACAAGGGCTGCCCACATATCCATCCTTCACATTTGTATTGCTACATAAGGGCTAAACCAGTATTGAGATTCTACAAATACCAATGACTAAAATACCTGAGCCCCTCCCTCCTAGAAGAAAGCTTTTGCTTTTCTGTCAATTAATAGCTTTGGGTTTGGAGAAAAGTCCTCAAAGAAAATGTTGACCTGATTATTTTTTTTCCTTTTGCCTAGCCTCCCACCATCAAAGAAAAAAAGGGATGGGTGACAAAAATGACCCTTAAAATAAACACATATGTGTAAAATATTGCTAAAATTTATCATGTTTAAAGCAGGATTTCCAGAATTTTTTGAAAGAAAATGACATTTTTACTTAATAAAAAAAGCTAGGAAAGACATAATTACATAGTCCCTGAATAAAGAAAGTCCTTGTCTTACTCAGAGTTCCCTAGAGAAACAGAACCAATAGGGTGTGTCTCTATCTATCTATCTAGGCTATTTAATTTAACCTATCTATCTGAATTTATTTTAAGGAGTTGGCGTATGCCATTGTGAAGGCTGGTATTAGTAGAGTCCAAAATCTGCAGGTGAGCTGGCAGATAGGAGACTCAGAGAAGAGTTGATGTTGCATTTCAAGTTGCGAAGGTAGTCTGCTGGCAGAATTCCTTCTTCCTGGGGGAGGTCAGTCTTTTTTTCTGTTAAGGCTTTCAGCTGATTGGATGAAGCCCACCTACATTATGGAGAGTAATCCACTTTACTCAGTCGGCTGATTTAAACGTTGATCTCATCTAAAAAATACCTTCAAAGAAACGTCTAGAACAGTATTATTCAACCAAATATCGGGGTACTGTGGCTTAGCCAAGTTAACACATGAAATTAACCATCACCGTCCTCTAAATGGAACAGATGTAGCATGATGAATGATGAGTTGAATTTTGCTAATTTTTCTCTTTCCCTGTGGTGGTGAATCTTCTTCATGACTGTACTGGTCCATTGACTGGTGCTTGGGAATCACTAACAGTACCAAGAGTATACTTGAGGTGTACTTGCAGTGTATCGTCTTAACCACACCTACAGCTGGCGTCGTGGACGTGCAGGCTGGGCAGTCATACAGGGCTTCATGCTTAGAAGGAACCCATGCTTGTTTTAATGTTCTCTGCATGTCATCTTGAAATTCTTAATTTTTGAACAAGGGGCCCACATTTTAATTTTGCACTGCCAAATTATGTAGTGGACCCTGTCCGCACTTTTAGAAATTAAATGTATGTACTCAGTTAGCAAACAGTCACTTCTACATGCCAGTCCTGGAAGTGGGTAGTGGCGTTACCACAGTGAGCAAAAGCAGGATGACAGCTGATGGCTCTGGTCTGCTCCAGGCTTCCACGGGGTGGGAAAATGTATGATGTCTTCTGAGAAGCAGTCAGAGGGAATAGAATTACACAGGGTAGACTGACTATATTTTTATAAAATTAACTTTATTTTTATTGTTGTTCCAACAGGTGGAAGAATCATCTCCACAAGTGTCTTCTAAACTTCAGAATTTGAGACTAAATAGTTTAACCCCCAGGCAACTTTTCAAACCTACAAATAATCAGGAAACTTAGTTTTATTTCAGATTGCTCAAAGTAATTGTCTATTTTTTTCCATTCAACACAAAATGAACATCATAGCTTCAAAGGATCAAGACAAAAGAGGATGTCTATTAACTGGAGTTTTATTTTAAGGCATTTGTGTTAGCAGATGTTTTAAAATCATTTCATCAAAGAAAACCTTAGTGATTTTGACATCTGTCATCAGGAGAACTGACAGCACTGGTCATATATGAGGGAAAACTATGTTATATATATTTTTTAAAAAAACCTCTGTATTTTTAAAAGTGTTTTATTTTTAGAATAATGCCTTATTAATTTCCATCATCGTTGTGGGTGATCTTTGCCATTGGGTTGAAGCAGTGGTAAAGATAAACTGTAATTATATCTCTTAAATCATTGACACGTATTCTAGGACATTGTGTCTTCTGCAAAGTGGTCATCTCGCAAGGCTGCTACTTGCTCCATCACTGCTGCCTGGGCCTACCTGGTACCTTTTCCTGGAAATGCCTGCTGAGCTGGAAGCACATTGGGTTTTGTTTTTGTTTTCTTAATTTGAGATATAATTGACATAGGACATTGGGTAAGTTTAAGGTGTGCATCATGTTGATTCACTACTTCTATATTGCAATATAATCACCACTGTAGCATTAGCTAATATGTCTATCATGTCACATAGTTATCATTTCTTCTGAGAGTATATTGTTTTAAAGATATTCCACTTTAAAAAATTTGTTTTCCTCAGTGATTTGATTTTTTTGAGTTTAATTTATTATTAAATGGTAAAAGAAAAAGTTAGGAAAAATTTACCTGTTATCCCAGTGTTTTAAAAATAGCCTTCCTGAGCTATAATTCACATACAGTTCACCCGTTTACATAGTTGAGTGGCTTTTAGTAAATTCACAGAATTGTGCAACCAACACCACAATTGATTTTAGGACATTTTTATCATCCCCCGAAGAAACCCTGTACCTCTTAGCTCTAATCCCTTTTCCGCTTCAGCCCTAGAACTGCTAATCTATTTTGTCTCTATTGATTTGCCTATTTCAGACATTTCATATAAATGGAATCATACAATATATGATCCCTTGTTACTGACTTCTTTGACTTAGAATAATGTTTTCAGACTTTATCCACATTGTAACATGTAACAGTGCTTCATCCCTCTCCCTTTTTCAAAGTTTAAAAAATTATGTACAAAGAACTAGCATTCTTTCATTGGGTGTATGTCTTGGATAATCCATTCAAGGAGTGTCGTTTTATCCAGCTTGATGAAGCCTATATCTTTCGTGTACTGATGGAAAAACTGGTGGCATATATTGAGGTAATATTTCCAGATCAGACCATGCTGGTTTGAGCTGATGTGGCGAGATCAGGAACCTTGGCTGAATTTTTGCAGGTAGCTCTAGTAGAGTTGCTCATGACCCATCCTGCTTTCAGTAGTGCAGTGAGGCAGAAGGCCTTCATTTCTTTTTATTATGAAATATTCCATTGTATGGATATGGTATGTTGAATTTATCCATTCATTAGTTGATGGACATGTGGGTTGTTTCCTCTTTTTGGCTATCATAACTAATGTTGCTATGAACATCTGTGTACAAGTTTTTGTGTGGGTATATATTTTCATTTCTTCTAAGTATATACCTAGGAATGGAATTGCTGGTCGTATGGTAACTCTATGTTTAACCTTTTGAGGAACTGCTAAACTTGTTTTCCAAAGCAGCTGTACCATTTTATATTTACACCAGCAGTGTGTGAGGGTTCCAGTTTCTCCACTGTCTCCAACATTTGTTGTTATCTGACTTTTTAATTATAGCCATCTTAGTGGATATGAAGTGACATAATGGTTTTGATTTGCTTTTCCCTTATGACTAATGATGTTGATCACCTTTTCATGTGCTTATTGGCCATTTGTATGTCTTCAGAGAAATGTCTATTCAGATCCTTTGTCCACTTAAAAATTGGGTTATTTTCCTTTTTATTATTGAGTATGAGTTCTTAATATATTCTACATACCAGTCTCATTAGAAACATTTACAAAATTTTTTAATTGTGATGATGTCCAGTGTATGTATTTTTGTTGTTGTTATTGCTTGTGCTGTTGGTGCTACATCTGAGAAACCAATGCTTATCTAAAGTCATGAAGGCTTACTCCTATTTTTTCTTACAAGAGTTAAATAGTGCTAGGTGTTACATTGAGCTCTTGGATTTATTTTGAGTTAATTTTTTTTATATGGTGGGGTAGGAGCCCAACTTTATTCTTTTGCATGTGGCTCTCCAGTTGTTCCAGTTCCATTTCTTGAAGTGACTATCTCTCCATTGAATTGTGTTGGCATCCTTGTCAAAAAATCAGTTGATTATAAATGTGAGGGTTTATTTCTGGATTCTCTATCTATTCCGTTGATCCAAACATCTGTCCTTATGCCAGCACCATGAGTCTTCATTAGTTTTGCAGGTTTGAAATCAACAAATGTGGGGACTTACCTGGTGGTCCAGTGGTTAAGACTCCACGCTTCCACTGCAGTGGGTGCAAGTTCAATCCCTGGTCAGGGAACTAAGATAAGATTCCTGCATGCTGTGTGGCGCAGCCAAAAAAAAAAAAGGAAATCAAGAAATGTGAGTCCTTCAATGTACTCCTCTCTTTCAAGATTTTTTGGCTCTTCTGGGTCCCTTGCTTTTTGTATGAATTTTGGGATCAGCTTGTCAATTTTATTGACAAAAAAGCCAACTGGGGTTTTGATTGGGATTGTGTTGAATCTATATATCTGGGGAGTATTGCCATCTTAACAATATTAAGTCTTCTGATCTATAAACATGGGATGTCTTTCTATTTATGTCTTCTTTCATTTCTTTCAACAATGTTTTATAGCTTCAGAGTATAGTTTTGTGCTGTTATTTAATTGAAGTATAGCTGATTTACAATGTGTTAGATTCAGGTGTAAAGCAAAGTGATTGAGTTATCTATATTTATAGATGCATAGTATATATATATATATATATTTTTTTTTTTTTTTTCCGGTACGTGGGCCTTTCACTGTTGTGGCCTCTCCCGTTGCGGAGCACAGGCTCCGAATGCACAGGCTCAGCGGCCATGGCTCACGGGCCCAGCCACTCTGCGGCATGTGGGATCCTCCCGGACTGGGGCACGAACCCGTGTCCCCTGCACTGGCAGGCGGACTCTCAACCACTGCGCCACCATGGAAGCCCTTCAGATTCTTTTTTATTGCAGGTTATTAAAAGATATTGAATATAGTTCCCTGTGCTATACAATAGGTCCTTGTTGCTTATCTGTTTTATGTATAGTAGTGTGTATGTGCTAATCTCAAACTCCTAATTTATCCATCGCCACCCCTTTCCCATTTGGTAACCGTAAGTTTGTTTTCTTTGTGAGTCTGTTTGTGTTTTGTAAATCAGTTCATTTCTATTATTTTTTAAGATTCCACATGTAAGTGATATTGTATAATATTTATTGTTGTCTGACCTCATTTAGTATGATAATCTCTAAGTCCATCCATGTTGCTGCAAATGGCATTATTTCATTCTTTTTTATGGCTGAGTAATCTTCCATTATATGTATATGTGTGTGTGTGTGTGTGTTTGTATACATATATGTGTATATATATATACATACCACATCTTCTTTATCCATTCATCTATCCATGGACGTTTAGGTTGCTTCCATGTCTTGACTACTGTAAATAGTGCTGGTATGAACATAGGGATGTATGTATCTTTTTGAATTAGAGTTTTCTCTGGATATATGCCCAGGTGTGGAATTGTTCGACCATATGGTAACTCCATTTTTAGTTTTTTAACGAACTTCCATACTGTTCTCCATAGTGCCTTCACCAATTTACATTCCCACCAACAGTGCAGGTGAGTTTCCTTTTCTCCACACCCTCTCCAGCATTTATTATTTGGAGACTTCTGGGTGATGCCATTCTGGCCGGTGTGAAGTGATTACTTCATTGTAGTTTTGATTTGCATTTCTCTAATAATTAGCGATGTTGAACATCTTTTCATGTGCCCGTTGGCCATCTGTATGTCTTCTTCAGAGAAATATCTATTTAGGTTTTCTGCCCATTTTTTGATTGGGTTCTTTTTTTTTTCATATTGAGCTCTATAACCTGTCTGCATATTATGGAAATTAATACCATGTTAGTGACATCATTTGCAAATATTTTCTCCCATTCTGTAGGTTGTCTTTTCATTTTGTTTCCTTTGATGTGCAAAAGCTTTTAGTTTATTGAGGTCCCATTTGTATATTTTTGCTTTTGTTTCCACTACCCGAGGGGACAGATCCAAAAAAATTATTGCTGCTATTTATGTTAGACAGTGTTCTGCCTATGTTTTCCTCCAAGAGTTTTAAAATATGGTCTTACATTTAGGTCTTTAATCCATTTTGAGTTTATTTTTGTATATGGTGTTAGAGAATGTTCTAATTTCATTCTTTTACATGTAGCTGTCCAGTTTTCCCAGCACCACTTATTGAAGAGACTGTCTTTTCTCCATTGTATATTCTTGCCTCCTTCGTCGTAGATTGACTGTAAGTGTGTGGGTTTATTTCTGGGCATTGTATCCTGTTTCATTGATCTATGTGTTTGTTTTTGTGCCAGTACCATACTGTTTGATGACTGTAGCTTTGTAGTATACTCTGAAGCCAGGGAGCATGATTCCTCCAACTTTGTTCTTCTTTTTCAAGCTTGTTTTGGCTGTTTTGGTCTTTTGTGTTTCTATACAAATTAAAATTTTTTTGTTCTAGTTCTGTAATTTGATAGAGATTGCATTAAATCTGTAGATTGCCTTTTGTAGTATGGCCATTTTAACAATATTGATACTTTCAATCCAAGAACGTGGTATATCTTTACATTTGTGTCATCTTCAGTTTCTTTTGTCAGTGTGTTATAGTTTTCAGAGTACAGGTCTTTTGCTTCCTTAGATAGGTTTATTCCTAGGTATTTTATTCTGTTTGATGTGATGGTAAATGGGAATGTTTCCTTAATATCTCTTTCTGGTAGTTCATTGTTAGTGTATAGAAATACAACAGATTTCTGTATGTTAATTTTGAATCCTGCAACTTTACTAAATTCATTGATGAGCTCTAGTAGTTTTCTACTGGCATCTTTAGGATTTACTCTCTATATTATCATGTCATCTGCAAACAGTGACAGTTCTACTTCTTCCTAATTTGGACTCCTTTGTTTTTCTTTTCTGATTGCTGTGGCTAGCACTTCCAAAACTATGTCGAATAAAAGTGGTGAGAGTGGGCAGCCTTGTCTTGTTCCTAATCTTACAGGGGAAGTTTTCAGCTTTTCACTGTTGAATATGATGTTAGCTGTGGGTCTGTCATACATTGCCTTTATTATGTTGAGGTAGGTTCCCTCTTTGCCCAGTTTCTGGAGTTTTTATCATAAATTGGTGTTGAACTTTGTCAAAAGCATTTTCTGCACCTATTGAGATGATCATATGCTTTTTATTCTTCAGTTTGTTAACATTGATTGATTTGCAGATATTGAAAAATCCTTGCACCCCTGGGATAAATCCCACTTGGTCATGGTGTATGATCCTTTTAAGGTATTGTTGGAGTCAGTTTGCTAGTGTTTTGTTGAGGATTTCTGCATCTATGTTCATCAGTGATATTGGCCTGTAATTTCTTCTTTGTGATATCTTTGTCTGAGACCACTGTCTCAGGAAGTATTTGGAAGTGTTCCTTCCTCTGCAAATTTTTGGAATAGTTTGAGGATAGGTGTTAACTATTCTCTAAATGTTTGGTAGAATTCACACATGAAACTGTCAGGTCCCAGACTTTTGTTGGGAGTTTTTAAATTACTGATTGAATTTCAGTACTGGTAATTGGTCTGTTCATATTTTCTATTTCTTCCTAGTTGAGTCTTGGGAGATTGTAGCTTTCTAAGAATTTGTCCATTTCTTTTAGGTTGTCCATTTTATTTCCATATAGTTGCTCTTAGCTGTCTTCTATGATCCTTTGCATCTCTGTGGTATCAGTTGTAACTTCTTTTTCATTTCTGGTTTTATTGATTTGGGCTCTCCATCTCTTTTTCTTGATGAGTCTGGCTAAAGGTTTATCAATTTTGTTTGTCTTTTCAAAGAACAAGCTTTTAGTTTCATTGATTTTTTTTTTGTCTCTATTTTATTTATTTCTGCTCTGATTTTTTATGCTTTCTTTCCTTCTACAAACTTTGGATTTTGTTTGTTCTTTCCCTGGTTGCTTTAAGCATAATGGTAGATTGTTTATTTGAGATTTTTCTTGTTTCCTGAGGTAAGCTTGTATCACTATAAACTTTCTTCCTAAAACTGCTTTTGCTGCATCCCATAGGTTTTGGATCATCAGGTTTTCATTTTCATTTTTCTCTAGGTATTTTTTAATTTTTCTTTTATTTCTTCAGTGATCCATTTGTTGTTAAGTAGCATATTGTTTAGCCTCTACGTGTTTGTTTTTTGCAGTTTTTTCCTTATAGTTGATTTCTGGTCTCATAGTGTTGTGGTTGGAAAAGATGCTTGATATGATTTCAGTTTTCTTAAATTTATCAAGGCTTGTTTTGTGGCCTAGCATGTGATCTATCCTCGAGAATGTTCCATGTGCACTCGAAAAGAATGTGTATTTTGCTGCTTTTGAATGGAATGCTGTAAAAGTATGGGTTAAGTCCATTTGTTCTAATGTGTTATTTAAGGCCTGTGGTTCGTTATTGATTTTCTGTCTGGATGATCTGTCCATTGATGTAAGTGGAGTGTTAAAGTCCCCCACTATTATTGTGTTACTGTTGATTTCTCGTTTATGTCTGTTAATATTGCCTTATACATTGATGTGTTCCTATGTTGGGTGCATATATATTTATAATTGTTATATCCTCTTCTTGGATGGATCCCTTGATCATTATGTAGTGTCCTTCTTTGTCTCTTGTAACAGTCTTTATTTTAAAGTCTATTTTGTCTGATGTAAGTATTGCTACCCCAGTTTTCTTTTGATTTCCATTTTTGTGGAATACCATCTTCCATCCCCTCACTTTGTCTGTATGTGTCTTTAGATTTAAAGTGAGTCTCTTGTAGGCAGCATATATACGGGTCTTGTTTTTGTATACATTCAGGCAGTCTGTGTCTTCTGGTTGGAGGATTTAGTCTGTTTACATTTAAGGTAAGTATTGCTATGTATGTTCTTGTTGCCATTTTGTTGTTTTGGATTTGTTTTTGTAGGTCTTTTTCTTCCCCTTTCTTCTTTTGTTCTCTTGTGCTTTGATGACTATTTTTGGTGTTATTTTGGATTCTTTTTTCTTTTTTGTGTATCTATTATAGATTCTTGGTTTGTGGCTACCATGAAGTTTTTGTATAGCAGTCTGTATACATACCTGATTGTTTCAAGTTGCTGTTCTCTTAATTTCAAATGCATTTTAAATACCCTGCATTTGTACTCTCCTCCCCTCACTATTACTGTTTTGATATATTTTACATCTAATTGTTTTAGGTATCCTTTAACTGCTTATTGTGGATATGGGTGATATTACTACTTTTATCTTTCAACCTCCCTACTAGCTTTGTGTGTGGATGATTTCCTACCTTTACTGTATGTTTGCCTTTACTGGTGGACTTTTTCCTTCCATAATTCTTTTTTCTAGTTGTGGCCTTTTCTTTTTTGCCTAGAGAAGTTCCTTTAACATTTGTTGTGAAGCTGGTTTGGTGGTGTTGAATTCTTTTAGCTTTCACTTGTCTGTAAAGCTTGATTTCTCCATCAAATCTAAATGAGAGTCTTCCTGGGTAGAGTATTCTTGGTTGTCAGTTTTTCCCTTTCATCACTTTAAATATATTGTGTCACTCCCTTCTGGCCTGCAGAGTTTCCGCTGAAAAATCAGCTGATAGGCTTATGGGAGTTCCCTTGTATGTTATTTGTTGCTTTTCCCTTGCTGCTTTTAGGATTCTCTCTTGAATTTTTGTCCTTTTGATTATAGTGTGTCTTGGTGTGCTCCTCTTTGGGTTAATCCTCCATGGGACTCTGTGCTTCCTGGACTTGGATGACTGTTTCCTTTCCTAGGTTAGGATGGTTTTCAGCTATTATCTCTTCAAATATTTTCTTGGGCCCTTTCTCTCTTTTCTCCTTCTGGCAACCCTATAATGCAAATATTAATGTGCTTCATGTTTTCCCAGAGGTGTCTTAAACTGTCTTCATTTCTTTGCACTCTTTTTTCTGTTCAGTAGCAGTGATTTCTACTACGCTATCTTCCAGTCACTGATCCACTCTTCTGTATCATGTAGTCTATTATTATTATTTTTTGATGTTGGGGGTAGGAGTTTATTAATTAATTTATTTACTTTTGCTGTGTTGGGTCCTCACTTCTGTGCGAGGGCCTTCTCTAGTGTGGCAAGCGGGGGCCGCTCTTCATCGCAGTGCGCAGGCCTCTCACTACCGCGGCCTCTCTTGTTGTGGAGCACAGGCTCCAGACGCGCAGGCTCAGCAGCCATGGCTCACGGGCCTAGTTGCTCCGCGGCATGTGGGATCCTCCCAGACCAGGGCTCGATCCCGTGTCCCCTGCATTAGCAGGCAGATTCTCAACCACTGCACCACCAGGGAAGCCCCTCATGTAGTCTATTATTGATTCCTTCTAGTGTATTTTTCATTTCAGTTATTGTACTCTTCATCTCAGTTTTGTTGTTCTTTATATTTTCTCATTCTTTGTTAAAAAATTCTAACTTCTTGCTCTGCGCATCCATTCTCCTCCTGAGTTCTTTGATCACCTTTATGATCATTACTCTGAACTGTTTCTTGGGTAGATTGCCTATTCACTTAACTCCGCTTCTGGAGTTTTAGCTTGTTTCTTGGTCTGGAACATAGTCCTCTGCCATCTCATTTTGTCTATTGCTATTTATATTTTTACGTACGTGGTAGGTTAGTTACGTTTCTCATCCTTGGAGAAGTGGCCCTCTGTAGGTGTCCTGTGCGTCCCAGCAGTGCACTCCACCCATCACCCAAGCTGTATGCTCTGGAGGTGCCCCCTAAGAGGGCTGCATGGACCTTTCTGTTTTGGCTGCCTATGTGGGTGGTATGGTGGGCTTGGCTGGTGCCTAGTCTGGTTGTTTGCACAGCCCTGCCTTGCGTGGACGCTGCTGGCTGCTCTTTAGAGGGGCCTGGTCGTGAGGTGGCTGGTTGTGGAACCCTAATGGGCCCTGAGGCTAGTGCTGGCACACGGGTGGGCAGAATCAGGGTCCCAAAGACTCTGGGGCTGTTGCCCGCCCACTGAGAGGTGAAGCCAGACCCTGGGAGGAGTACCAGACTACTAGCAGTTAGAGGTGTTTCTTGGAGTTTGACTGCAGGGCCCAGGGATCTCAGAGCTCATTTCAGATTGTTGGTGTTGTCAGGGGCCAGTCCTGACAGTTGGCCATGGGTCCAGAGTGTCTGGAAGGTTGTATTAGCCTGCTAGTGGCTGGGCAGGGCAGGGGGCCCACGAGTCCTAGGGTGGCGTCTGGCCTGTGTTGCAGGATCGTAGCTTTCTTCTTTCTGGAGTCTGCCCCCTGGTGGGTAAGGCTGGTCTAGAGGCTTGGGCTGGCTTCCTGGTGGGAGGGGCTGGTGCCTTCCCACTGGTGTGTGGAGCTGGATATTGGCCCTCAGGTGGGCAGGGCCATGTCTAGGGGCATGTCTAGAGGCGGCTGTGGGCTCAGGAAGCCCTTAGGCAGCCTCTCTGCTGCTGGGTGGGGATGTGTCCCCACCCAGTTAGTTGTTTGGCCTGTGGCATCCCAGCATTGGAGCCTTCAGGCTGTTGGATGGGGCCAGATCTTGGTGCTAATGATCCAGCATGTCAGCCACCTGGAATGTTCACACAATTGAATGCTCCTCAATGTCTGACACCAGTGTCTGTGTCCCCCTGGGTGAGCTGCTGCCATCCCTCTGCCTCTCCAGGACAGTCTACAAGACCAGCAGGCAGGTCTGGCCCAGGCTCCTATCAAATTACTGATTTTGCCCTGGGTCCTGGTGTGTGTGAGATTTTGTGTGTGCCCTTTGAAAAGTGAAGTCTCTGTTTCCCCCAGTCCTGTGGGGCTCCTGCAGTGAAGGCCTGTTGGCCTTCAAAGCCAAATGCTCTGAGGATCTGTCTTCCCAGTGCCAGACCCCCAGGCTGGGGAACCTGATGTGGGGCTCAGAACTGTCACTCCTGTGGGAGATCCTCTACAGTATATTTATTCTCCAGTTTGTGGGTCACCCACGTGTGGGGTATGGGATTTGATTATATTTCAAGTCCTCCCCTCCTGTCTGTCTTGTTGTGGTACCTTCTTTATATCTTTAGTTGTAGAAGATCTTTTCTGGTAGGTTCCAGTCTTCTTCACAGATGGTTGTTCTGCAGATAGCTGTTACATTGGTGTGCTCATGAGAGGAGGTGAGCTCAGGGTCTTTTACTCTGCTGTCTTCCACACCTACTCTGTACTTTTATTGAATGTACTCCTAAGTATTTTATTGTTGATCCTATGAGAATATAATTGTTTTTTTTTATTGGAGTAAAATTGCTTTACAATGTTGTGTTAGTTTCAGCTGTACAATGAAGTGAATCAGCTATATGTATACCTACATCCCCTCCCTCTTGGACCTCCCTCCCACCCCACTCCCATCCCACTCCACTAGGTCATCATAGAGCACCAAGCTGAGCTTCCTGTGCTTTATAGAATATAATTGTTTTATTTTTCGTTTGTTCATTGCTACAGTGTAGAGATTCAATTGATTTTTGTATCTTGTAATCTTGCTAAACTCATATTAGTTTTAATAGGTTTTTTAGTGGATTCCTTAAGGTTTTTGTATACACAAGATTGTATCATCTGCAAGTAGAGTTTTACTTCTTCCTTTCCAATCTAGTTGCCTTTTATTTCACTTCCTTGTCATACTGTTAAATGGAAGTGGCAAGAATGGACACCCTGCCTTGTTCCTGTGAATTTACAAAGCCTGCTAGGCAATCTGCAAAAATGAAAACATTGGGACTATAAGGTAATAGTTTTTTTCTTTTTTAAGATAGCATGATGAAAATTTATACATTTTAATAGTTTTTGAAAATGTATTTTATAGAATACATGTAATGTTCTCAGGGTAGATGTGATCCTTAAGATCAAGCTTTGTCACCTAAAGTAAATGTACCATGAGTCTTGGAGGTGTTCCTGTTTTAGCATTTTCACATATGTGTCACATCTCTTCTCATGAAAGTACTGGAATGTAGATATGACCTTCAGTATTATAGGTGGGGAAACTGACTCACAGTAATTAAATTTTATGCCACCACTGAGTGAGTACCAGAGCTGGACTTCAAGTCCAGATCAAATTTCAAAACCTAAGCTCTTCCATGTTGCTTTTCAAGTTTATGGCAAAATCTTCCCCCGTAGAAAATTATGTAACTATAGGTATTGTGTAGGGCTCAGTCTAGAACACTAAAATATATTCAAAGCACCAAAAAAAAAAAAGTTTTTCTTTTGGCTTTTTAAAATCACTGTTTATTCCATTTGGTAGAGGTTTTTTTTTTCCATACAAATATTTGCAACAATTTTTAATTCCCCAAAACCATACATAGACGATAAATACCATGCTATTAAAGTATTAAATTTGTACAAAAATACTTTACAGTTTAATACTTGTTTGTTACAAATAAAAATACATATTTAAGTGACTCCCCTCATGATCTTTTTTTTTTCCTTAACATGATTCTGCTTTATACTTTCTTGCCCTGGCAGTTCTGAACTATGATTGAAATAATATATTTCTTTGCACAAAAAAGAAAGGTGAACTTTTTCCTTAAACAAAGGACACAGTGTTCAAATGCTTTACCTAAGCAGTTGTTTGAATTATTGACCAAAATAAAAATGTTTGGAAAATAATTGTTTCAGGATGGAGATTCTACAATTAACATACAGATCTATTTTTTTTTATATTCACCAAATAACAGTTAGTTATTAGTGTAACTATTCAAAATATCTGAACAAATGAAAACAGTTGCTGACGAACATTAAAAGCAACTGTCACAATTTATTGCTTTGAGGGATGGTAATAATTGGCAATGCATTTTGTAAAAAATGTATTTACAATTTCATTAAGTGGCATGGCTCAGAACAAAAGACAGTCCAGTGTCATTTTTAAGTACATGTGCTGTACACCCCTCAATATAATCAGTTTTCAAAACATGTCTGTCAAGCAGTATGAGTTTGATTTGCCTATCAGTCAAGATAAACTTCATTTTAATACTCTTCATTCTCAAATTCTTAGTCTTGAATTTTAAAAATAAGATAATTCTCAGTGTTGCTAAACACCCTAATTCATTATCAGATTTTTCAGCTATTAACAATGTGTCCTTAAAAAAAACAGGTCACAAGACATATCCTGTTTGATAATCTGTTGCATAGGGAATAGCATACATCTTAGTTAAAATCATTCCTAAACTTGGGCAAAACATTTACCACCACCTATTATGGTTGCCTACGTGCATCATTGCTGAAACGTTGTAAGATGATTTTATACCTGTACCCCTCCCATAGCAGCAGTCCCAGCAGTTCACCAAACTAGCTCTCCTAGTACAGCCAGCTTTATGAAAAGCCTTGTTGGTTAAATTCTTGCATGAATGACTTTGTGGTAAGAAACTGATTTCAAAGTGAATTAAGGAAATTATCATAGAGAACATTTTCAAACAGATATTTCTCTTTTTAAAAAGGAATGGGAAGATGGACCTGTAAAAAATTTCCTCTGATGTTAACTGTAGAGAGGGGTGGCCTACTTGTTTTTCTTTTTCGCTACCCTTGGTCTTGGCAGGGGGCTGCCTGTCATATACCATAGTGATCACCAACAAAGAAACCTCTTCAACTTCAAAGGGTAAGTGAACATGAGCCATGAGATTTAAAAGACCCCTGTGCTTGCAGTTAATGCCACATGATTATCTGTGCTTCAAATGTCACAGAAATCTTAAAGGGATTTTTTTTTTTTTTTTTAGCACCATGTAGATATTGTCTTTTGTCCTGCTTTGTAGAAAGCATCGCTATAACGTATTAGTGGGCTCTCGTATCTCCAAATTACCACCGTGGCTCGACTGCTGGAAAAAAGCACTGTTCTGTTCACTCCATTCTCCTCCTGGTAGAGTCTGTTCTATGGACTTCTGTGAAGCCAGGGGGTTTCTACTAATAACCAGGTCCAGCTTATTACCAGATTCTGCTATGAGGGGCACAACAAGGCAGCAGTCAAAGTCTCTCGTTCGGACATGATTAACCTGAAAGGTCAAGAAGCGCCACTTTGAATTACTGTTATAGACATAAGATGATTCCCAAAACCCAGAGTAACATTTCAGACACAACAGGTTGATTGATTAAAGTCTTGAAAGTGCTTAAATGAGCACTCTGTACAGAGAGGTCTATCCTGGCCCTGACCACACTATAACATGGGTATTGGCTTACTTTATTTACTCTCTGCTACTAAATTGTAAGGCCCTTGAGAGCAGGGAACAGGGACACATCCCAATGTCCCCATGCTGAGCATATCGCCTTATTCATGGCAGGTGCTCCAAGTGCCAAATATTATCCCTAATTTACAGATGAGGAAAGTAAGGCACAGAGTGGTTAAGAGATTTGCCTGAGATCAGAGCTTGGCAAGTGGTCCAGCGAGGATGTAATCTCAGGCAGTCTGGATGATTCCAAAGCTCGTGCTCTTGACCATGATACTGAACTACCTCTCTTGGTCATGAGCCCACCCCCTCCTCAGCTTACACATGCGTTCATCGTCTTTCATGTTTCCTTATTCTTTTTTTTTAACATCTTTATTGGAGTATAATTGCTTTACATCATTGTGTTAGTTTCTACTGTGTAACAAAGTGAATCAGCTATATGTATACTTATATCCCCATATCCCCTCCCTCGTGTCTCCCTCCCACCCTCCCTATCCCTCCCCTCTAGGTGGTCACAAAGCACGGAGCTGATCTCCCTGTGCTGTGCGGCTGCTTCCCACTAGCTATCTATTTTACATTTGGTAGTGTATATATATGTCCATGCCACTCTCACTTCATCCCAGCTTCCCCTTCCCCTTCCCTGTGTCCTTAAGTCCATTCTCTATGTCTGCATCTTATTCCTGTCTGCCCCTAGGTTCTTCAGAACCATGTTTTTTTAGATGTACATGTGCTGTACACCCCTCAATATAATCAGTTTTCAAAACATGTCTGTCAAGCAGTATGAGTTTGATTTGCCTATCAGTCAAGATAAACTTCATTTTGCCTATCAGTCAAGATAAACTTCATTTTAATACTCTTCATTCTCAAATTCTTAGTCTTGAATTTTAAAAATAAGATAACTAATTCTCAGTGTTGCCATCAGTCTTGCCATACTATATGTTGCCATACTATATGTTAGCATACAGTATTTGTTTTTCTCTTTCTTCACTCTGTATGAGATTATGTTTCCTTATTCTTTTCCCCCTAAAAGTTTAAAGAATCATCTACATGCTGCTTCCATTCCTTGACTTTTCACTCTCTCCCCAATCTTCTCGGTCTGGGACCTGACCCTTATATATTATATAAATGACCCCAACTGTCCAACACAGGAATGGTGTCTTGAGTTCTCATCCCCTTTGGCCTTTACCTGCTCATCCTTAAAACTCCTTCCTTGGCTCTTATGACACCACTTTGTTTTGACCTTTGTACCATTTTAACTGCTCACTTTCAGTCCTTTCCTGCCTTTACTTCTTCCTGTTTTTCTTAGAATTCTATCTTTAGTTCTCTTCTCTTCCTTACTAGAAATCCACCATAGGCAACTTTATCCAAATCCATGCCTTCAGTAGCCCAGATCTTTACTTTTGGCTGTAACATCTCTCCTGAGCAACAAATGCAAGCTGCCGGCTGCCTCACAGACGGCTCTGCCAGGATGCACTGAAGGCATTAAAGACTCAGGTCTGGTACACGTGTCTTACCCTTACCTACCTGATCGTCTTTCCTGGGAGCCTCCCCTTCACCCTACACCAATCCACCTATGATATAATTGTATCGTCTTTCTAAATTATAAAGTATGTCATTATTCTGCTTAGAAACTTAATATACCTCCAGAATACAGTCCAAGAGCTTTCTCTTGGCTTTCAAGGCCCTTCACAATGTGAGTCCAGTCTACTTTTATAGCCTCATCTTCCATAAAAGTAAGTATAGCTCTAATTTATAGATTAGGAAGACAGGTCAAATAACTTGTCCATAGTTATTTATTCAGCAAATACTAGAGTATCTATGGAAAACAAACGTGTTCCTTACTCTTAGGACAAGAGTAATTGTTATATTGCCATGGTAAAAAGATCACCAGAATTGGTTTTAAAACTATCTAATCCATCAGTGACAACTTGCTCAGTGAACACGTGTCTGAAAGCCAACCAGTCAGTGCAACCTCATGCTTTGAAAGGCAACTGTTTAGGGACAGACTCATTCACTTGAACGTACTTTCAAGACTGATGGCAACCCCCTCCTCTTCCTGCAAAATGCTCTTTCTAAAAACTGTACGTAAGATCAGGAATTTGCTTTGCTCAATGAAACTATACCTGACAACCATAGTACTCCTAGCACTTAATAGTAAACAAGGTTCAGCTTTTGGGTTTTAGACATTGTGTGAGATACTGGTATCGATCACTGTATAATGGGAAATGGGAGAATAAGGTACTAGTCCTGTTCTCAAGAAGTTTAGAATCTGCTGGGGAATATATATAGGGAAACAGGCCATTTCAGTAACCGGTAAATTCTACCAAAGGAAAAAGTGCCTATCCTCTATAGGAGGGGCCTCTAATCTCGTCTTGAGGCAACTTGGTGGACACTGATCAAATACGACTTCCAAATTAATTTCCAAATAAAATTCCATCTGAGGTCTTACCTGTAAGAGCCTATCGTAGGGCTTTAGGCCACCAAGATCTCCTGGCCCAGCTGGGCGAATATTTTTGACATATACTCCTTTCTCCAGCAAGCCATCTGCTACACTGAACCCAAAGTCCTCCATGTCAGAGCCCTTGTACAAGGTCACCTGGAAAATGAGAAAATGTGAAGGGGTATTTAGGTAGGTTGAGGACTTTTGCTTATGAAATTTCTTGATGAACCATCTTTTCAAACTAATTTCAATATAATAATTTGTAATAGATTAGGCAGCTCCCCCCAATCTTGAAGCTTTTTCCATTCTCTAGGAACATCCTCGGAATTTGCCAAGTCCCACCCAGACCTGGAAAAGGAGGAGAAATGCTGGAGAGTTCTGGTCTCTCTCTTTTTTTTACTTGCAGTCATCAGGTGTATATAGGTGAGAAGTTCCCAGGGGCAGGTTCACTTCTCCTGGAGCAACCCCTAGGTGTTGGGAGAAGCCAGGGTTAGCCCTCTGCAGCTGGATATCAGGATTAGGCCAAAGGCCTTTCCTTCCTGTTCACTGTGCCTCGTGCTGTGTTCAGTGCTCAGCATATCCTCTGCCTTTGAGCAAGAGCCAGGAAGTCCACCATTTTATTTTCTCTAGTATCCCAGTCAGTGCTTCAGTACTGTGGGCAAGAAATGTCTTAAAAGGGAGAGCAGCCAAGACGGCAGAGTAGAAAGGTCCTGAGCTCACCTCCTCTTACGAGCAAATCACACCTACCTGCAGAACCACCATAGATGAAAAAGACTGGAACCTACCAGGAAACATCTTCTACAACGAAAGGCAAAGAGGGAACCACAAGATGGAACCACCAGTAGACTCGTGATGTAATCAAATCCCATACGTCCCGGGTGGGCGATCCACAAACTGGAGAATAATTATACTGCAGAGGTTCTCCTCCAGGAGTGAGAGTTCTGAGCCCCACAGTCAGGCTCCCCAGCCCAGGGCTCCTGCACCAGGGAAATGAGCCCCCATAGCATTGGCTTTGAAGGCCAGTGGAGCTTAAGTGCGGGAGCCCCATGGGACTGGGGGAAACAGAGACTTCGCTCTTAAAGGGCACACACAAAATCTCACGCACACCAGGACCCAGGGCAGAAGAAGCAAGTTGATAGGAGCCTGGGCCAGACCTGCCTGCTGGTCTTGGAAAGTCTCCTGGAGAGGTGGGAGGTGGCTGTGGCTCACCCTGGGGACACAGACACTGGTGGCAGACATATCGGGGAACATTCAGCCACATGAACACTACTGGTGGCTGACACATTGGATCATCAGCAACAAGACCTGGCTCCACCCTACAGCCTGCAGGCTCCAGTGCTGCGAAGCCTCAGGCCCAACAACTAACTGGGCAGGGACACAGCCCCACCCATCAGCAGACAGGCTGTCTAACAGTCCACGGCCACCTCTGGACTCGTGCCAAGACAGGGCCCTGCCCACCAGAGCGCCAAGACCCAGCTCCGCCCACCAGTGGGTAGGCTTGAGCCCTTCTCTCCAGGAAGCCTGCACTAGCCTCGTGATCAGCCTCACCCACCAGGGGACAGACACTAGCAGCTACAATCCCACAATGCAGGCTGGACGCTACCCCAGGGCCAGCTGAGGCCTGGCCCACCCCACTAGCAGGCCAATGCAAACTTCTGGACACCAGAGACCCCATACCCAGCTCTATTAGGAAACCCCCCCCACCACCAACCAATGATCTGAAACGAGCTCTGGGATCCCTGGGCCACGCAAACAGACTCCAGGAACCATCTCTTCCTGCCAGTAGTCCAGCACTAACCCCAGGATCTGGCTTCACTTGCCAGTGGGTGGGCAACAGCCCCAGAGTCTTTGGGACCCTGGCTCCGCCCACCAGTAAGCCAGCACTACCCCGAGACCTACTAGGGTTGCACAACCTTGTCACCTTGCCTGGTGACAAGGCCCCACTAAACAGTACCAGCAGCATCTGCACAAGGTAGGGTCTAGCAACCAACCAAGCCTACCAGACTGCCCACACACTCAGCCTACCACAAAGAAGGACCCATGCAGCCCTCTTAGGGGGAACCCCTAGAGCATATAGCTTGGGTGATGAAAGGGGAGTACACTGCTGGGATGCACAGGATACCTCCTACAAAGGGCCACTTCTCCGAGGTTGAGAAATGTAATTAAGCTACCACAGACATAAAAACACAAACAGTAACTTAGACAAAATAAAGTGGCAGAGGACTATGTTCCAGACCAAGGAACAAGATAAAACTCCAGAAGAACTAAATGAAATGGAGATAGGCAATCTACCCAAGAAAGAGTTCAGAGTAATAGTCATAAAGATGATCAAAGAACTCAGGAGAAGAATAGATGCACAGAGTGAGAAGTTAAAAGTTTTAAACAAAGAATTAGAAAATATAAAGAATGACCAAACAGAGGTTAAGTATACAATAACTAAAATGAAAAATTCACTAGAAGGAATTAATAATAGACTAAATGATTCAGAAGAACAGATCAGTGAGCTGGAAGACAAGAGTAGTAGAAATCAGTGCTGCTGAATAGAAAAAAGGTAAAGAATGAAAAGAAATGGGGACAGTTTAAGACACCTCTGGGACAATATCAAGCATATTAATATTTGCATTATAGGGGGTCCCAGAAGGAGAAGAGAGAAAGGGCCCAAGAAAATATTTGAAGAGATAATAGCTGAAAACGTCTCTAACCTGGCAAAGGAAACAGGTACCCAAGTCTACAAAGCACAGAGTCCCATACAGGATTAATCCAAAGAGGAACAATACCAAGATACACTGTAATCAAAATGACAAAAATTAAAGAGAATACTAAAAGCAGCAAGGGAAAAGCAACAAATAACATACAAGAGAACTCCCATAAGTCTATCAGCTGATTTTTCAGCAGAAACTGAAGGACAGAAGGGAGTGGCACAATATATTTAAAGTGATGAAAGGGAAAAAACCTACAACCAAGAATACTTTACACATAAAGGCTCTCATTTAGATTTGATAGAGAAATAAAAAGCTTTACAGACAAGCAAAAGCTAAAAGAATTCAGCACCACCAAACTAGCTTTAAAACAAATGTTAAAGGAACTTCTCTAGGCAGAAAAAATAAAGGGTCACAACTAGAAACAAAATTACAGGAGGAAAAAGCTCACCAGTAAAGGCAAACATACAGCAAAGGTAGGAAATCATCCACACACAAAGTCAGTAGGGAGGTTAAAAGACAAAAGTAGTACTGTCACCTGTATGCACAATAAGCAGTTAAGGGATACATAAAACAATTTGATGTAAAATACAATATCAAAAACAGAAATCATGAGGGGCGGAGAATACAAATGCAGGGTATTTAAAATGCTTTTGAAATTAAGAGATCAGCAACATGAAACAATCAGGTATGTATACAGACTGTTATATAGAAACATGGTAACCACAAACCAAAAATCTATAATAGATATACGTACAAAAAAGAAAAAGGAACCCAAAATAACACTAACAATAGTCATCAAATCATAAGAGAAAAGGAGGAGGAAGACCTATGAAAACAAATCCGAAACAATTAACAAAATGGCAATAAGAACACACATAGTGATAATTAACTTAAATGTAAATGGACTAAATGCTCCAACCAGAAGAAGCAGACTGCCTGAAATGGATACAAAAAAACTAGACCTGTATATATGCTGCCTACAAGAGACTCACTTTAGATCTAAAGACACATACAGACCAGAAGTGAGAGGATGAAAAAAGGCATTCCATGCAAACAAAAAATCAGAAGCAAGCTGGAGTAGCCTACTTAGATAAAATAAACTTTAAAGACTGTTACAAGAGACAAAGAAGGACACTACATAATGATCAAGGAATAAATCCAAGAATAAGATATAACAATTGTAAATAAATATGCATGCAACATAGGAGCACCTCAATATATAAGGGAAATATTAACAGACATAAAAGGAGAAATTGACAGTAACAATAATAGTAGGAGACTTTAACACCCCACTTTCATCAATAGACAGATCATCCAGACAGAAAATCAATAAGGAAACACAGGCCTTAAATAACACATTAGACCACATGGACTTAATTGATATATATACAGCATTCCATCCGAAAGCAGCAAAATACACATTCTTTTCAAGTGTGCATGGAATATTCTCCAGGATAGATCACATGCTAGGCCACAAAACGAGTCTCCATAAATTTAAGAAAGCTGAAATCACATCAAGCATCTTTTCCAACCACAATGCCATGAGACTAGAAATCACCTACAAGAAAAAAGAACTGCAAAAACTGCAAACACATGGAGGCTAAACAATATGCTACTAAACCAATGGATCACTGAAAGAGGAAATCAAAAAATACCTAGAGACAAATGAAAATGAAAACATGATGATCCAAAAACCTATGGGATACAGCAAAAGCTTATAGTGATACAAGCTCAGGAAACAAGAAAAATCTCAAATAAACAACCTAACCTTACACCTAAAGCAATTACAAAAAGAAGAACAAACAAAACCTGTAGTAGAAGGAAAGAAAGCATAAAGAGCAGAACAGAAATAAATGAAAAAGACTAAAAAAAAAAATAGAAAAGATCAATGAAACTAAAAGCTGGTTCTTTGAAAAAATAAACAAAATTGATAAGCCTTTTGCCAGACTCATCAAGAAAGAAAGGGAGGGACTTCCCTGGTGGCACAGTGGTTAAGACTCCGCACTCCCAACGCAGGGGGTCTGGGTTTGATCCCTGGTCTGGGAACTAGAGCCCACATACGTGCCACAACTAAGAGTTTGCATGCCACAACCAAGAAGCAGGTGAGCTGCAACTAAGGAACCCACCTGCTGCAACTAAGGAGCCAGCGAGCCACAACTAAGGAGCCCTTGAGCTGCAACTAAGAAACCCACCTGCAGTAACTAGGGAGCCCACCTGCTGCAACTAGGGAGCCTGCCTGCTGCAACTAAGACCCAACACAACCAAATAAATATAAAATTTAAAAAAATATTAAAAAAATACACAGCACCAAAAATAAAAATAAAGAAAGGGAGAAGGCTCAAATCAAAACAAGAATGAAAAAGAAGTTACAACTGACACCAAAGCAATACAAAGGATATTAAGAGATTACAATGAGAAACTATACAGCAATAAAATGGACAACCTAGGAGCAATGGACAAATTCTTAGAAAGGTACAATCTCCCAAAACTGAACCAGGAAGAAATAGCAAATATGAACAGACCAATTACCAGTACTGAAATTGAATCAGTAAATTAAAAACTCCCAAAACAAACAAAAGTCCAAGACCAGATGGTTTCATTGGTGAATTCTACCAAACATTTAGAGAATAGTTAACACTTATCCTTCTGAAACTATTCCAAAAAATTGCAGAGGAAGGAACACTTCAAACACATTCCATGAGGCCACCATCACCCTGATATCAAAAGATATCACAAAAAAAGAATTTACAGGCCAATATCACTGAACATAGATGCAAAGATCCTCAAAATACTAGCAAACTGATTCCAAATAGTAGCAATGCCTTAGAAGGATCATACACCATGGTCAAGTGGAATTTATCCCAGGGGTGCAAGGATTTTTCAATATCTGCAAATCAATGTTAAAAAGTTGAAGAATAAAAAGCATATGATCATCTCAATAGGTACAGAAAACACTTTTGATAAAGTTCAACACCCATTTATGATAAAAACTCTCCAGAAATTGGGCATAGAGGGAACCTACCTCAACATAATGAAGGCCATATATGACAAACCCACAGCTAACATCATATTCAATGGTGAAAAGCTGAAAGCATTCCCTCTAAGACTAGGAACAAGACAAGGATGCCCACTCTCACCACTTTTATTCAACATAGTTTTGGAAGTGCTAGCCACATCAATCAGAGAAGAAAAACAAAGGAGTCCAAATTAGGAAAAAGTAGAACTGTCACTGTTTGCAAAGGACATGATAATATAGAGAGAAAATCCTAAAGATGCCAGTAGAAAACTACTAGAGCTCATCAATGAATTTGGTAAAGTTGCAGGATTCAAAATTAGCATACAGAAATCTGTTGTATTTCTATACACTAACAATGAACTATCAGAAAGATGTTAAGGAAAAAATCCCATTTACTACTTCACCAAAAAGAATTAAATACGTAGGAATAAACCTACCTAAGGAGGCAAAAGACCTGTACTCTGAAAACTATAAGACACTCATCAAAGAAATTGAAGATGACAGATATACCATGTATATCTGTATATACCATTTTCAAACAGATGAAAAGATATACCATGTTCTTGTATTGGAAGAATCAATATTATTAAAATGATCATACTACACAAGGCAATCTACAGATTCAATGCAATCCCTATCAAATTACCAATAGCATTTTTCACAGAACTAGAACAAAAAATGTTTAAATTTGTATGGAGGGAATTCCCTGGTGGTCCAGTGGTTAGGACTCAGTGCTTTCACTGCTGTAGCCTGGGTTCAATCCCTGATCGGGGAACTAAGGTCCCGCAAGCTGCGCAGCGTGGCCAAAAAAAGAAAAGAAAATTTGTATGGAAACACAAAAGACCCCGAATAGCCAAAACAAGCTTGAGAAAGAAGAATGGTATAATGGAATCACTCTGACTCCAGACTATTGTACAAAGCTACCGTATTGAAACAGTATGGTACTGGCACTAAGACAGGCACATAGATCAATGGAACAGAATAGAAAGACCAGAAATAAACCCACACAATTATGGTTAATTAATCTATGATAACAGGGAAGAATATACAATGGAGAAAAGACAGTCTCTTCAATAAGTGGTGCTGGGAAAAGAATGAAATTAGAACATTTTCTAACACCATATACAAAAATAAACTCAAAATGGATGAAAGGCCTACATGTAAGACTGGATACTATAAAACTCCTAGAGGAAAACATAGGCAGAACACTCTTTGAGATAAGTCACAGCAATATTCGTTTGGATGTGTCTCCTAGAGTAATAGAAACCAAAGCAATAATAAACAAATAGGACCTAATTAAACCTAAAAGCTTTGCAAAGCAAGGGAAACCATAAACAAAATGAAAAGACAACCTACGGAATGGGGGAAGATATTTGCAAGCGACGCAACTGACAAGGGATTAATTTCCAAAATATTCAAACAGCTCATAGAGCTTGATATCAAAAAGACAAATAACCCAATCAAAAAACAGGCAGAAAACCTAAATAGACATTTCTCCAAAAACATACAGATGGTCTACAGGAACATGAAAAGATGCTCAATATTGCTAATTATTAGAGAAATGCAAATCAAAGCTACAATGAGGTATCACCTCACACTGGTCAGGATGGCCATCATCAAAAAGTCTACAAATAACAAATGCTGGAGAGGGTGTGGAGAAAAGGGAACACTTCTACACTGTTGGTGGGAATGTAAGTTGCTGCAGCCACTATGGAAAACAATATGGATATTCCTTAGAAAACTAAAAATAGATTTACCATATGATCCAGCAATCCCACGTCTGGGCATATATCCAGACAAACCTATAATTCGAAAAGACATTGGGTTGGCCAAAAAGTCTGGTTAATGAATACATTGTTCAATAAAGTTCTTGGTGAAAATGAAAAATGTGTCTTTTATTTATTACTTAAAACCAAAAGAACTTTTTGGCCAACCCAATATGTGCACTCCAATGTTCACAGCAGCACTATTTACAATAGCTAAGACATGGAAACAACCTAAATGTCCATCAACAGATGAATGGATAAAGAAGATGCGGTATACATACAGTGGAATATTACTCAGCCATTAAAAAGAAGGAAAAATGCCAGTTGCAGCAACATGGATGGACCTAGAGATTATCATACTAAGTGAAGTAAACCAGACAAAGATAAATACCACATGATATCACTTATATGTAGAATCTAAAAAACTGATACAAATGAACTTATTTACAAATAGAAATAGACTCATAGACATAGAAAACAAACTTATAGTTACAAAAGGGAAAGGCGGGGTGTGTGGGATAAATTGGAAATTTGGGATTATCAGATACACACTACTATAATATAAAATAGATCAACAACAAGGACCTACTGTATAGCACAGGGAACTATATTCAATATCTTGTAATAACCTATAATGGAAAAGAATCTGAAAATGAATATACATATATATATACATATATATAACTGAATCGCTTTGCTGTACACCTGAAACATTGTAAATGAACTATAGTTCAATTTTTTGAAAAGTCTTAAAAGACCTGAAAGTGCTCCTGTAAGGAACACCCTCCTCTGGGGCCTGCCTTCAGTAGCTCCCTCAGTCCTTGTCCTGGGTTTGGTTTAGCAATTCCAGGCATTCCTGGAAATGCCGGGATTTGCAAATCCACCCTTCTCAGCTGTGGGCCTCAGCTTGTTCCCTCTGCATTAAGGCAGTACCACCAGCTAAAGTTTCCCCCAACCCCCAGTCCTCCTCTGACCACCTGCAAGAGTTAGTCTGAGGTTTACACGTTCATCAAATGTGTACTGAGTCCCTCCATGTGCTAAGCCTGGTTCCGGGTGCTGGGAAACAGCAGTGAATGAGAGAGAAGAGGCTGCCTTCTAGAGGCAAACACATTAATGTGTAATGTTCACTGAAACCCACTGTCCTGGACACGCCAGACAACATACTCAGCACATCACACTCATTTAACATTTAATGTGACCGCTATTTTTAGTAAGGTTTGCTGCATGCTCTCCATAAAAACTGACGCACACATCAAGCAATAATTTGGGCTTAGTTTTTAACTCTAATTATTTAAAAATGTATGTTTTGGGACTTCCCTGGTGGTCCAGTGGCTAAGACTCCGTGCTCCCAAAGCAGGGGGACCGGGTTCGATCCCTGGTCAGGGAACTAGAGCCTACATGCTGCAACTAAGAGTTTGCATGCCGCAACTAAAGATTCCGCATGCTGCAACTAAAGATTCCATGCCGCACCTAAAAGATCCTGCATGCCACAACTAAAAAGATCTCACATGCTGCAACGAAGATACCGCGTGCCGCAACTAAGACCCAGCACAGCCAAATCAATGTTTTGAAAAAATGTATGTCTTATTTATTTTCACACACATAATACCTAAATACATTCTTGTAGAAGAGTCAAAAAATTCAGAGCTATACAGGGCAAAACGTGAAGATTAATACTCTTATAGCAGGTTTATACCAAGTTATTTTACTTCAGAGAAATATGGAATATTGAAGGAATACAAAAGTGGTCAATTGTGGATTTTCATCTCACTGGACAGACAGCTAAAATATCAAGCTGGCTGCGTCAATTCTAATCACCAGGCAGCCCTAGTGGTTACTGCCATGTTAGAGGTTAGGAAATTCAATTTTATAGACGTTAAATAACTCGCCCAAGATCACAAAAGTATTGAATGGTGGGGCCATCTCTGTCTGACTCCAGTCACTTAACCGTTATATTCTATTGCCGCTCAAGTGCCTTATTTCATAGATTCTAAGATGTACTTTTTTTTTCATACTTTAAATTCTCTGAAATCAGGCTGTGTTTTATAGGCCTGACTTTATAGGTTTTCTTAGGACCTATAGGTTTTCTTAGGACCTATGAAATAGGGTATATCAACATCTCAACCCTACCTGCCTCTTTCCAACAATACACTAGAAGGAAAGGGGCCAGAATATTGTTACATATTTACTTTAAGAGAAAAAAAGCTGTGCCTTGCCAATTACAGGTTGTCCTGATCAGAAGCATCAACATCACTCAGGAGTGTGTTAAAATGCAGAATCTCAGACCCTGCTCTGAATTGCCATCTGCCAATTTCTGTGCACGATGAAGTTTGCTCTGTGTGGTACTTCACACACCAGAGGGGCTATTACATGTTCTGAAAAGGAAGAGAGGGAACAATGACACTCTTGGCAGGCTCATTCCATCACTGTGCATATATGAATGTGCGTATGTGTGGGTGCACACGTGTGCACTGGACCCTATGATGTGCTAGGCACTGTTTGAAGGACTGAGTGAAAGAAACATACAGCAATAAACACAGCACAGCCATCATGAGTATACAGTCCAGTGACCATATCTGACTTAACCCTCCTAACAATCCTGCAAGAGGGGCAAGAATCACAGTTTTCAATGAGGTAGTGTATATGAAGTTTCAAAACCTGAAATGACCTGATCTCTGTAGAAGGATCGCTTTTGTGGCACTCATTTATACAAGCATAGAGTAGAAAGTCCTACTTTACTATAGAAGAGATGTGTGTGTTTTAGCAAAATCCAGCCCTCTGCATCGGACATGTACCTTGGCATGAATGAGAGCACCCTTTCCCCTCAAAGAAAAACTCATCAGGAGGAGAGGAGATGTCTTTGTTGGTAACCTGGGCTCAGGTAAAAGGCTGAGGAGAGTATGTGGGAGATGTCCTGCCAAGCTCCTCGAGGAGGGCAAAGAGCTTTGTTTTTTTCACTGATAATATCCCAAACTCCTCTAATGGTACCTGCCACACAGTAGGGCTTGTAGTTTGTCGAATAAATGAAGCGACTGGTTCTGACATACCATGTGGTTGCGCTTGGAAGCTAGTCAGAACTGACCATCACTTGCTGTGTGAATGGAGTGGGATTTAGTTCTAAGGGTCAAGCCATGCCCCGCCTCCCGGCCCCAGGGCGGCCCATGCTGGAAATGAGCAAGGCAAAAAGCTGCAGGGTGGCTGGCGTGGATGGGGCCCGGAAGGACAAAGCTCCATAGTGACACCGTGTGGCCACGAGAGGTGAGAGCACCACTGACGTTAGAGCCAGGCCTGCCCTGCCTTGAGCTGAGGAAGCCCCATTCCTGCACGGAGAGTAGGGTGGGATGGAGGGTCCTCCAGCTCAAGATTCTGGACTTCTTGCTAATAAGGCTGTGGGACTTGATTGATTAGCTTAAAAAGCAAACCAGGGCTTCCCTGGTGGCGCAGTGGTTGAGAGTCTGCCTGCCGATGCGTGGGACAGGGGTTCGTGCCCCGGTCCGGGAGGATCCCGCAGGCCACGGAGCAGCTGGGCCCGTGTGCCATGGCCAATGAGCCTGTGCTCCGCAACGGGAGAGGCCACAGCAGTGACAGGCCCGCGTGTAAGGCCAACTGGCCCGAGGCAGGGGAACACAATCAGATTCACAGGTTGCATCAGACCGAAATTCTCCGGACCACCCAGTTCCAGAAACTGACCTGGAGACATTCCGGACCACCCAGTTCCAGGAACTGACCTGGGGACTTTGCACCCGGCCCAGCCTTCCCGCCTTTCGAGGGGCGGGACTAACGGTCCCCCAGGATACACGAAAAGACCACCAAATAAGGAATACCCTGTGCCCTCCCAGATTCACCACACCCCTTTCCCTTCTTCCCCTATAAAATCTTGCCCAACCCTCGCCCGGGCGCGACTTCTCTGGCCCCTTTCTCTCGGACCAGTGAACCTCGCCCGGGAGCGCTCCCTAATAAAGCTCACTTGAAGCTTTCCTCTGTTTCGCGGTGCAGTTTGTTAAGATCCGACCTTACACCGCGTACCGCAAAAAAAAAAAAAAAAAAAAAGCAAACCAGATGCTACTGTCTCCACCTAGTTAGCGGAGCAGATCACACAGACTGGGAAATGAAAGCTCACAGAGGGTTAGAAACTTGCCCAAGGTAAACAGATAGTAAGCAACAGAGAAGTGGTTCAAACCCAAGTGGTTCTGACTGCAAAGCATGGATCTTTGCATGGCATACTACCTCTTTACCTAGCACGTGGTTGCTTAATAAATATTCATTGCAGAGCAGATATTTTAAGCCCCTCTAGAATTATGATTTTACCTTAGGCCATAGGACAGGAGAGTTTTATGTGAGGTGGGAATGCTACTGAGATATAATTGACATACAGCTCTGTAGAAGTTTAAGGTGTATCACATAATGACTTGACATACATATACTATGAAATGATTACCACAATAAGTTTGGTTAGGAGAAAGTTGGTTTTTTTTTTTTTTGGCCATGCACCAAGGCATGTGGGGGTCTTAGTTCCCCTACCAGGGGAACCTGTGCCCCCTGCAGTGGAAGTGTGGAGTCCTAACCACTAGACCGCCAGGTAAATCCTGAGAAATCTATTTTTTAAGGAAAGATTTCAAACATATTCAAGAGCAGAGATGATAGGACAATGAATCCTCATATACTCATCGCTCAGATCCAACAAGAGCTCACTTACTTCATCCCCCCGTCTTTCATCATCTTTGGGGGAGTATTTTAAAGCAAATGCCAGTCCTTATGTCATTTCACCCTTACATAACTCAGTATGAATCTCTTAAAAAATATAATCACTTTTTTATACAACCTCAGTGCCATTAATTCATTCACAAAATCAGCACTTATTCCTTGATATAGTCTAATATCTAGTCTATAATAAAATTTCCCTGATTGTCTCAAAGTGATTTTTAGAGTTAGTTTGTTCCAGCAAGGCCCACGCATCGGTGTTAGGTCTCTTAAATGTCCTCTTACCTAGAGCATGCCCCCATCCTTTTTTCCCTGTGCTACTGACTTACTGTTGAAACCATGTCATTCGCTCTGTAGCATGCCCTTCTGTGCCCCATTTTCCTTTAAAACGAAATTAGCTCTGGTTGCTTGAGTTGAGTCAGAATCAGCTTTGGGGGGAGGGGTAGATCACAGGTAGGACAATGTGATTCCTATAACAACACATCACTCAGTGTCTAGTTGTTCCACTTTGGGTGGGTTCGGGTGATGACAGTTTAATTCTCCCATCATAAGGTTCCCCATTAAACTTCAATTTAATAGTTTCATCCATTGATGACCATTGTCTGAATCAATAATTTTATTAGGGGTTGCAAAATGATAATCTTTTTATGATCTCTTACTATCTTCTATATGAGCTAGAATTCTTTTGTAAAGAATTCTCATTTCTTCAATTAGTGCTGTTTGGTTACTCTGAAGTAGTTTGTACAAGAAAGGCAAAATGAATGCTAATTCTTTCATTTTTAAAATAGGGAATTAGTGCACTAAATATTTCCAATGGTGTCCCAATGAGGTTTTTTTTTCTGAGGTGAGGGGTAAGGGAATGACCTTTTTAAAGTACATTATCAATATGAACCTATGGGTTTTTATATATATGATATGTTACGATCAATTGCATCATTCTTTTGGGTGCTCAAGTTTCCTCATCTTTGGCCAAGGGAAGTCCTTCATATTGACTTCATGTTGTCCTTTTGATATGACCCGTTTGCTCTGATAAGTTATTTACTTTCTGGCACAAGATATCATAGACTCACCATGAATTTCCTGCCTTGATTGGAGGAAACACTTCCGGTTTACATTCTAGTCCCTTTCTTCCCAAACTCATGTTCCTTTCTCAAAGGGAGGAAGGGGAGGAACAGGGAGAGATGGGTACAAAGGAGGAGGGAGTGGCAGTGACAAATAGCTAATACGGTTGGTGATAGTCTGCTATTCTTGGGACTCTGTTTACTAGTGGATGAAATTACTCTACTCCAAGGTCCCTGCTTATATGCCTCTCTTTGGCTTTGTGTGTGGCATCTCCTGTCCTTATGCCCCCTTTCCATCTTTGTTCCCAGTCAGGTTCTCTCTATGTGACAAGCAGCACCAATGGGGCGGAAGGTGGTACATTCTCGTTATCTCTGTTCCACGAGGTATAGGTTTGGAGAGCAGTCCCATGGACCCTCTGCATATGGCTGGTCAGTAAGAGGACTGGCATCCGCTCTGCAAGCCAAGCCATACTCTTCAGTCACATCTGAGTCTGAGTCACAAAGCCTATGCTTGCAATGGACATTAGGAAGCCCAACTCTGTTTTAGCTCTGAGATATGTTTCTCAATACAGTGAACCTGAACCCTTGCATGTGGGGTACATTTGGTGTGGGCCTCAAGTAATAGTGAAGTTCTTCATTGCTCAACTGGCCTGTGCTGCTTGGGTGTTTGCTCCACAGGCCAGAACCCAGAAGGGGCAGAAGGATGAGTGTCACCAAATACTGCCAACACCAGGCAGTAGTAATCCGTTAACCACAACAGTAGAGAATGGATGTCAACCAGAGCGGGTTAGCAGATTAGCCCATTAACTGTAAAGTCACAGTTGTTGGCTAAGAGGCTTAGCTCTCCTGAGCCTTAGACTTGATGATATAGCTTTATGGCAAACTCTTCAGGATGAGAGGCTAATAAAAGGTTTAAAGTTGAAAGTAATCTGTTTCTCTAGAAAGATTTCCTAAGGTTAGAGGAGAGTGAATTTTAATAGCCAGCCCTATGGTTCTCCTGGAAATAGCTTGGAAATAGCAAATAACACAATGAAATTTTAAAATGATACAGAGGTAAGATTCCAGGAATCAATAATTCACAAATATAGGACACATAGCTGGTCTCAAAAGCAGCAACAATAAATTGTGCCATGTAGCTGCTGCCCTCCTGTTTAGCTGGAGATGGGTAGTGGTTACTTCTGATTTATTTCCTATCCAAAAGTAATTCTAAGGATTCCAAAGTTTAAGTCACAATTTTCCCCCACAGATGAATCCCTTCACCAGGAACTTTCCTATATATGACTGCTTTTGACCTCCCAACAACTCTGTGCAGCAGAATCATGCCCTTCCTATGAACGAGGACACTGCCCCTTGAACTTGGTGAATGGACTTGTCCAGTTAGAATACATAAGCCTGGGGATTTCAGTATTAGAATATCTGACCTCATGTGCTGTGTTCCTTCCACCAAATCATGACTTTTTTTTCCCCTCGACATGCAAATCTCCTAGCTGGTCAGGCAGTTTTTATCCATTTCCAACTGCCCAACCAACTAAAGATGAATAATTTATCACATCTGCTGTAGTTCTTCCCATCGGAGCCCTTCTGTGGCTTTCCCCAAGCATCCGGCCAAACTGCTCCCAGCTGCTGAGAGTTCTCTGTGTTCCACCCTAACCCAGGTAAATCAAGATTTTTCTTGCCAGGTCTCCATTCTGTGCTGACCAGAGGATGCCTCCGGGGAACGGACTGTGAACACAACGACAGATTTTCTGTTCTAAAAGGGCCAACGAGTCTCTTGGAAGGTAACTCTATGGGCGAGGATACCCTTCTACGAAACCCAGTTCAACTTTTAACCATTCATCACAGCGCACGCTGCAATGGCCTCTAACCCTCCTGAGAACAGAAGCTTTAACAGGAGGTGTCGGGCTTCACGTGATTCAAGTTGAGCCTTGTTTTGTATTTCTAAGCAAGTCTATCTGCATGTCTGAACAATGCCCTCGAGGCAAAGATCAGAAACCTAATGCCTGTGTTTTCAATTTTTTTTTTTTTTTTTTTTTGCGGTACGAGGGCCTCTCGCTGCCCTGGCCTCTCCCACTGTGGAGCACAGGCTCCGGACGTGCAGGCTCAGCGGCCATGGCATGGGCCCAGCTGCTCCGCGGCATGTGGGATCCTCCCGGACCGGAGCACGAACCCGTGTCCCCTGCATCGGCAGGCGGACTCTCAACCACTGCGCCACCAGGGAAGCCCCTGTGTTTTCAGTTTTGACACAAGTGAAAAGCCTCAGCGGCAGAGCCAACTCCCCCCACCTGGATTTTAATGGCAACCGTGTCTACTCTCTTGAGCACGTCAAGGCAAGTGGCAGCCATCCCCAGAAGCAGTTCCTAAGCCCTGGCTGCCTGTGTGGCTCAGCCCCTCGACCGATGGCCTTATCGGAGATGGTTCTAGTACTTCCACAAATTACCGGGCATTTGGGTTTATTCTTGCAGACACCACTGGGGGGGGGGGCCCTGTTCCTTTAAACCTGACAATTCAAGTAATGTTGGTTTTGAGCACAATCCTATACTACCTGTGGGGCTGGAAGAAAAAACTAAAGTACGGCTTTTCCAGCTGCATTCTTCCAGCCCAGAGGAAGCCATCTTGGATTCTGCCACTTAAGTGTGGGTTCCAAGATGAACAGGGTCAGGAAAAGCAGCTGCTGCCTTCCTGTCCAGGAGTCTCGTTGGCAGAGGAGAGAACTGGATGGACAGCAGCGTCAGACGCTGCCTCCTGTGTTCTGGCAAGCATGTGGCCCCATGAGCTTGACAAACGGGGGCTCAACAATGGGAGAGTCAGAGCTTGGATGGTGGCCCTAAGTCTGTGCGTGTCAGGGCTGACTTGGCCCTCGGAGAACTAAGTCCCAACCAAGGAAGTTCACAGTTTTTAAGATCCATGGTGGATTGAGGGCTGCTTTCCCAATTCATCTCAGAGGACCCTTGCAGCTTTCATTTCACATCATACCAAAGAGGAAAGAACCAGATCATTCTCCAATCCTCCAGGAGATCAAGCCACGCCACGGGCAGCTGATAGACACCTAGTTACCATTAGCTCTGCCCCTAGCCCTTTCTCCTTGCCCAGCCAGCACCAAGTCAGCCAGCCTGGCAGAGACCGTTCCAGCACCTCAGCTCAGGACTGCCTGCTGGCCCCTCTCCACACCTGCCTCTGCTCTCTGGCCCCCAGGGCTGTTCTGGCTCTCCTCCAGCTCCTGTCTCTTCCTGAGTCCCCCTGGCAACTTACTGACCTCCATAGCCCTCAGGCCCGTGTGGGCAAGATGTCTTGATCACAGTTCGAACATGTGTGTGTGTGTTGGGGGTAGGTGGGTTCCCTACACCAAGCAGTCCTGCAACACCAGCTGAGTGTCCTACAATTCAAGTCAGTTCTGACATTATCTCCCTGGTGATAGCGTCAGACTCCACAGGTTAAGGGCTCAGTCTTACAATGTCACTTCACCTCCACCCCAGCATTTTAGACAACTGTCTTCAGACACGGGTTGTCACCCGTGCCTTTGACCAACCAGCTATGTCTCAGAGGTTCCAGCAGCCCTCTCCTTGGGTTTGACTAATTTGCCAAAGCAGTCTCACAGAACTTACCGTATCACCGGTTTATCATAAAATGGTACAACTCAGGAACAGCCAGCTGGAAGCGTTGCTCTGGGGCAAGGTATCCGGGAAGGGCGCAGAGCCTCCGTGCCCTCTGAGCGCACCACTCTCCCCGCATCCCCTCCAACCTGAAAGCTCCAGGAGACTCATCCTTCCGGGTATTTATAGAGGCTTCATTACACGGGCACTAAGTCATTGGCCTTTAGTGATTGATTTCACCTGCAAATCCCCTCCCCTCCCTGGAGGTTGGGGGTGGGACTGAAAGTTCCAACCCTCTAATCACAGGATTGGCTCCACCGGCAAGCAACCCCATCCTTAACTGCATCTAATGGGCGCCTCATTAACATAACAAAAGATACCTTTCTCACTCTCAACACTTAAGAAATTCCAAGGGTTTTAGGAGCTCTGCGCCAGCAACTGGGACCAGATCAAATGTATACTTATTATAAACCACAGTATCACAGGTGGCCTCCTTGATCCAGGGACCACCTGCACCTCTGGGTGAGAGGCATCCCCTTCACCCATCCTCTGGGCTTCTGGGAATTTGGGGGCAGGAACTTGTCATTCGGGAAGTATGACAAATTACAGCGGACCAAACTCCCACTGCACTGAGCACTAAGAAAGTTGATTTTATTTCCTCATTCCAGGTAATGCTGTGGTTTGACATTACAAAGATCCTCAAACAAGAAAGAGCTCTGTGCTCCATCTAAGGGGAAGAAAGAGGGCAGCCCTGGGCTAGCCTGTTATCAGTGTCATCCTCACCACAGCCCGGCCAGACACGCAACAGACACATAATAGAGCAGAACGATGGTGGAGGAAGAGGTCCAACAGGCTACTCTCCAAGGACCTGGACATTAGGGAAACAGAGTGACCCTCAGGGAGCCACCTCGTTTGTAAAGTGAATATCCCGTAGGTAACAATACTTTACGACCTATTCATAAACACATTTGATCACAACAGAGACAAGCAAAAACATCAGAAAAAGATGAATGATCCCTAGGCCAGGGCTAGACTTAAGGGAAGCTATTAACATTCCTGGACAGAAGTGAGAGATCAAAAACTGAGATATCAGGCACACTAGACCACTGCCTAACAAGCCCGCCTAAGGGTCATCTGAGTCTAGGGGACTGCACTGTTTGACTTAGCATTTCTATGGCTCAGGGCTCAGACTCTGTAAAAGTGGATGGCAACTTACAGGGAAGAGATACGATGCAAATTGAGTTCTGTCCCTCAGAAAAGATAAGTTCAAAGGCCTTGCTTTTATTTCCCTGTAAGTCATTGAGCAGCTTTCATTTTAACTAGGAAATCTTATTTGGCATTCTTTTTTTTTCCCTCCATGGACTGAGATATATATATATGGTATAGTTTCTTTATCTTCCCTTTGAACAAACTTTTTCATCCTGCTGTCATTCCTCATTAATGAGTTAAAAAACACTTTTCTTTTGCACGAGCCAATCATTTGTTTAAGAATTTTGTTTTTTACATTTTTGAAAAGTAAGTCTTAACAGAATCACAGACAAGGGAAGCTGATTGAAACAATCTATTTTGAGGACTGTCGGGGCTGGATGTCATTACTCATATAAAACATACAACCTAAACTCCAACCCTTGTCCTATAATTCCACACTGATTGTCAGCTGCCCCTGGTTTTACAAGGAGAGAATATGCTTGTCAGACTGATGTAGTGACTAGTAACTAGACACACGTCCATTTCTCTCTGTAAAGAGATTCTCATTATGGTGTACACCTCCATCTCTGGAGGCTCTAAGGCAGCTGCCTGAATCGTCTTTAAGGCTGGGCTCCTGAGGAGATCTCATTTTCTGGGTTTCTGACACTGTAGGGCTGAGGTAAGACTGAATGGTGACTTCACCTGGGAAATGCTATTTGTGAAGTCTCCTCTCCTGATAACAGGTGATCCCTCCCCTTTTCTGCTAAGTGAGTAAACTGAAGTTCAGAGAAGTGACGTAGCCAATGACTGTCAGATTGTGACCAAACCTCTGTCTGCCTGACAATTTACTGGATCTTGAGTACCAACTGCAAATATTTGGTGAAGAAAGATGCCTGTGCCGGAATAAGATATGTGTTTCCATTTCATATTTCCTCTTGAGGCCGAGCCTGTTCCTGAACTGGGGAGAATATTGCAAAAGAAGTGGGCTTTAAACACCAAAAATGACACTCCTTCCAAGAAGTGAAACAACTTTATCATATCAAGAAGAACAAAGATCCACTCTCAAAACACTCAAATATATTGAAATTGCAAAGTGAACTCGGCTGAGAGAAAAGCTGATGGTAGCAAAAGCAGCTACAAGAAATACGAGACTCAAATGTTCACGGGTCATGCCATCAGCAGCCATAAATGAGAGATGATGCTGGAAAATAATTTTAAAAAACCTTTCTGTAAAAAAATAAATAAAAACAGCTGCATACAATTAAGGAATATAATTTTATTGAAAAACACAAATGACACGGACTTCGCTGGCAGTCCAGTGGTTAAGACTACATGCTTCCTCTACAGGGCCGCAGATTCGATCCCTGGTCCGGGAACTAAGATCCTGCATGCCACGCGGTACAGCCAAAAATAAAACATCAAAAGGAAATGATTTTCTAAGAAGTCCAAATGCTCTGAATGTGAAGAATTTTCTACTCTACTGAAAAAAAAGTTTTTTGCCTTAAAGTATGCAAAGAGAAGTGAGGCTAGAATTCATCTCAGAAATAGATTAAGTGGACACCAAAGAATATTTAAGCTTCAGAAGGAAAAGAGGGGTTATCAATGAACTGTAGCTAAGATCACAGGCTCCTTAACTGCAAAGAGAAAAAAAAATCTGTGATAAGCTATAGTACAAACCAGAATTCATTTTAAAGATAAAACTTCAGAAGCTCCAGGGCCAAAGATGCAACCTCATTTCCCCTTTTCTCAGCCACTATGTGTCAGTGACTCTGATTTCACCGACACAAAATAATCACCTCCTGTTAGCAAAACCTAAGGGAGTGATTCTCAATCCTTAGGGAGCAAAAGAATCCGTTAAGGGGTCGTTAAAATGTAGATTCTTGGCCCCCACTCCCAGAAAGTGCTGACCAGGTGAGTCTAGGTTGGGCTTAGGAACCCGCGTTGTAACGAGCAGTCACGTGATGATGGTAGAGATCATCGGAGGTCCATATGCCGAACTATTCTCTAAGGCTATGGTGCCCAAACTTTTGGTGGAGACCCATTAATAAGTCTTGAAATCAGCTTAATGGGACAGCATTTGAAAACAAACAAAGATGTTAAAATAAACAAATAAATAAATAAATAAAAGAAAACAAACAAAACAGAAAATGTTAGCATACAGTCAATTTTGGGATTCATTTACATATATGAACGTGGGTGTATGTGTGTCCTGAATTGTGAGGCAAAATGTATTTTGGACTGTGTCTTAGCCAAGCAAGTTTGAGAGGCAATGGCCTCTGGAGACACGAGTATCACTTCCCTGGGACTCCCTCACTGTCTACCTGCCATGCCCCTATCTAAGTACCGAACCGTCACTCCAGCGCCAACTTCCTCCTCCAACCACAAAGGCCCAAAAGGGAAGTGAGGCTGTGGTGCTTTGTTCAGCGTCAGGAAGGATAACTAGCTTTTCAGGTTCAGGAATGCACGGGGTCGACCTGATGGAAGACCTGCCGGGACACGGCAGAGCCTCAGACGCAATGGATAGTGTGAAATAAACAAAAACCATGTAGCCTGTCACCTGAGCTCTGCATTTTCAGAAGGTCTGAAGGAAGAAGAGGTATTGGTGAGGAGGACTGGGTGGAAAAGGAGGGGCAGATAATGGAGAGGAAGTTCCAACTCAAGAAGCTGGAAGATTAAGGCCACGCTCTCTTCTTTCTGTATCAGGAGATGGAGTGGTTTTTGCTTTTTGTTCGTGTTCCCCAGGAAGGGGGGTGGATACCGGCCCATTCATTCCTATCCTCTTGAGGCAGCTTCTAGTGCTAGTAAGAGTTTGTAGGTACTGGCTTGGATACGGACAGATCCACAACTTGTCCTCATGGCCAGCTTTCACCAAGTGGCACACAGCCACGAGAAAGACGGCAACTAAATAACACCAAGTGTGTTCAGAATGGTGTGCTATTAACCCTACCCAGCCCTTCCACTCTGGTCTTTGCAGCCCCTTGGGAATTCCTCCACTAGGTCTATGCAGAAAAGTCCACCCAAGGGGCTCAGGGAACTGAAAACCAGCCTTCATTCCACTTGCCAAGCTGTGCAGTCTTAACTTGGGGTTATTTTTAACTTGAGGAAGTGATGTTTTTCTATTTCCCTGGTCCCCTCTCCACACCCCCCCCCAAAAGAGTACCTTTTCCTCACTTCTGTGAAGGTTTAGTACAGGCTAATAGCACCCCAAGGGGAAGATAACTCAATTGCATCAACAAGGCACTGTGCCTTTTCATGGTGTCAGGTAATCCTCCAGTGTTCAAGGGATGCCCATATTCAAGACACAAGCGCAATTACCAGTCTCTGCTCTGAGTAAAGTGACTCTTCTAATGACTATTTCTCCTCTCAAGCATTTCAAAATTGGAGAATGTGTTTAACAACAAACATGTGGACGGCCTATCAGGGTAATTGAATTCACTTAAAAAAGAAAAGATACCCGAGATGTGAACATAAAACACCCCCAGAATTCCATATTGTCAGGCGGCAGGCTCCTCCGTTACATTTTCAATTAACAAGATCATTTTGGGTGTCTTACGATGCCCAGGACACCACCTACTTCTGAGCATCTTATTTTGTTTGGTATCAATCTGGAAGACGAGTGAAGCCACATGGGAAATGCACTTACTGCTACCATTGAGGGGAAATGACTGAAGTGAAGGAAGAAAGAAGTAACCCATTTATTAGGTCAAGTGGGTCCAGCGGAGTCTGTGATCTGTGGCCTCTCAATTCACACCCCCCGACACAAATTTTTCAACCAGTCCATCCTCTGCCACTCATTGTGCTGTGAAATGCATGACGCCTTTTTTTTTTTTTAAAAAAAAACAAGATCTATTTTCAGCACATTTTTTAAAACCTCAGCTATAACAACTTGCACAGCCAATTGACTGTCGTTATCTTTGCTAACTGCTTTTAGTACAGGAGGGATGGGGAGACAAGCCTTTTGTATTGCTGGGCTATCAGGAATCTCCCTTTGAGGAGACTGCTTCACTCCAGAAGGAAAAATGGCTCTATTTTATACTTGCTATTTCCCTATCCTGCAGCTGGAGGTAACAAATATCTGCTAAGAAGCACTGTTGTGGGAGGCTAAAAATAGAAAGAATATAGCACACAGTAGGCACTCACTGGTATCCTTTTCCTTTGGTGCTGAAGGAAGGTGGGTTACCCAGCATGCTCCCCTCTGCCTGGGCAGTAGACTTTTAGAGAAGAGGGGAAGGCAGGGTTCCTAAATAACCGAGGGAATCGGGAAGGGCCAGCCCTTTTCTTGGTACAGCAGAATTAGCAGTGACTATGCAGCTTCTGCAATTTAATCACCAATGGAGTCCTTACAGCCTCCTAATGGTGTTTGTCAATTAGCAGATTAGGATATGTGACAGGTGGTGAGGGCTGGTGTTTACCAGACAGACATCAATTCACAGTAACTGGATAAACAAACTAACTTGTGATACGGGGCTAGAGCTGGGTCCCCACCCTAAAGTGTCAGAAACTTCTTTGCTTTTCTGTAAAGTCTGTAATGCCTCTTAATGCACAAGGCTCTCGTTGGCAGATCTGCACTCCCTCAGTATACTGCTATCTGTGACATCCTTTTGTACATGGTTTTTTTTTTTTTTCCGGCACGTGGGCCTCTCACTGTTGTGGCCTCTCCCGTTGCGGAGCACAGGCTTCAGACTCGCAGGCTCAGCGGCCGTGGCTCACGGGCCCAGCCGCTCCGCGGCATGTGGGATCTTCCCGGACTGGGGCACGAACCCGTGTCCCCTGCATCGGACTCTCAACCACTGCGCCACCAGGGAAGCCCTTGTACATGTTTCTTTCTGTGCTTTGGAATGCCTTCCCACCCTCCACCTTCCTGCGGAGTCAACACCTGCATCTAGGAAGGCTTTATCTTCCTCTGTAGTGGGTTCAGGTTCCTCCCCAACCCTGCCCGCCAGCCCCCTACCTCGTGCCGTCCCTCAGGGCAGCCTAGTCTAGCGTCTATTGTACTTATGCCACCATCTTCCCACTGTTTCCTGGACTGTCTCGCCATTAGACCATGTGCTCCCTGGGGATTTATAATACATTCTTTAAGTAAATGAATGCACAGTCTATGCATTGAATGAATGAACGAATGAATGAGTGATGAAAGAACGAACCCAGGATTGGAACACAGAATTCAGAACCCAACTTCCTATACAATCCTTTCTTTGACTATATCCGTTGTCAGCTGCAAAACGGCTACTTTTAATAGTTAGGGAGACTGAAGTCGTTAGAGGAAAAAGGGAGTAGTTGGCCTTTACCTCCTCTCAACCTGACATTTATATGCTCTTCTGGGTAAGACCGATAACTTATCTCTAGTTAACAGATTATTAACTGCAGAGAGGGTCTTGGCTCTCAAGAAAAGTAGGGTGAGATTGTTACCAACTATACATCCTTATGTATTAGCAACAAAACAACAAAAAGCATCAGAGCTCTACAAAAGAAAACCAGAGAAAGCTCCCTCCCACTGCTTTTCTTGGCCTGGGCTCCACAGACGCTGTCACCTACACATGCCTTGTTCAAACTCTGCCAGCAACTCAGATTCAGCTGTTTGCAATCATAGGTTTTCTTCCATGAAGCAAAGTGAGGCAACTATCATAACAGAGATGGAATATAACCAGGGCTTACCCTGTCCTGACCCAAGACATCTAAATGACATCTCAAAGAGAACTTCATGTCCCCTGAATAATATAACTGTCTACTGAGAAGTCTGTAACTGATGATTAAGCCTTCCAGCGTCACCCCTGAAACCCCTTTTCAGTGAAGTGGGAGTGTACGACATTTAGAAAATCCTTCCCCCTTCCAATGAAGTTGGAATAACAGACCAACTCATTCAACCTCCACGTGACACTAGAACCTCAAACTTCGGTGAGAAGATTTTGGCCATAAATACATTTCTGATAAATTCACTGCTTGAAAGCCGGTGTTCCCCGTTTTATGAGATCACCTCTCAGAGCTCACGTTTTGAGAATAATCTGTCTCTGATGACCTGCCTTTAAGCTCTAGCTTCTCTCCTTGGCTGAGCCCACAGTAGAATGTCATGATCATGCTTGCCTCGGGGTGGCCACGCTGAACAGAATGTGACCCTAAGGGAAGGAAAGAGAGTTTCCTGACCTTGTGCAGCTCCACAGGAGTTGGGGACATGATCTCCTTCATTTCCTGCTTCATCTTTCTCAGGGTGACAGACTTCCTGCCCACATCCGAGGGCAGAGTGTTGCTCCGAGTGGTCTGGCTATAGTGTGGCCGCGAACTGCTCCGTTCCTGGAAGCTGGCCTGTCGCCCCAGCTGACTGCGAGGTGTAGGGGCCTCGTGATTCAAACTCATCGTGCTCCCCGACATGATTGTTGCCTGTGGCATTGACAATTTTCAGAAACAATTAAGCCACGGACTAAGAAAAGCGTTTGGTTGCTCAACATGAAGCACATTTCTCCTTCTGCCCAGTCAAAATACGGTCTCTTCAGGGCATAACCAAAGGCTGGAGAATGGACGTACTAATTGCACCATGAAAGTCTGGGAATATGCTTCACACGTGACATTTATAATGCACAACTCAAATCCAATTTAAGTACTTAAGCCATTGAGTTTATTTAATCAAATACCACCCCTGGCAGTTTGGAGGCAAACTGAAAAGCTCTAACATCTGCTTACTGCAAACTACATTTTAAGCATTAACTTTCCACTGAGTGGGATCTAAAGATGGGATTCACGAGGCAACCTTCAGTATATCTTACAGAAATGAACTAAGAACTCCTCAGTGGGGACCAGGCTGACCCCATTTTCAATGGTGCCTCTAGCCCCACCTGGAGGTAACAATGGGCTGAAATGAGGCTACTGATACAAAGGCGAGGGCTTCTACCGAACGCTGGCTGCCTAGCTCTGGCATATTGCCTTTCCTTTGGCCACGTGGCCGGCCGGAGAAGTCTGTAGATCAGCTAGATCTCCACATCATTTGGCGTAGGTCAGTGTTTCTTAGAAATGACCTTTGTGTAAGGTCCTCAGAGAGGTTAAGGAATAATCATTTATCACGCTACCGTATTCAACCCTTTGCTCAAAAGTGATGAGACCTGGGTTGGATTTTACCAGTGAATTGAGAAGTTTGTTCACTTTCAAATCTGTTCCCTGCATAATACACAAGGAATGCTAAGATTAGATCTCAAAAATGACTGAGTCTCAGAAGTGGAACAAAAAGAGCATTTGAAACCAATATCATGCTGGGAATGTTCATTTCTCATGGTTAGAGGATGCTAAAATTCTGAAAATATGCCTGTAGCCAGCTGTGTTCCTCCGTATGATGGTTATATAATGGTGTACCAGCATCAGTGAATCTGCATGAAATCATGGATACAGAAAACAAATTCCACGTGCCACGCTACAACATGATCTAGTGGTGTTGATACCAATGCTAAAAGTAACAGAAGTGTAACTTGTTGAGTCCTTTGAATGTATTCACGCATTTAAGCCTCACAACAACCTTATGAGGTAAGAGCTGTTATTCCTCCTAATTTACATGTGAGGAAACTGAGGCACAAAAAGGCTGACCTACCCAAGGTCCCATAGGTAGTAAATGAGCCAAGTGCACTATCTAAAATTACTGATCAGGAAGGAATACTGCAAAGTGAGTGGAGTTTTCACTTGTTATCTTGCTAAGATTTATAATTCCAGGCTTCACCTGGTGTTCAGCTATACACATGCCACTCATAAGATCTTTGAATGACAGCCAAGTATTAGCACACAGGTAGGTATATCTACAACTCTGTTGAAAAAGAAACAAAACAAGTGAACTTATCAATATCCTGGCTAGATCAGTTATCTTACTGATAATTTTTTTTTTTTTTTGGTACGCGGGCCTCTCACTGTTGTGGCCTCTCCCGTTGCGGAGCACAGGCTCCGGACGCGCAGGCTCAGCGGCCATGGCTCACGGGCCCAGCCGCTCCGCGGCATGTGGGATCTTCCCGGACCGGGGCACGAACCTGCGTCCCCTGCATCGGCAGGCGGACTCTCAACCACTGCGCCACCAGGGAAGCCCCTTACTGATAATTTTTAAAAAAACAATTGTAAGAAAAACCTCATGGGTCATTGAGCATTTACAAATGCTAAGTACCACATTGTGTATGCAGCATACCATTAAATACTTATAATAACTCTATATGGTAAGGTATTATAATTATTATACCTCCTCATTTTACTCAAGGAAGGGGATGCCTGGATCAGTGAAGCAACTTGCCCAAGAGTCTGGGATTCCTACTTTAGCCATGTCTCCAAAACTCTTATTCAACTGACTTTTTTTAGTAAATGAAAAAAACCCCTTAACATTTATCCAGTGTGGATTATCCATATAATGGTTTCTTTCAGATAAATCCCCTTTAAATTGAAACCTTTCTATTACTAGCTTTGTTGGTAACATGCGACATCCTTTTATTCCATGGCATTTAACTCACACATATCATTTCCTTGTTTAATCTACTGTTACTGATAGCATCTGATGATTGTTTTCTTGCTGTGGTGACCATCCACCTATTGTTTTTACCTATTTAGACTAGCTATTTGCTTTGTGAACATTTATTTTTAATACTCATTTTTCATTAGACCAACAGGAAACACATTGGAAGTCAAATAATCACTACAGCCGGGAGACAACACTTCTGCTTTGATGAGCCTTAGCCACAACAGAAGTTACAATCTGATCTAGAAAGGGCTCTAATGGAAGCGATGACAGACTATCAAAAGGTCTTCAGGTCGAGTTTTCAGAGGATAGATTGTTTTGTTTAAAGTGAATGTAAATTGAATTAGTGATATTGCTGAAGGAATATTAAAATTAAAACACAAATACAAAAACTAAAATAAAAAGTAATTATTTAAAGTTTTCTAGGATTTGTTTCTGCCTCAAGAGTATGTATTGCCTGTTTTCATTTTGCACAATTCATAATTTATATTATACTTTTTCAAAATTATTAGTGAGATAACTGGTATACATACAACTTAGGAGGAATATATTTAAGAGTTCTCTATCTGACATTCAGTTAAACCTTCTTCCTATGTTATACTAAGCAAAAGATAGTTAAGGCAGCATTCAATACTCAAAAAAGTGGCAAAAATAATTTCTATCAAACATTTATTGTGTCATGTTCTATGTTAAGTGCCGTATAAACATTAGTCATTATAATCCCCATATTTTAAAGCAGAAATATCTGATAAGGAAATTAAGTAACTTGTCCAAAGTCTTAGTTTGAATTTTTCTCTTTTGTTAAAACTATATATTTTTCAGCACTAAAGCTGAACCTAAATTATTGCTAGCAATGGGGAAAATGACTAGTATAATTTTCATTTTCATTTCAATTGTAATCATTTTTCATCTTAGCTAATCTTCTGCATTTGTTACAGTGATAGTATGCTTTAACTTTTAATGCTGGATATACATTTCTTATGCAGGAACCTAGCTCCAGTAATATCTTTTGCATAGTAGCTTTTGCAATCAAGGGAGCAGAGTTCATCCAAACTGATAAATGAATTCCCTTTGTGCTAAAAGTGTGAACGAGATTCTAATTTATGGATTTGTCAATCATTCTTCCTAGTTGAAAACTTTAATTTCTATTTGGCTTATTAATTCAACCCATTTTTTTTCCTGGATGTATAATTTCGAGGGCCACACCTGCCAGAAACGATGTTACAGAAAACCTACTGGCTCCTGCGAGATGACTTCTATGCTGACGTATGTTGTTTCCATTGGATAACTCAATGTCTGAGTGAAAACGCAACTTCATTGTACTACTTTTTACATCATCTTCATTTTACCTAATGTAGAAGCTATTAGAAGAATAGCTGCTTCTTCAAAAGAGAAGTATTTCAAAATGCAAAGTGAAAAAGGCATATGAGCCAAAACACACTTTGAAAAGCAGGAATATGTTCAAAAATTGTGAACTGAGATCTTTACTCAGTTTGGGAGAATGCTGACCCTTCTCTATATGGGAAGTGGTAAAAGTTTAAATAAGCCACCTGATACTTAAGCACTCTACTTTTTTTGAAAGTTTCACAGAAGGGAACCAATTGCTAACATCTTAATGTATTTAAATTTTATAGGATTATCCATCTCCAGGTCCTTTAACTTGTGCTCTGAAGCTGCAGTTCATGCCAGGTAATAATCATGATGTTTACAAATTCAAACTAGTATTTTTCTTTATAATTCTCTTTGCAGATTCACAGACATTAGAATCACAGAAAAATATCCACACATGCATTTGAGAAGCAAAATAATATAAAGATGAGTCATCATTTTAGAATTGCAAGAGTTCCACCCCATTAGGCCATTCACATTCCTTATGGTGACTTGGGGACCTCATATGACATCAAAATAAAAATGCAACTTCTGCCACTTTATTTTTTACAGCTCCGAAAATTTAAAAGAACATAAAAGGAAACAGTCCAGGACTTCCCAGACCAAAGTGTGAATACCGTCAGCAAATTTATGGCTTTGATTAAAGAACTCCCCAGGAGTTCAGCTATTATACTCCGTCTCTCTGCAACTCCTTGAATTCACACTAAATTAACAAAGAATCAGGATTTGCAATTAACAGCAATGTAGTCTGTAATATGTTGGCTGGCTGCTTCTCAAACAGACTGGCTTTTTTCACCAGAGGCACTGTCATCTACGTTAAGGGCAAAATGAAGTAAAGTAAAATTTCCTCTTATGTTCCTCTTCACGATCAAATTAATGTCTCTACCAGGTACAAATGAAAACATGCCAAAGAAACCTTTCTAAAGCAAATAAGAGAATGAGAGATGCCACTGCTGGGAGACTCAGCTCGCCCCAAACGATCCAGTGGCAAACAGGTACAGTCAGGGTTAGCAGGGAGCAAATGGCAGAAGCCACAGGTCAGTAAGCTCGGGGGGGGGGGGGGGGGGGGTGGAAATGGGGAAAGAAATACTTTTAACTGCATTGGATAAAATCAAATCACTGTCCAGACGGCAAGGGGGCAGGGAAGGCAGCTTCACAAGCAAAAATATAAACATAAAGGGTAGCTACCAAGAGATTCATGTTTCTCAAAGACACACGCCTGTCAGCTTTCTCCTGTGGAAAGGGTTAAAGCTTTTAAATGAACTGGTGTGATCAATGCCAACTCAAAAGGACCAAGAAAACAATGAATGTAGAAACAATAAAAGTAGCAGGACCGAGGCTACCTCGAGTTCTCTGAGAATTCCTGATTGTCCACAGGTTTCCAAATCCTCTAGTGCTTGGGACCAGAAGTTCTCCTCTTGTTCAGCCTCTGCACTGTCCGGAGCCCCTGTAAAACTGTTGTGAAAAACAGTCTGGGTTAAGAACTTGCTGGACATTTTTTTTTTTTTTTTGGTCTCCAGAATCTCTCTCTCCTTCATCTCACACACAAAATAGAGATGCGTTTTGGGTCTGGCTTTCTTCCCACTGTGGCCAGCTCCAGCAGAAGGACGCTTTAGGAAACTCCAAGTGTCTCAAAGACCAGAAGGACCATGGTCTTACTAATTGAATTTCACAGTATTCATGGCTGCGTCAACATGGCACCCGTGGGAATATCTGTCAGCTGCTCTGTCCACAGGGAAAGGGAAATCAAACTTTTCTCTAAGAGAGAAAAATACGTTTTCCCCACTCATTACAAACATCAGTATAGAGTCGTTAAGTGCTATCGCTTTTTATGAATTTCCTTAAAATATTTTGGTAAGGGAGCAAACTGCTAAAATAGACCTCTCAGTTGAAAACAGGTAACCCTCAGTTAAAAAAAAATTTTTTTTCTAATGTAAGTTAATGTGAAACTACCTTCTAAACAAAAGGAGAGGGAACTAGTCATAGAGTGAGGACACGGTTTACAGAAGTAGAATTTCCTCATGTGCTACTGCTGTTTTCATTCAGGGAAACTTAGCTCTTGCCCTGTTGTGTGGTGGAGCCCTGCCTCCCACTGGGCAGGCCCAAGTCTTCGAATCTGGACATGGGGCCAGCATGGATGGTGACAGTGGCTTCACACAATGCTTCCAACGCTAGCAGTAGGTGCCACTGGAAGTAGAGAAGTTCACATCTGGCCCAAATGACCCGGAAGCAGTTGGGACAGGGCAGCAGTTGGTGAAAACCTTACCCACTGACTGTGGACTGGTCCCAGTCCTCGTTACTCAGCCCCACATCTGGGTAAGTCTGGCTTCGAGGCTTAGTGACTGGGGACAAACTGCCTCTCTGTTTGGGACTCCTCCAGTCATAGGTGTTGAAGGTGTAGCCTGAGGCCTGAAAGCCAGTGCCTGAAACAAAAACAAGGCATCATATTCTATGTTAGTAACTTGTCTTTTTCTGTAGCTTCCGTTAGTTTGTTCAAGGGGGCTGACTTTAACAGAATTTGGGATCATGGAGGCCATCAAGACAATACTTAAATCTTACATTAAAGACATATTCACACCTATTATCCCAAATGAGTCTAGCAACAACCCTGAGGTAAGACCCTTAGACCCAAGCAGGAGGATCCACAGTGCTGGACGGGTGCTTTCTGTGGCTGCTGCCCTCCTCTGTCCGGGTGAGAAATCTGCTGGGGTCTGGGGGCGGTGGTGGTGGAGTATGCCCAGACCTGTATCTAACCCTTTCTAGCGCAAGATCCAGAAGGTGAGAACCCTGACTTTCCTGCCCAGAGACCCTGCGTCCACTTCCAGGTGGAAGTCTGTCCTGAGAGTGGAATTTGCCACCAGATGTGGATTCCCGGCCCAAGGAATGGCCAAGGGGCGCTGGTTGCGGGGGTGTGGACTAACCGTGGCTAAACCGGCTGGCGCCCACCAATGTTAGGGATGAGCCCGAGGATTATTTCATCCACCAAGAAATGACATTGTTAGCGAGTAGGGAGGTCAAATAACTACAACACCAGCAATAACGGCAAACACAAGGTGGGCATTTACTATGCAACCAGAACTTCATTAAGTGCTTTATTTATTTATTTTTGCGGTACGCGGGCCTCTCACTGCTGTGGCCTCTCCCGTTATGGAGCACAGGCTCCAGACGCGCAGGCTCAGCGGCCATGGCTCACAGGCCCAGCTGCTCCGTGGCACGTGGGATCTTCCCGGACTGGGGCATGAACCCGTGTCCCCTGCATCGGCAGGCGGACTCTCAACCACTGCGCCACAAGGGAAGCCCAAGTGCTTTATTTGTAACACCTTATTTATTCTTCATAATTATCTTTGAAGGTAGATACTGTTCTTATTTGCATTCAAGGACCTAGGGGTACTTGCACACTTTCCTGGGGGTTCCAGTCCTAACTTTAGGAGAATAAGTTTTCAGATCCTCAAATTCCACAGGCAGGTCTTCCCCAAACCGGCCTCGCTGAGAAAGTTCCGGGAGGATCTGAGATCTGTCAAGTCTCCCTTCTTACTTCCCCATTCACAATTGTTTTCCTGCCCCTTTACAAATGAAAGACATACTTCTCATCCATATCAAACCTTTGAATGAGCTTGGCCCCCATATAAAAACTCCTAGGCATCAAATCAAGGGATAATTCGGGAAAGCCTCATTCCTGAGGGCAGGTCTTGGAGTGGAGCCTTATTTCAATCAGGCACAGATTTAGCGCAAGTCTTTTACCCGCTCTCATCCATCCATCTCCCTGCATCTCAGCATCAGAATTCAGAAGGACAGCTGTCGGGGTGAGGAGGTGGGCACATTATGATGTTTATTTGAGCTGCAAAACAAAGACTGACTTCCTTTCCGACAGGGAATTAAGTCTGATTGGCTTGATGGGTGACAGTGAGGAACGGCTTTGACGACGAGGTTGTATGATGGACAATTTTCCACACATTTGAGCTAAGTCTGTGGCTCCGTGTTTTGACAAACATATATTGAAGCATATTTACCGCAAACTGGAAATGACAGTTTTTGCAAGTATTATAATTTGAGGAGAAAAATGTTAGGATGACAACTTTAAGTGTGGTGCGGGGTCTCAGTTTTTCAAAATTCTTCATGAGGTGCCTTCAGCTGGGAGAGCAGGGGCTGACTGGTAGGTCTGACTTTATGGTTCGTGCCGTAACCACCACACACGGCTTCATCTACTACTTCAGGCTGTGACCCGTTACGTGTGTGTTTACGTGTGTGTACCGGGTTGCAATATTACATGCATTTCTTACTATGCTTAAAACACATAATCTAGCAAACAGGCCTAGGGCTCCAATTTCACATACAATTCAATGACTCAACCACATAAGATGACTGTCTCCATGCCAACCCTTTGTTTGTCTTCCCCATTCACTTTCCCTCTACTCATTTGGTCCTATAACGCCATCCTCACTATCAGTTAGAGCCCAGAGAAAGCAGGATGGCCAAGGGTAAGGTTCTCTGATCAAAAGGATTTAATCTCCAGAATGCAGGGGAAAGCACACAGCCGCATGATGGAAATACTCTACGAATCTCCTGTTTTAGGAAACCAAGGATAAGAAGTCCTTGGCACAGAGGAACTATTTACAGTTCAAAATCTCATTTTCTTTCTTGGGTAACTGCAGAGTGTGGCTAGACATTTGGGGAGAAGTCTTGTGTGATAAATGTGCAGTTTTCTGTCAGAAGTGTTGAATTAAGGGAACACGAGTCTCCTCTTGACGGTGGGGGGGAGGGGGCGGTGACTGGGCAACACTGCATTTCTCCTGGCTCCGTCTGACAGGCTATGCATCTTCTCCTTCTGAAGCAAATAAACTAACCCCCAAATATTCACATGAAGTTTCTTAAAAAGAGTTAGGGGGAGCCCGCGCCTCACTTCCCTTACCCAGCTTTAAACTTGCTAAAAGCCAAATGCTAAATGGTTGTGTCCTCCGGGGGAGCATCCTTTTCTGACAGGCATTAACCCATAGGACCGTTCAGTTCCCAGGGGAAATTCCAAGATGTTTTAAACTGAGCAGATTAACTTTCTGATTTTCCTTCCAACTGTTGTAAGTAGTTCCTGGTGACTTGGGCAAGAGTGTAAGGATGGCCTTGAGCAGATATGAAGCATCAGTACTAGGAAAATGTCCCCTCCCTGCCGAAAGGCGTGTCTATCTATACCAAGGATGCCTTGTCTTAATAGGCATTATTAAATGATTATTGCATTACAACAAAGCAGGGCACGAAAAGGGGATACAATTCAAATATTTTTGCGTTAGGCATGAACTTAGAAGACCTGGGTCTGGTCCATGCTATGCTAGCACAGGGACTGAAGTAAGAGAAGACCGAGGTTCAAATCCCAGGTTTGCCACTTCCTTGCTCTGCAGTCTTGGCCAATTCACCTCCATGTAAAATAGGGATAATGACACATGCTTCACCAGGTTGATGTGAGAATTAAGGAGAATAATACACACAAACACTCATGAACATGCCTGGAACACAATGAGGTGTTAATGAAAGCCTCATTTAATGTTCATTACTTTTATTATTTACTAAGTCACTCAACTTGTCAAGATCTCAGTCTCCTTATTATAAAACAGGGAAAGTAGGAAATCAGCATTGCTAATTCAGGAGATGTTCCAGCACCTCTAAGACTTGTCAGGTACTGCTGGAGGAGCTGAAATGTAAAGACAATAAAACTACGTTCCTGTCCTCCCAAACTGCACAGTTTAGTATAGGTTTTGGAGAAAGAGGAGGATAAACAGGCATAGATAGAAAATGAGAATTCTAATAGCATGTGAGAAGTGTTATCCTTTCAGTCTGTACACACTGAGAGAAAAGAATAGAGATCTGTCTGGGGGTCAGAATACAGGTCATGAAAGTGTCAACGGAAAAGCAAGATACAAGCTGGGGCTTAGAGGATAAGCTGGCATTTACTAGTGGAAGTACCGCGGAAGCAGTGCAGGCCTAGCAAGAGGGGCTGGAAAGGTGCACTCGTGATAAGCGCCGCTCCCTGGCCTCATGTTCCGTCAGTGGGTTCCTGCTTCACTCTCATGGAGGGAGCGGTAGTCCAAGGATTTTCTGGTCCCTCTTACCATCTGTACTTAATCCTTCCCAGAGGAAGAGCAGCGATTTACCCAATGGTCCAGTTCTGGAAAAGAGCACTGGGAATGTACCCTTGGGCCCTTCTTGGCTCTCTCCAGACCCATTCTCTCCCACTGCTGCTGCACCATTAGGCAAGCAAACCTGGGTCCCACTCCTGGGGCTCACTGAACTTGAAGGAGGCAGGAGGCCAAGACTGCACAGTTAGCTGACTGTGGCAGACTACTAATTGCCTATCATAACAACCATTCTTATCTTCAACTTTTTACTAGAATACCAGTTTTGAGGGTGGACATATTACTGCTCAGGATAAGACTATATTTCCTAGCCTCCCTTGAAGTTGTGTTAATTTAATTATGTAGAAAGTTCTGGCCAATGACACGTAAACAAAACTTCCGGAAAGGCTCCTTACAACTCTCTTTCCTGCTGCCCAGAATGTAGATGAAATGGCTGGAGCCCCAATAACTATCTTGGACGATGTGATAAACCCAAGGATGGAAGGCAAGTGCTAAGCATAATAGAGAAGAAACACTTAAGAGCATGGGTCCTTGATGACACTGTTGAATTACATACTAGTTATGAAATGCCCGCTCCTTTTTGAGTTAAGTCACTGCAATATTAGGGTTTTTAGTTCTATTCAGCTAAGTCAAATCCAACTGATATGCTGGGGTTAGAGTTTGCTTTGTAGATCTGACTTTCCCCTTACTTAAGTCCCAACATCAGACCTGGGTTGGGGTAGGGAAATAACAATCCTGACTCTGGGTGTATGTTCAATCCAGATTTTCTAACAACCCCCCAACTCTGTCAAAAAAAAAAAAAATTAAGATGTTGATATTTTAATCCATTGCTGACTCCAATTTCTATTTCCCAACAGATTTAGAATTGATAAAGGCAGGGACTGATTAACATCAAAACACCTAGCGCTATCAAGGTACCAAAGACCAAAGCTTGCTTAGAGAAGAGTGAGAAGCTCAGGATGAGGAGTAAAAGGTACTGTGGGGAAGTGTTGGGAGATGAGATCGACAAAGCAGTTGGGGACTGGGGCTTCCCTGGTGGCGCAGTGGTTGAGAGTCCGCCTGCCGATGCAGGGGACACGGGTTCGTGCCCCGGTCCGGGAAGATCCCACATGCCGCGGAGCGGCTGGGCCCGTGAGCCATGGCCGCTGAGCCTGCGCGTCCGGAGCCTGTGCTCCGCAACGGGAGAGGCCACAACAGTGAGAGGCCTGCGTACCGCAAAAAAAAAAAAAAACAAAAAAAGAAGTTGGGGACTGGATTACAAAGAACTCTGTGTTTTAAACTAAGGACCTTTGGCTTCATCCAACAGCAAGAGAGAACCATCAAAAGAGTTTTTTTTTTTTTTTTTTAAGCGAGTGGCATTGTTTGATTTAGTTTTTCTAAAGGTCATTGATAGTAACGTGGAATGGTAAGATGCTCAAAGTAAGATGAATGAGGAAGTAAATATTTCAGACCTGATGAAGGATTTGTAACAAAGGCAATGGCAATGAATGGAGAGACATGAGATGTGAAGCTAGTAGAAAGTAGGAGGATGCCTGGGTCCTGATAACACAGTGGGGCTACCTGCCCCCTCAGGCTCTTCCCTACAGCGGGAGAAAAATAAGCCTCTATCTTGTTTAAACACCATCCTCTGTATTTTCTTTTATACGTAGGTGAATCCAATCCCTAACTGATGCACGTGGATGATGACAGCGCAATTTAAAATAGGGAATATATGAGGGAAATTAGGTTTGGGTAAAGGCAAGTTGGTTGCCACAGTTGAGAAGATGTTGCCAGGCCCTGAGGAATATCCCTTTACGCTAGGAGTCAAACTTAAAAGCCATGGAAAGAATAAAATAAATGAGGCAGCCCAGGTGCCAGAAATATAATTAGACTTTGTTTTTACTGAGTGATGATGTAAATAAGCACATAAAATTAACAGGTATGATACTGTAAACTAGATTTAGAATTCTAAATTGATTAAAACATTGAAAGATAGAAGTAATTAAAAAATGTATTTCCTAAGTAGTTACTCTTCTTATTTAGAACTGGAAGCCTTTTCGTGTTTCTTTTTTTCTCCCTCCTTTCCCTTTCTCCCTTTCTCCCTCCCTCCCTCCCTTCTTTCTTTCTTTCACATCTCAGTTTCAGTATCTGGTCTTATATTTTGTATAATAATGTGAGGGATGTTATGGATTGACTTGTGTCACCCCCCAACTCATAAGTTGATGCCCTAACCCCCAATGCGACTCTATTTGGAAATAGGGCTTTTAAAGAGGTAATTAAAGTTAAATGAGGTCATAAGGGTGGGGCTATGGTCCCATCAGATGGGTGTCCTTATAAGAAGAGGAAATGTGGATACACACAAAACACCAGGGATGCGGGTACACAGAAGAAAGGCCATGTGAGGACACAGTGAGAAGGTGGCCACCTGCAGACCAAGGAGAGAGGGGCTTCAGAAGAAACGAAATCTGCCAACACCTGATCAAGGACTTCTAGCCTCCCAAACAGTGAGAAAATGAATTTCTGTTGTTGAAGCCACTAGTCTGTGGTATTTTGTTACAGCAGCCCAAGAAAACTAACACAAGATATAAAATTCAGCCTAGATTCCTTTCACTGAGAGTAATGTTTAACTTTTATTCAGTTGCATGATGAAAAAATAGGTCTTCACAAATGTAGTTACTGCTGAAAGTTGATGGACACTTGGTATAATAATTTTTACTTTTAGGGTAACTACACCTCAGATATTTGTAAAATTCGGATGCTCAATATTGTTTTTAGTACCACAATATGGTGCAGATAAATATCTTCCATGTGTAGCTCTTAATTCACATTCACTATTAATTTAGAAAAGTGATGCTGGTTCTTATTCATAAAGTTTAAATCCAGAGAATGGTTTTGAAAATCAATCTTCAACTCTACAATTTTGGGATTATAGCTCCTGCCGTTACTTTTATTTTTGAAAGCCAACTTTAGCACAGGAGAGCGAGCCAGGTAATTTCCTGCCAAATTTATTTCCTAAAGCCCCAATTTTGCTAAAAATGAGAAAATCAAATCATACATTTGTGTAACTATTTGTAATTGTTGTTGCCAAGAAATATTCAATGCATTTAGAGGAGACTGTGGTTTCAAAATGGCAGAGCAAGGATAGATCTACTTTCTTTTAGAAATCACCTCAAAACAAAGAACAGAATGTAGAGTCCATCTTCAGCAAAACTAGAATATTGAACCATAATACACGGGAAAGTTACCAAATCCCATGAAAGACAAACGGGGTGTGGTGCTAAGATGCCAAGAGGAGACACCTCTGACCAGAGATGATGGAGAAGGTCCAGTCCTCCAAAGCAGGGGCCACGGCATAGGCAAAACAATAACGTTTTGTTTGGAACACTAGAATGGATTGCATTGACTGGTGGCAGGAAGCGCCCTAGAGCCAGTTTGGCACCAGGGAAAAGCCAGGGAGGTGGGCTGAGAGATACCTCCAGACATGCCACAGACTGCATGAAGCAATCTCCCAGTGAGCCAGGCTGGCAGAGAGGAATTCTACATTGGTGGCAGCCTGCAGTTGCTGCCCTCTGCTGGCTGAGGAAGAATGCACTCATCACAGGTACCGTGAACTGGGGGTAAATTTTGCGCCCTTCCAATTTAGGAAAAAGTCATCTCATTTAAACGTAAGCAGTAATTTAAAAGTAACTGGCATGAGACATATACCAAGTTAATATTTAAACAAAGGAGAGAAGGCACAGAAAAACAAAGCCCTAACAGATGAAGGATACTCATGAGAAAAAGACTGCCATGGAGCGAATGATGAATATGACCAAATATATCACAACAAAATTAAAAAAATACACATCTCTATAAAACAAGAGATCAGAGATATGAGAGCTCAAGGAAAACTGGGCAAGGCAAAATCAAAGAAGGAGACAAAACATGAGCTTGTAGAGATCAGAAAAGAAATGCAAGAGAAAAATAACCCTCCCCCAATGGAGAAAGTCCTGCTGAGTCTCCTGCTCTGTGCTACTCTTTGTACGTACTATGTTGTGTTACCTAACTACGTTCAAGGAAAGCTGGATTCTGTACACGTTGTGTCTTTTTGATAAATCACCATCACCTTTTATGAAAACTATAAGGAAGAATGGAAATAAATGAATTATGCATTCAAGTCATAAACAGAACAAAATCTAAGAAGAACAAAGTTAATCAAATTAAAAGCAAAAATTTATTTTAAAAAATCAGAATGGAATTAAATGAATGCAAGAGTCGGTTCTTTATTAAAAAAAAAGGGTAAATACATTAAATATAGAACCATACTTGGGATATAATTATAGAAACCAAGAAAATTACAAGAATCAAATAAGTGATTATATAATTATATGCAAATATATTTGAAAACCTGGATGAAATGGAGTTGTTTTCTTTTTTCTGAGAGAATACCAATGATCATAATGACCTCAAAAAGGATCCGAAGGAAATAAAATCTGTATTGAAGAGATGGCTTTACTCCTTTGTCACTGGATCATTATTCACGATAGCCAAGATATGGAAACAACCTAAGTGTCTGCCAACGGATGAATGTATAAAGTGTGGGATATATGTATATATACAAGGGAAATGCTTTAGCCATAAAAATGAAGGAAATCCTGTCATTTGCAACAACATGGATGAACCTGGAGGACATAATGCTAAAATAAGCCAGAGAGAAAAAGACAGATACTATGTGAGCTCACTTATCTGTGGAACCTAAAAATAAAGTCAGACTCATAGAAACAGAGAGTAGTATGTGGTTGCCAGGGGCTGGGGAGCAGGAGGTGAGAGATGTGGGTCTAAGGGTGCAAACTTTCATTTATAAGATGAATAAGTTCTGGGGATGTAATGCACAGCCTGGTGATGATAGTTACCAGTACTGTATTGTATACATGATGCTGAGAAAGGAGACATTAAGCCTTCTCACCAAACACACACACACATAAATGGTAACTATGCGAGGTGAGAGATGTGGTAATCAACTTGGTGGTAATCATTTCACAATATATATGTATACCAAATCTTATTACATTGTATACTTTAACTACACATAATTTTGTCAGTTACACCTCAATAAAGTAGAAAAAATAAACGCAAACGAGAGAACTATCTAAAGAATACACATGACAGGATCAGACCGCCTGACTTAAGAGTCAAGAGTTACAGACGTCACAAGAGCCTCACCGTCCACGAGTATGACAGTCCAGGTACCATCAATTTGTCAGTCTCCTCTTGTACTGATTGACCTTTGCAAACTCTAAGGAAAGCAATCACAGGGTTTTCTGAGAGTCTGAAGGAGGAATAAATAAGACAAGGGGGCCAAAAGCATAAGCTCTTGATAAGGCAGAGAGGCATGAATAGTATAAGAGTCAAGAGAATGGGGGGTGGAAGAAGCTGGCCCAGAAGCAGACTAGAAAAGGTGAGCATCAAGAGAACTGAGCGTCATCCCACTGTAAGACTTCTTGAAACACAGTCCTTCTTTCTCCACCAGCTTTGATTACTCCATCCTTTTTCCCTTTTCATTAACTAAGTAAAAATTCACTCTGTTGGTACTTGTTAATTGTCTGGCCCTTCAGCTGGGTAACCTCCTCCACAAGAATAAGGACCATACCTCTTTTGTCCAACATTGTATACCCATCATATATTGGCTTTTATTGTGCCAGTCATTACATATTTACTTAATGAATGAATGGGGCAAGCTTGACATTTTGGACTAGAAGCAGAGAACAATAAGGAACATGGCTGCAGAGACATGAATTCCTAACCCAAGGAGGAAGATGCATATGACGGAGGTACAACATCCTACTGGGAATGGAGCGACTATTATAGATTTAAAGGTAAAAGTCTTCTTGAGATATGGTAGAGAGAGTGTGCTGAGAGACTATGCAGACAAGGCGGAAAGATAATCTACATCTCACAACATGATACATCACAGGGGAAAAAAGGTACGGTTCTAGGCCTTCCTTTAAAAAGTCAACTTCATGGGCTTCCCTGGTGGCGCAGTGGGTAAGAATCCACCTGCCAATGCAGGGGACATGGGTTCGAGTGCTGGTCCGGGAAGATCCCACATGCCACCGAGCAACTAAGCCTGTGCGCCACAACTACTGAGCCTGCGCTCTAGAGCCCGCGAGCCACAACTACTGAAGCCCACATGCCTCTAGAGCCCGTGCTCCGCAACAAGAGAAGCCATCGCAATGAGAAGCCCGTGCACCGCAATGAAGAGTAGCCCCTGCTCGCTGCAACTACAGAAAACCTGCATGCAGCAACGAAGACCCAACACAGCCAAAAATAAATAAATAAAATTAAATAAATTTATAAAAAAAAAAGTCAACTTCACAAGCACTATCTGGAGAGATCTGGTTTAACCCAATATCACAAGTAAAGGGGAAAAAGACAGACTTTGAGATCTTGGTAAACAATAAGATCAAAATGAGTGACTAGGACGTGCCCACCAAAATTCTTTTTTTTTTTCCCCACCAAAATTCTTATGGTGAGGTAGGCTGCACTGATGGGTTCTACAATTTCCAATGATGAAGGTGGCAGGCTTGAGTTGCTCCGGGCTGCCATACTATAGTATGACTTTCCTTTCTGAGTGCTACACTTGTATAGAGTTAAACTTGAACGTATTCAGAAGAGAGGCCCCCAGGATGACAAAAACACTCAAAGGTAAGTTATGTGAGGAACAGTGAAAGGAACTGGGGCTACTTTGCTTAGAGAAGGAAAGACTCAAGAGAGGCATGAGAGCTGTCTTTGAGCAGCTGAAGGGTTGTCAGGTGTCGAGGAGGCTTTACTTCGAAATGACCTTGAGGGTAGAACTAGAATAGGCAGAAGCTACAGGCTGACAGATCTCAGCTCAATACAAGGGAGAACTCTGAGCCGTCAGAACTAAGTACGGGGAGCGGGGAGAGCTGCCTTAGCAGTTAGGCAGCAACTTGTCACTCCGGGAGCTCTAGGCCGTGCAGCACGACGGCGGGCAGCCAGGCTGGACAGGACATCAAGGGCTGCACTGGACGCCAGACTAGCTGACTTCAAATTCTCTCCCAATACCGAAATCCTGTGATTTCAGCTTCCGTGTTCCTTATGGGAATCACTTGAGATGAGTTACGTAAAAGTGCTTTGTAAACTCTAGTTTTACAAATACAAGGTATTATTACCAATTTTTCATCACCTTGGAGGATGTCAATTCTATCCCAGTTGCCATTTTCTCTATACCTCTCTAATCTCTCTTCAAACTCATAATGATTTTTAATTTATAAATGCCAAATTTATCATACCAATAATTATGACTACTATTCCCTGTCTAGGATTTCAAATTTTCAAAATCCTTCATAAATAATAAATGTTTCTTCATCTTTTATAAACGAGGGATAGGCCTTATATTCAGTGTGCTAATCATGGGCCTGATCTTATTGTGTAAGAGGATAGAGTAGCTAAGTTCTCACATATCACTTAGGGGCAGAACTCATTATAATCAATAGCTCACCAAAATCTGTGTAACAAAAAAGTTCCAACATTAGTAAATAAACAAACACATGATGAAATAAACCTCAGTCTACGCTCATAGAATTTGACTTGGGTCCTTTATCCAGAGTGTCCTCTGGGAGTTTATCAACTCCCTGGCAATGAAAATAGCTGTTATTTGGTGGCATAGCTAACTTGTCACAAGGTATTTAGACTTGAAAAAATTACTTGCCAGGTAAATTGAAAGTCCCAATCCTCTTTTGGGTGTTCAAAATATTTTCTCCACCTGTTTATTCATACAAAGGAATATTACTGAGCCATAAAAATAAACGACGTACTGATACATGCTGCAACATGGATGAACTTAAAAATATTACGCTAAGTGAAAGAAGCCAGTCACAAAAGGCCACATATTATACTATTCCACTTACATGAAATGTCCAGAATAGGCAAATCTCTAGAGACAGAAAGTAGATTAGTGGCTACCTAGGGTTTGGGTGGAGAGGGTGGGTGTGTGCTAATGTGTATGGTGTTTCTTTTTGGGGTCACTAAATGTTCTATAATAGATTATGGTAATGGTTGCACAACTCTGTACATATACTAAGAAAACACTGAATTGTGCATTTAAAACAGTGAACTTTATGTTATGTAAATTATATCTCAAAAAAGCTGTTAAAATATATAGTGTCTTGAATAAGAATAAACCAGTAAAATCGAATTTTCTTTAAAAATTAAATAAAATTTTCTTGTTTTTTTAAAAAACAAAACAACAAAAAGAAAACTAAAGTATCTTCTCCACCAAACTCCAATACCATCTCTAACAAGTAATGACTTGATAACTTTGAAATATCATTTCTTTTCATTTTTGTCCATCCTTCTTGGGATTTAACAGGAAGTGACACAGGCAGAGGCAGCTGAGAGAAAAAAACTAGAACCAGGAAGAGGGCAAACTGGATACAGACCCTCCTCAAAAGTGGTTACCTAAGTTATTACAAAGCAACCCTCCCGCTCGAACACATGTTCTCCAAACTGTTTATGTATTTTATTCTCTGACTTAAACCAACAGCAGAAAAGAGATTCGGAGGCTGGAATTTATACAGGATGTTAGAGAGAAGGTAAGGGCTCAGATAAGGAGAAATAGAGAGAATTTTTGACACACTTCATCTTAACGATGCTAAGTATCGTTAAGAAGGAAACATATTTTTAAAAGAAACATTTAGTTTATACTCTGTCTTCAGTCTAATACTTTTTGTGTGTTTATATTGTGTTAGTGAGGTTTACCTTTTCATATAGGTTATACTTCGTCCCATGAAGATGATGTTTGTGAAGAAAGAACTACAATATACTTTAATATACTATGATTACAACTCTCTAATGATGCACATTGGGGGAAACCCCTACACGTTTCCATGAAAAGTCGGGAAGAGGCAGGAATAAATGGGGTCACAAATCTTTGGGCTCATCTCTTTGCACATCCCCTGTCCCTCATTCCATCTTTGTGGAAAGCTTGCTAAAAAAGTAAGACAATGGGGCCGGTCTTCAGTGACTCAATTTATTGTGTGGTTTGCCTCATATTAAACTGTGCTCGAAGGACAAGCTCTGGATCCAACACTTGGACGGCAGTAGGTCTAACGGGGCCCTGCTAGTGTTGGATAGATGTTCACAACTTATTAGCATTAAGGAGGAGGAGATGAAAGCCCACCATATTCACTGTGTTCACTACGATTACACTGATGCAGACACAAGTCAAATAAAGATACTCTTTTCACGGTGCAGAAGGTGGATCTTTGAGAAACCTGAGTTTCACCAATGACAAATTTCCTGTACCCCACGGCTAGGACATACCTTGATTCCCGTAGCTGCCTTCTATTCCTGAACCATCCCACGAGTCCACGGCACTGTCCACGCTGGGCACAGTGGAGGGGTACGTATCGGTGAGTTTGCCTGGCTTCTGTGCTGGAGACGGGTCCTCCACATCTCCCAGGTCACTCAGGTGGCTGGCAATGGGGAACTTCTTGGGACTTGATGCTGACTGGGCTTTAAAGACAGAAAAGGAGCTTAAGTACTACAGAAAATTTAAATACAAAGATACGCCAACACTCCCTGGCTGTGTATTTCCCGAGAAACAAACACGTAGACATTTGCACATTCTTTAAGGGAAGGAAATGCACTGCAAATCCTTAATTGTGGCTTTCAACCCACTCACCATCTGTCTGCTTCTTAATTTTCAAGGTGACAGTCTCTCCTGCCATCTGTAACAAATGGATGGCTTCACTCAGAGGCTTCCCTTTCAAGCTGCTGCTATTGATGGCTAGGATTCGGTCTCCTATGTGGATCGCGCCAGTTCTGAAACACCAAATAATTATAGGAAAGGTAGAAATAATTCCTGAATGCTACTGAATAGAAATTCCCTGATATACTTTATTTATTCATAATAATAAAGACTTGAGGGCTTCCCTGGTGGCGCAGTGGTTGAGAGTCTGCCTGCCAGTGCAGGGGACACGGGTTCGTGCCCTGGTCCAGGAAGATCCCACATGCCACAGAGCGGCTGGGCCCATGAACCATGGCCGCTGAGCCTGTGCTCCGCAACGGGAGAGGCCACAGCAGCGAGAGGCCCGCGTACCGCAAAAAAAAAAAAAAAAAAAAGAGTTGGCAAGGGTCTCTAGAAGTCACTCCTTGCCTTCTCCTGAGCAATGTTACAAGATAACTGCGTCTGTTGTGAATTACTTTTTAGTTTCAAATAAAATCAGAAAAAATGTTTTAATTAGTATTTAAAATGGACTTGTGGGCTGTTTAAATTCCAGGAAAGCTGAGTCATTTGATAACCCTCTTAAAAATCCCAAGGAAACGAGCAAAGTGGGACAATCACTGTAGTGATGTTTAGCATGGAGCAGTCCTTTCTACAGACTTAGAAGTGTTGAACACAATCAGTCAGCATCCCAGCTTACCAGAAGCAAGGTTTAGACACAAGACCCTGGTGTGGCAGGCCCCCCGCCACCCCCCAGTGGTGATTCCAAGAATTTAAAAAGGCTGAACTCAGGAATCAGTTTTGTTTTCTTTTTTTGCCGCATTGCGCGACTTACAGGAGCTCAGTTCCCCGACCAGGGATCGAGCCTGTGTCCCCTGCAGTGGAAGCGTGGAGTCCTAACTACTGGACCGCCAGGGAAGTCCCAGGAATCAATTTGAATCCAACTCTGTCACCTACCAGCTGTGTGACCTGGGTACCTTATTTTCACCTCTCTAGGTGTCAGTTTCCTCATCACTAGAATGGGGATAGTCATCTCACAGGGAAGCTCTGAGGACTAAATAGGAAAACACATGTAAAAGGGCTTAACATCCTGCTTGAAATGTGGAAAAAGAAAATTAATTTATTGAGCAATAGATAAACCTTTGATCTTTTCCCTTCTCGTCCCATTCTCACCCGATTCTGAACCAGCAGACTGGAATTTACGATTCTGATGTGCACCATATCTATCTTTGTTTGAAAGCACAGGATGGGGGAGGAGCAGATTCACAGCCGTCAAACTCAGGAAAGGTTTAAACACTCAGATCTCTCCACCTGGGTTGAAGGATGTAGAGTGGGAATCCCATATGCTAGCCTCTGGGGTGCTGGCTCACTTGAAATATCCTGAGTGAAGGAAGCCCAGCTCACAGCCTGCTTGTGACTGAGTGGTCCGACCCCAGGTTGCTTTGGGGTCGGTGGGCAGCGGTGCTGGGCAGCAGCAAGTGGGGCCACGGAGGTGAAACTGAGTCACACAGATTATGAGGGGCTGCCTAACAAGTCTACCGATGCATCTACTCTCAAGGAATTTTTTTTCCTTTAAAAAAAAAAAAAGAGAGAGAGATCAATTCATTCTTCCATAAAAAGTCTCCAGGGAGTGCCCTGGAGGTCCAGTGGTTAGGACTCGGTGCTTTCACTAACGTGGCCTGGGTTCAATTCCTGGTCGGGGAACTAAGATCCCACAACTGTGTGATGGCACGGCCAAAAAAACCAACAGTCTCCAGTTTATGAAAGAGCCATGCTGTAAGCCGCAGAACACTTGACCAGGAGGTTGCTGAATCAGATCAATATTATCCTTTTCCTCATTGTCTAACAGAGAAACCTAGGACAGGGGGACACCTGAAGCATACCGTATCATAGGTGTCTCTGTTAATTTCAGAATACGAAATTCCAACAGGGCAGCCTTTTTTGAGCTGCCTCGGTGTCCTCACCTGACAGATGAGGGTGTTGGATGAGCTGATTTCTAAGGTACCTTGCAGCTCCAAAATTCTGTGATGCTATATCTCTGTTTTGCAAACCAGTGTCTTCAAGTGTCAGCATGAACAGTGTGTGTGCACTCCTGAGCTAGGTTACTGGAGGACAGATCAGGTTATGGGGTTTGGAATATGTCCTACAACGTGTCTTGGAAAGAAATACAGTAAAATGGGGGTGGGGTGCATGCCAATGGAGACAAATTGCCGAAGGAACAAATGGGCATTCCAAATTTCAAGATGTTATTAAGTCACTGCACTGTTTCCTGAAATCTTTGAAGACGAAGCTTCTGTCACCCTCTCAGCCGCTAAGCCCGGTACCTGTCAGGTAACAGAGGCTCAGGAAATGTTTGCTGAATTGAATTGGACGAGCCTTTTAACCTCCTTGAACTTTTAGTCTCCTCTTCTCAAAATGGACACAATATAAATTTACCTCTAGTCAATTGTGGTCGGTTTACACATTTCTGGAGACTAATATCAATGCTAAGCCCAGGACACTTTTAACTGCCTATAACATGCCCCTCAAAATCAAGTCAGAGCTCTGCCTGAGAGTTTTCAAGCTCTAAAATCAATCCTTTGTGCAGAGTTGAAAAAGTCAACAGATAACCAAGCAGGAGAGGGGAGCATGTTTTTACGTGGCTGTGAGGAAGGAAACCCATTTCAGACAGGTGATTGTAGAAGTTGCTTCTAATGTTACCTTTCAGCTAACCCTCCTTTGGTGAGGCTTGAAATGATAATAGGATCAAAAGGCTCTTCAGTTCCTGAAATCGTGATGCCAAGAGGCCCCCCGTAGCGCTTCAGCTCCACGGTGTAAATAATTGCTCCGGAACTTTCTTGCTCATCTGCAATAAATGCCAACGAGTCGTAATTGGTTTCTTCGGAAGAAGCAGAGTAAAAAGACACATATATTCACACATAAAACAAGAAATTCAAAACATCATCATCAAAGCACTGTGTCTCAGAAAATAATTATTTTGGGAAGTAGCATTTCCTCAGTAGGATATACCATTCTAATACAGGGATGTAGTTGTTATCAGTGTCAGGGAAGGGGTTCTCTGCCTGATGACTTATGTTTTAAATCTGTGAGCGAGCTTCCCAGCCGGCACTGCGGGCCCTTTAGACAATGTCCCTGCCTAGCACAGTGCTTGCCCAGCATTTTGTGAGTGTGCCACGAATATCCGTGGACTGAACACACGGCTGAGGAGGTGATATGGGTGGAGAGAGTCACGCAGTAAACAGAGACTGGGCTCCGCAATTCCTATTTTCAGGCTTTACAGGCAAGCTAACTCTCAATATAGAAAAGTTGATTTAACTCACGGTTGGAGCAAACTTTAACATATGCATGGTTAAGTGGGGCTTGGAAATCTGGAATCCCTTACCTATTGTTCCTCTGTGTCTTAAAACGTGAATCTTATTCACAAAATCTGTGAATCTTATTCACAAATACACAGATAGTAAAACAGATGTTTGAATGATTATCTCTCCGCTGTTCTTGAGACTAGGAGCCACGTAAGTTACATTTCAGTAGCACATGCCAGGTTGCCACACTCTCGTGAGCTAAGTTTCACCATTTAATGTTCCTATGAAGGAAACCATTTGTGAGTGTGGTCTGCCTAAAGCATTGGCTTGAAAGATGTCATGGGACACCTTTCGCATGGTTGGGTATTTTGACTGCATCAAAGTTGCAAATATGCAGTCTCAGAATTCAAAGGGTTTTATTTGCTTATGACATGCTGAAAGTTCTTGAGCATTTCTTGCTTTATTCCTTGGGCTGGGAGCTGTGAGTGGTTAAGGAGTTGTTCATTGCTGTACCTAAGGATACAATGAAATGGTCCAGTAGATACTTGAACAAAACAGTCAGTTTTTATAGTCAGGCTGTATCCCGGAGAAGCATTAATACAGTCATATTTCTGCAATGAGCAGCTGTTCATTTATGATATGAGACCCTAAACTAAGGAGGAATAGAAAAGCTTGAATTAACAATTCAATGATCTGTGTGTGCGGCGAAGAATTATAATGAATATAAAATGAAATGTCTATAGAGAAATGTAGGAAGCGATGTGTCCTTTCCTGCCAGCACTTACTTCACTTCTGGCCACAGATTGGGAGCTCTGGGACGTACCCATTGCCTCCACTCCCTCAGTGGAGGAAGAAGAAGCTCCGTACATAGAGAACAAAGACCATCTACCACACACTGGAATGCTTCAATCAACATCCTAGGGTATAAACATCTTCAACATTAGACTTAAATTTATACTGGCAGCTGAGAATCCTCCACATCAAGGCTTCGACGGCTCTGTTTCATGGTTTACACACTTCCTCCAGGGTTCTACTTTAGTTGTGGTCAACAGGCTGGTGACGGGCTGCCAAGCAGCTGCTGAGAGAAGCGCCAGGATGCAGAGTAACCAAAAATGGAGGGACAGTCAAAAGTCTAACTTTTTCTACACTGTGATAGATCATCACCTGTCAGAACTGGCGTTGACATAAATGAATAGGGTATTACTGGACAGATGACACGTATTCTGCAGTCTGTGCCACCAACTATATTCTGCATAAAATTCTAGGTGAGTCATTTGATCAGTAAACCTTGATATAGTTAAGCGTTAGTTACTGCTGGGCACTCTACTGGCCATTCAGCGTGGGTGTGTGCGCCAGTGGGAAGACCCTGCCCTTTTATTGCCCTAAGTGTGAGCATGCCTTGTCAATGGGCACCAAGCATTCTGGATGTGGCCATCAGCTCTTTATGGGAGTTGTGGGAAATGGCAGTTACCAAGTACATGGAACTCAGCTGCCCAGAACCCAGGAACCTGTGGGAAGCTTCAGTGGAAACTTTAGATGAAAACAACCACTGGCCCATAGGAAGGTGAGCTGGGGTGCAGTCCCATTCACCAGGAGAAGGGGGAGAAATTGGTTCCAGCTAGCTCATTCTTCAGGTAACCCAGAGTGAGTGCCCTGTGTTATTTCTGGACAGTTTTGCAACTTGCACCTAAGATGACAAAATAACGCCAGAATGGAGTAACCTGGTTTAGGATGGTTTCAGGCCACTTTATGTAGGAACATTTTAAATTAGGCAGCTGAGGCGTCCCAATAACAAAAGGCAATTGTTAGGGACTCAATGAGTTTAAATAGTGGTGAGATGCAAACCAAGAAGATGGCTGTATATTAATGAAGAAGTGATGCTATATTTAGATTATGACAAAAATGTAGTTGATTTCTGATTCCATCAACAAATAAAGAACTTGGAAAGAAAAATGAGAATGGGTAAATTTAAGAGACGTTACAACCAAAACCAATGAATACTTCTTTTTGGATCCTAATTCAAACCAACTGTGTTTTAAAAACCTGTCTACCCATGTATATGAAAACCAGGGAGATGGGAACATTGAGTACATATTTGAGGAGATTAAGAATTATTGCTAATATTTTGGGGCTTCCCTGGTAGCACAGTTAAGAATCCGCCTGCCAATGCAGGGGACACGGATTTGAGCCCTGGTCCAGGAAGATCCCACATGCCGCAGAGCAACTAAGCCTGTGCGCCACAACTACTGAGCCTGTGCTCTAGAGCCCAGGAGCCACAACTACTGAAGCCCACGCACCTAGAGCCCATGCTCCGCAACAAGAGAAGCCACCGCAATGAGAAGCCTGTGCACTGCAGCGAGGAGTAGCCCCGGCTCGCCGCAACTAGAGAAAGCCCACGTGCGGCAACAAAGACCCAATGCAGCCAAAAAAAAATAAACAAACAAATAAATAAATAAGTAAATAAATTTTAAAAAAGAATTATTGCAAATATTTAAAATTGTGATGATATTTAGTTATGTATTTTAGAAGTCTTTTATAAGAGTATTGTTTAGGGATACATTAATAATATTTGCAAGATGCAATGATATGATGTCTGGAATTTCTTCAGAATAATTCAGTGTGTGGGTGGGGTGCGGAAATTAGGGTGGGAGTAGATCTGAAGCAAGACTGATTCTAAGTTGCTAACTGTTGATGCTAGGTGATGTGGGCTGGTTCATTACACCATCTTTCTCTATTTTTAAATATATTTTCATAGTAATTTTTTAAAAAGAAAAAATATTAATTCCCTTAGAAAACCCTATGTGGATGCCTTGAGTAAAGACACATTTAATTAGTTTGGCTTCCGTACTCTCTTAGCTGATGATGGCTGCCTGTACGCTGTCTTGTCCAGACCCCACGACCCATCTGCCCACCAGGCAGGGTTCCCAAAGCATCCTACTGCCATGTGCTCTTGAGGAGGCCCCATGTCAGCTCTGCCCAGTTGTTCACAGCAATGGTCTCTTCCTAAATGTTTTCCTACTTCGGATCCAGACTTTGTCCCTCTCTCCCACATCTATTTTCACCAGTCTTGCCAACCCTGAATTCCGTCTCTTTTCTTCCCAGAATATTCTGAAAGCATAAATCTGAACATGTCACTCTCTTCCTTGAAGCTTTCCGTCAGGTCCCAGATTTCTGAAGAATAAAGGGCAACCCCTTGGCATGAACAGGGCTGGAGCCTCTGTCTTCCACTATCCTTTCCCATCCCAATCCAATCTAATTCTCTCCCCACTGAACGACCTGTGGTCCATTTAAAGACACTTTGTTCACATCTCTAACCTTGCACATGTTACTCCCTGGAAGCAGACGTCTTTCCTCTGCCGGAAAATCTCTACTCTTCCTTTAAAACTTGGCTCAGATGTCTTATATCTCTGGAAGCCTTCCTGGCTCCTCTGCTGAGACTAGAGACCTTTCCTATGAGATCCTACAGCTCCTGTGTATTTTTCTAGTGTTTCTCAACTTCTTTAAAAAAAATTATTGCCTCCTCTCCTCCCATCAAGGAGAAAAATTAAATTTAAATTCTCCCTAATGAGAGAAATTAAATACGAGGGAATAAGAGTCAGTCGGGTAGGGCTGAGCTTTGGAGGGTCACAAACTATTGTAACGTAATATCTAAGATTCTTTGCTCCCTGAGAACCAAATTTTATTTTTTTTAATTGAAGTGGAGTTGATTTACAATGTTGTGTTAGTTTCAGGTGTACAGCCAAGTGATTCAGTTATACATACATATGTATCTATTTTTTTCAGGTTCTTTTCCCTTATACCTGAGAACCAATTTTTGCCCCCATCTGGAATGCATGGTCTAGTTTATATGCTTTTCGCTCTATGTGTCTCCTTAATTAGAACAGGATCACCTTGAAAATTATGATTTTTTATATTCACATGCCCAGAGCCTAGAACTATGCCTGGCACGAAGGAGACTCCAGTAAATGCCTAAACAAATGAGCGAAAGGATAAATGCCTGTTAGCAGGCAGTCACTGGGTCCTAGCTTTGTGAGTCACCCCTCCGGCTACTCCAAGGTCTAGATTCCTTCTCCAAGGTGATGCAGACCCAATCAGCCTCATTCAAAGAGTGAGAATAAAGCCTGGGCTGCCTGAGTTAGCTGCAGGCTGCACTTCCAAATCCATCTGCCTTCTCGGGCGTCGGCCCAACTGGCAGCTGTAAGGCCCTGCAGCTTGGGAGGAAGGTGATAACTGTCATTTACGCTCAGACCATTTTGGAGGTGGAAGCACTCCAAGACGCTGTCTCCTTGAGGCTGGTCCAGCTTAGAAAGGAGCAACTGGAGTGTTGAACCAGAACAGAAACTTTCTGAGAAGGAAGAATGCAGGGTCACCAGGAAGTTGCAAAGTGAGCCTAAGCAGATCTTAATGATATTATAAACAGCTTCTATATCACAACAGAAGGTTTACCACTATTAGCAAAAGAGGTGAAAGGGGCCAGACAATTTGTTTGTTCTGCTCAGCTCTAGTTAAGGAAATTAATGGGATCACGGAACAGATGCAAAATTGCAGCATTACTCATCTGCAATGTTATTTTCAAGCTTTTTTTTTTTTTCCCCGGTATGTGGGCCTCTCACCGTCGTGGCCTCTCCCATTGCAGAGCACAGGCTCCAAACGTGCAGGCTCAGCAGCCATGGCTCATGGGCCCAGCCGCTCCGCGGCATGGGGGATCTTCCCGGACCGGGCACGAACCCGTGTCCCCCGCATCGGCAGGCAGACTCTCAACTACTGCGCCACCAGCGAAGCCCGTTTTCAGGCTTCTTGAGTGCCGCCTATTTAACAAAATGAACGCTATCTGGCTTGAATCCATAACGGCAGCTGGATTTGGGAGGCTTGGATTTGGGAGAGGGTCTTTGGAATGCATAAATGTACAGGTCAATCAAAGTTCACTTCAACTAAAAGTGATGGAATTCATTTCACAGAGTATGGCTACATTTCTTGGAGGTGGACAGACCTGAGAAAATGAACCATTTAGAACAATACTCTCTACAACTGCCTTACTGTTGTGCCAGTAAGGCCAACCTTACTGGCCTTACCAAAGTCATGTTCCAAGGAGCTGCTGAGTGTTTAAGAGTAGAATTTGAATTTCCTTATGTAAGTGATCATTTATAAGTCTCCAAATTAGGTTGCCTTGTGACAGTGTTTCTTCAAGTGTAGTTCTGGGATGAGAAATTTTAGCAGTATCTGAGAACTTGTTAGAAATACCAATTCTCAGCTCTATCCCAGACCCGTAGGAATCTGAAACTCTGGAGGAAGAGCCCAGTCACCAGTGTTTTAACAAGCCCTCTGGGTGACTGTGATGCTGACTTGAGTTTGAAAATCATTACTACTTTGAGATAAAGCAGAAAAAAGGGAAGAGTACTTTAAAAAAAAAAATCTATCAGAGTTTCTTCTTGCAGCCAGCCTCTTGCCAAAACAACCCCTATCACTGTTCTTCGCACAGCCAGGATCATTCCTGGTTGCTTCGATGGGGCACTTCTGCTACTTCAACCTAGATTTGAGGGGGAAAAAGCTGCTGCAAATTACTTAGCCGGCTTAACACTGATGAAGTGAAAAAAAAAAAAAAAAGATGAAAGCCCAAATCTTTGAAGGGCAGATGATTTAACTGGTACTAATAAGGCTGTATTTGCGTAAGACTCTATTTGAAATTGTGAAAAGGTAATTTGTTTCAGATGGGACAAGTTGCCGCCTGGAAATGTTTCTCAACGCAGATCAGAGCCGGTGAAGGGAAAATACTGAATTTTTAGTCTCTACAAACATGCTACGTATTAGAAGCGAGGGGCTCCCAATCAAGAGAGAGGCCATTAGCGTCCGTATATTTGACTGGTACAAAGGCAGTGATACAAAGCGGACCCTTAGAAATTATTTGGGACAGATTTGGAAGCTTCCGTGTATTTCTTCCCACAATTCCCCCAAATTCTCTCCTTTGCTTCAGGGTTCTTTCTCAGATCTCCAAACCCTCCCCTCTTCAGCTACGTTGGATCTAGATGCAGTCAAGATCTTATTTCAAGCAATAGATCTTACTTGCATCTCTGAGGGCCTGGGGATTAGGTAAAAGCCATGGCTCTAGAGGCTTGGACCCAGACAAGCACCGACTGGCTGTACCCGATTTATGTTCCCCTGGTAACGAAAGATGACAGATGTACAAGCTCCTCTAGAGAGAATGGCCACTGAATATGGGGGGTGGGGGTTTCCCTACAATCCCAGGTGTTCCAAAAGATTTGGCCATAGTAAAATAAAGCTAAAATTAATTTTATTTATTTATTTATTTATTTGCGGTACGCAGGCCTCTCACTGCTGTGGCCTCTCCTGTCGCGGAGCACGGGCTCTGGACGCGCAGGCTCAGCGGCCATGGCTCACAGGCCCAGCCGCTCCGTGGCACATGGGATCCTCCCGGACCGGGGCACGAACCCGCGCCCCCTGCATCGGCAGGCGGACTCTCAACCACTGCGCCACCAGGGAAGCCCTAAAATTAATTTTAAAAGCATCCTAATAATGGCTGTTGATAGTCTGCATTCACTGGGCCTTACTTGGTGTCATTCATTGTCGCTGAGTGCTTAAATATCAATATATTGCCTCCTTTGATCCTTAAAACTGCCGCGTTCAGGACGCATTCAATGGACATTGCGGATGAGGGCACTGGTGCCCAGAGAAGTTAATTTTCCGAAGTTTCCCAGCTTGTCAGTTGTGAAGTCAGCCTAGTGTTCTTGGTCATTTTATTTTACTGCTTCCCCCAGCCAGCGCTAGAAACAGAGTTAATGCAGACCCTCTTGAATGCCTCTTCATTACTTCAGTAAGTGACCGCAACCAGTGGTCACAGACCAAATACCCTGGCCTCGTTCCCCTGCTTTTTGTCTTTTAATGGCTCCTCATTGGCTTCTGGGGTAAAGTTCGAATTTTTTAACATAGTTAGAAGGACCATAATGATCTGGCTTCAGTGTATCCATCTATTCACCCACTACTGAGTCCTTACACAAACTTTTTGCTTCAGCTATACCTGCTACTAGGATGTGCTGCTCTCTCTGACTTCCTTTGGCTCATACTTTTCCTCTGGTTAATTTTAACAACACCTCCCAAATACTTCCAAGACCAAGGTTGTTAGAAGCATTTCCTTGAGCTCCCCAGTCTCAAATGGGTGCCTTCCCGTTCTCTTAACGTTTTGTGCACACACCTAGAACATTCATGATACTGTTGATTATTTTCTTCTGTTTCTCCTATAACATGGTGACTGATTTAAGGGCAGAGATGGTGTGTCCTTTTTAATCTAAGAACTGGCAGTCCCTAGTACCTTCCAGACACTAAATAAATGCTGATGGCGTGACTGAATGAAAAACAAAGACTTTAACAACGTTTGAGAATAGTTCTACCATCTCCTTTAAAGTACAAGGCAGAGCAATAAAATTATTGTAGCTGGAAGACAGGCTTACATTTTGAAGCAACATCTGTTAAACTCAATTCCAGTATTACTAGCTTAGGAAACCAAGTTATATCAAGTATGGTTATAAACTTTCTGTAACTGATCAGAGAACCAAGGATCGAGAGGAGCAGACACTTAAGGAAAGAACTGGAAGACTCCTGAAATCTACTGGTACAGAAAGTCCAATATTAGTATAAGCAATATTTTAGGGAGTGACGCATACATACCGAGTATTATCATTCTAAAATACAGAGACAAAGGATGGCAACAATTTAAATCACCAGCTTAATTTCAGATTAAGCAAGGTATCAAACTTCCAAAATCAGTGACTGTTGTCATGAATAATGCTTATTTTCCACTCATTTATATCTTGACCAAGGATCAGAACTAATGTGGGGAAAGGCATGTCAGGATGCAATAATAAAAAAAATAGTTCCCAGTTACTGAATACTGATTGTGCCAGGAAATCTCTCTCTCAACAAGCTACAACAGCTCCCCGAGGTGGGTATTATTTTGTGCACATTACTGAAAATGGTACTGAATCTCAGGCAGGTTAAGTAACTTGCCCAAACTGACACAGCTCAAATGTGGTAGAGCTGGATTTAAAAGTGTGTGCTCTGGGCTTCCCTGGTGGCGCAGTGGTTGAGAGTCCGCCTGCCGATGCAGGGGACACGGGTTCGTGCTCTGGTCCGGGAGGATCCCATATGCCGCGGAGCGGCTGGGCCCGTGAGCCATGGCCGCTGGGCCTGCGCGTCCGGAGTCTGTGCTCCGCAGCGGGAGAGGCCACAGCAGTGAGAGGCCCGCGTACCGCAAAAAAAAAAAAAAAAAAAAAAAAA